>NC_142341.1:37190416-37504722 GCF_054954075.1 Amborella trichopoda
GAGAGACGAGAGGAGAAAGTGAAAAAGAATGAGGTGTCTCTCTGTATAGTATTTGAGAGGAGAGAAAGGGAAAAGAGATGGGAAACATGGAGACAGAGAGAACTAGAGGAGAGAGAGTGAGGGAAAAAAGATGAGAAATATAGAGTGAGAGAAAGGGAGGAGAGAGAGTGAGGGGGAGAGATGCAAAAGACAGAGAGAAGGGGTGCGGGGAGAGAGAGAAGTTTGAGAGGATGGCTTTTAGAAAAAGCATGCCTTTTTAGATTTGTTTTCCATAAAAAAAACATGTTCAGATTAGCTTAAGGGGTTAGAAGAAATAAAATCTACAATTTTTATGTTCTAAGATATATTTTAAAACGTTGGGTCTATTGTGAAATAAAACTTAAAAATATGGGGTATGGAGATATTTTCCTTTTTTTTTTTTATCCCTCACAGTCATTATGGATCACTAATTTATTATTGCTTAATTTTGCCTTTCGGGGAAATTATAGATACGCCATTGGAACATTGCAGTCATTATGATCACCTATTAAATAGTACGAACTTTTTATCCCTCACATTCAATATGGATCATAAATTTCTTATTGCTTTAGGATTTTTTAGTAGAAAACTCTCTAAAATTGCTTTATATCCCCACATTAAATAGTTTCAACCATATTAAAGAGTGTTTTTTTTTTTATCCCTCACACTCATTATGAATCACCAATTTATTATTGCTTAATTTTGCCTTTCGGGGAAAATTATAGATACCCCATTGAAACATTGTAGTCATGCCCACCCTCAAACACCTTAATAGTTTTTAAGGTATACTACTAAATCCAAAGCCATCTATTTTTTCATCCAACCTCTCAGGTAAGAAGTTTTCTAGGAAGAAAAGTACCCCCAATGCAAAAACCCACCTTCCTTCTCAAATTTTAAGTTTTAAGCTTTAAAGAGAGAAAGTATATTGAAACTTCAAATTTTAGAGAGAGAAAGTATATTGAAACTTCAAATTTTAGAGAGAGAAAGTATATTAAATTTTAGAGAAACTTTATATTAAATTTTAGAGAAACTATATCCAATTTTAAGTTTTAAAGAGAGAAAGTATATTAAAACTTCAGAAATAGAAACTATCAAATTTTAGATAGAGAAACTGTCTCAAATTTTAAGTTTTATAGAGAAAAAATATCTTAAATTTTTTAAAAGAGAAACTAAATCAAAATTTAAATAAATTACTTGAAATTTTTAGAGAGAAACTATCTAAAAATTTTAAAGAGAGAAATTATCTCAAATTTTAGGTTTTCGAGAGAGAGTCTAACGGAATTTTAGAGAGAGAAACAATATAAAGTTTTAGAGAGAGAAACTATATCAAATTTTAAGTTTTAGAGAAAGAAAGCATCTTAAAATTTAAATACAATAACTATATCAAATTTTAGATAGACCAAGTATTTGAAAAATTTTAGAAAGAAACTATCTCAAAATTTTTAGAAATAAACAATGTCAAATTTTAATATTTAGAGAACAAAAGTATCTTAAAATTTTAGATAGAGCAACTATATCATATTTTAGAGCGAGAAACTACTTGAAATTTTTAAAGACAGAAACTCTCTCAAAATTTTAAATTTTAGAGAGAGTATCTTAAAATTTTAGAGAGAGTAACTATTTCAAATTTTAAGTTTTAGAGAGAGAAAGTATGCTAAAATTTTAGAGAGAAGCCACATCAAAATTTAAAGAGAGAAAATATCTCAAAATTAGATTGATTACCAAACAATGAACATGGAAATAATTGTATGGAATCAATGAATTTTTGTATTGTATATCCAAATAAGCCGCTTATAAAAAACACCCTAGTGTGGGCATATAACGTAGATTTATATTCATAAAAAGTTGTGGCAAAGTTTTAGGTTGGCTGCCTACTTAACCCAACCTGCCTCTTTAACGAACTTGGAATTGGCATGACTAGCAGGGTGTTGGGTTGGTCGACTGAAAAGGGACAAAACTGCATTTGGTTTTTCTGTTTACAATTCAGGGGATGTTGGAAAAATGTATTTGGTTTGAGCTGTAATTTTGTAAATGAAGCAACCGATAAATTATCAAAAAAATTAACTATGAAGTGAAGTTTTATTAATGAAAAAAAATGACATAGTCATATTTTTTAAATGAATACTCTAACAAGTCTAAAGACATAGGTGGTATAGATCACACAAAAAATCCACAACTTTTTGGATGAGTTGAGAGCATTCCATTTTTAAATTTAATAGTTATCATGATTATTGCCTCAATTCATCCACCCTATGGCACAAACTATGTGCTTTGTGTTATAGGCTTAGGTTTTGTTCATGGGATTGTCTATAAAGAAACCATTTATCTTTTGTACATGGAGGTTACAATCATTTTCACTCATTAGATATCAAATTAGGTAGCTTGGTGAGAGTCACGAAGTTCTAATTTCTTTTTTTTGAACTTTGTGTTTATTCAATGACACTTTAAAACTACTCATTTTAAAATTTTAAGGATAAGAATGATTGTAACATCTATGTAGAAAAGATAAAGCTTATAGACAACTCTAAAATAATTTAAAACATTTCACAAATAATTATAGATTCTCCTACTTTGGTCTTTCATAAAGCATCAATGTATTAAGATGTGCTCATGTTCCGTCTATTCCATCTATGAAACAGTGAATCACTTGAATAGTTGTAAAGGAAAACGTTCATATAAAGGTCTACTTTATATTATGGAAGCAAGATGTTTGCCCTAATGTCAAAAAATCCCACAATTGATCTCGATTTTGAGATTTATGGATATGAAAGAGAAAAAAACATCCTAGCTTAAAAATTAATGCACTTCAACATAATGCACTTTAAAGTAAAAAGTGTGGTTTGTATAGAGCTAAAGCTCTAAACAATCAAAATAGAGCCCACTTTCAAATAGTGTCAAGAAATATGATTTCAATTGGAGATCTTTGTGATAGCCTTAAAATATATTTTTTATCTCTAACTATAAAATTTAAAACTTAAAAAATAGTGTAGATTGAGCAGATCTATGAAAACTTAAAAATTTTGAAAATAGATAGTCCAAAATGCATTACAAGATGCACTATTTCTAAAGAAAAAAGTTTATATAAGGATGCTACCTTATAATGTAGAACTACCGATGCCCCTAAAAAATCCATCCGTAAAGGTAGATTTAATGTTGAAAAACCCTTTGATTGATCATCTCGACATCGAGATGTATAACTATGAAAAATAAAAAGATTTTAAGTCTAAAAAATGGTGCATTTTGCAACATATTACTTACACCGTCCATTTTCAAGATTTTCATATGTCTATGGATCTACTTGATTTAACCATTTTTTAAATTTAAAATTTTATAATTAGATATAAAATAGATTTTGAGATAATCCTAAGAACATTTTACATCAAAATTATATACCATTATAAAATTTGAAGGTGCACCTTACCTCTAAACCTATGGATGCATCCGTATGCAAACTGCACCCATTTCTAAAACTTGAAATCTATTTTTTTTTCTCATGTCCATACATCTTGATATCGAGATGATCAATATTTGGGCCTCAAAACAACCTCTGCTAGTGAAATTTTTGAGGTGGGCTCTAATTTAATTGTTTAGAGCTTTCAACTCTATATAAACTTTTTCCTAAAGTAAAATATCTGGACCATCCATTTTTAAAATTTTAAATTGTTTAGAGAACTATGCATTATTTTTGGAGCTCTAAATTTCATAATTAATGGTAGAAAAATAGGTTTCTAGGTCAGCATAGGAGTTTTTGTCATCAAAACTACTTCTTTTGCCAAGATATAGAGATGCGTCCTACTTTGCTAAAAGATACTCCATGCAGGAGTAGAATGTGCAATTACTCCCTCGGGTAAAATACCGCATAGAATTAATTTGGACCCCAAATTTTGGGGATGTAACACTAACCTCAATAAATATTTTTTTTCTCTAATGATACTCTCTATACATATAAAAGAAATAATGTCCTTAGATGGAATACAGACCATCTACTTTTTAGATGACATGATCTAAGTGCTACAAAATTCAAATTTTCAAACCAAAAGAATTTCTACTATGGCGGGATATACTATCTGTTTACTCCCTCAGGCAACATCAAATGGAGCTACTTAAGGCCCAAATTTTGGGGATTTAGCCTCTTCAACCCATATGCTAACCTCCATAGAGAAAAAGAATTTGCAAATCTCTCTCTATATGCCCTTAGAAAAAGTGATGTGTGAAGATTAAGTAGAGGCCGTCCAATTTTTAAACGGGCGAGATTTAAGTGTTAATCAAGTCAAAATTGAAGTTTTTTCTGTTTTCTTTTTGATAGAAGCAAATATATGAATTTTAATAGAAGAAAAAATTCAAGGTTTTTTTTTTTTTGAAAACGATCATCTAGTAACTCTTGTGTGATTCTCAGATTTTAATATTAAAAAATCCTTCCTAGTAGGACTTCTGATTGAGGGAAGTAGTATAGTGTAGACGCTCTTATTCGTTATTTTCACCTCAAGCCTCCCTTATTCCTTGCAGATAATTACCAAAAGGACAGTTTCTACAAGGGAAAACACAGTTTCTACAAGAGAAAACTGTTTCATGGTGGCAGGGACCGCATTTCTACAATTGTGGTTCCCGAGGTGTAAAGCATCCATTTTAAAAATGGATGCAAACAAGCCGTCCAAATATTTTTTTAATAGAATTATTATTATTTATTATTAAAAATTTATTTATTTATTCATATACATGATCTCCATGTTAGAGCTTACATGCTCTTAAAAATAAAGTCCAAAAATCCATCTAAAAAATAGATTTTCTAAAGAGAAATTTTTATGTAAAGCCGATGATCTAAACAATCAAATTTGAGCCTACCTCAAAAATTTCACTAGAAGATGTTGCTTTGATGCTGAAATATCCTCAAATTGATTATCTCGACATCAAGATGCATAAGCATGGAAGAAAAATAGATTTCAAGTTTTGGAAATAGGGAATTTTGTAATGCATTTTTGGACTGTCAATTTTCATGATTTTCAAGTTTTCATAGATCTATTGATCTACACTATTTTTGAAGCTTTAAACTTTATAAATAAAAATGAAAATATATTTTAAGGCTATCACAAAGATTTCAAGTGTTGAAACCACATTTCTTGATACTATTTGAAGGTAGGCTCTAATTTGATGGTTCAGAGCCTAGGTTCTATATAAACCACACCCTTTTCTAAAAGGTGACTCATTTCTACGTGGACTCATAGAAACTGCATCCTTCAGAGTCCACAAACTCACATATAGGAATGCAAGCCCTCTAATAATTTATTTTTCAAATAGAATATTATCCTAATCTTTAATATGTTGATTATTAATCTATAAAAATAAATAAATTTTAAAAATTAAAAATGATATTTTTAAAAAACTATTTATTTTTATTTTTTTATTTTTTCATATGACTATTATTTACATATCCATTTTGGTAGATGGTGTAGATCTTCGAGCCCGCGTAATGACATGTGCGGGCTCAGACGCACATAACTTTCCTTACCAAAAGGACATTTCGAGAGAGAGAGAGAGAGAGTCCATGTGTGTGTGAGCGTGTCCTCCGTTTGAGATTGGTTGGTTCGTTCCAAACCCTAAGGAGCGATGAGAGAGAGAGTGAAGCCACGAGAGAGAAAGAGATCCTTTAAAACCCACGTTTCAATCCAATAGCAACGCTCTTTCTGTCTGCTTCCGAGACTGAGTTTCATTGCAAAGTTTCTCTCTCCTGCCTGCAGCTGCTGCGCGCGCAGAGAGTGGAAGAAAGAGAAAGGGGGAAAATGTTGGGAGGAGCAGTACTACGACGCTCCTGCCGCAGCCTCGCAGCAGCGGCAATGGCGTCTTTCCGCCGATCTTATGGTGCCGCTGCCGCCCTTCAACTGTCCTCAGAAGACCATTATTACTACTCTGAGGAGGAGTCGAGCAGGATTCCGGTGGCGGAGGCGGATTTGGGTTGGGCTGATGGTGGCAGAGTGAGAGGGGTGCAGTGGGTTCTTATTGGCAGCCCCGGGGTTCAGAAGAGGCTCTATGCGGGGCACCTCGCTCGACTGCTTGGCGTTCCCCATATATCCATGGGTTCCCTCGTTAGGCAGCACCTCCCCTTGTCAAAGCAGGTACCCTGCTTCTCTCTCTCTCTGTCTTTCTTTGTGTCATTTGTGATTCCTCTCTCTTTCGTTTTTTTATTATCTCTCCTCTCGGTTGACGTTGATCATCTGTGTTTTTTCTTTTTTGTCTCTCTCTTGCTTATTCTCTCTTTGTGATTTTCGCGTTCCTGTCATTACATAATTTATTTATTTATTTTATTTATTGTGATGTTATATTTATTTGTAGGAGCAAATTATTCTGTGTTTTAATCCACTGATTCTGCACTTTCCCCCCTTTTCCTGTATCAAAATTTATTCTGCATCCCCTTTCTTTTTCTTTCGTCAACTTTATTCTGCATTTATTCTGATTTTCGTTATTATTTATGTGAGTATATCCTGCAATTTTACCCGAATTTTGGCTTCTGTTTCTTTTGAAAAAAAAAACAAAAGAAAAAGATAATGAAAATGTTTCTTTTGGTTTCTTGTAATCTTTCTAGGCTTTTCCATTCTGAGTTGACTCATAAGCTGCTGTGCTTTTACCTTTATATTTGTTCTTATAATGTAATTAAACATTTTGTGTGGGGCTTCTTTTTCTCACTCTCACTGTTTCAAAAAGCACTAGGCGGCACCTAAGCAGCCGTGGGGTCCAAGCCGTCTAGCGCTTAGGCAGGGCCCAGAACCTGGGCGACTGTTAGAATTTTTATGATTTTTTTAAGTAAATAGAATTTTATGATTTTTATCCGTAATTATATACTAAATCTAAAAGTATAAGTATATAACACATAATCCATATTTGATATTTTTATGAATGAGGAGAATTTTGATAGTCTATAATCCATATTTTCATACAATGCTACAACCATACAAATACACACAAGAGTTTGACAGTAGAAACTAGAAACTAGAAACTAAAATTAAGAAAAAGAAAATATACAGAAATTTAGAAAATATACAGTCTAGGACTCAATAGTCAACAATCAACACCAAGAGTTAAGCGTCTTCAACACTTCATTCTTCAGTTATCATCATTATTATCAGAAGGAGTAGGGTAAGCCTCATCATATGCATCAGATTCTAGGCCATCATTAGAAGAATCATCTCCCTCTTCAGCATAATGCTCGTCCTCTGTTTCTTTTGAATTTGCCTCTTCGTCCTTTTCTTCTACACCCTCTTACTCTGTGCAGATGAGGCCCTAAGAGTCTTGGCTGCTCTATCCTTTTCTACCTTTTTGTGCTTTCCTAATTCAAATATTGTATAATCTCTACCTTGGTAGCCTCATGAACATTTTTACATGGGGCAACATTCCTCTTAATTCCAATAAGGTGTTTTTTGAATTGGTAAATACCCCATTAGTATCATTTCCACAATAATTACATTTAATACGATTTTTATCATTTGGATTCGGGTTATGACCATACTTCCAACCCAGATCACCACTTCTAAAGCATCTGGAGAAGATATTTCCATAGAACAAGGCTCATTTTCATCCTTTTCTGGTTCTATTAAATTCAAATGTTGTCTAATCTCATCCTGAATAGCTTTAGGAACTTTTTTACAAGAAGTAACATTCCCTTTAATACTGGGAAGGTGTTTCTTGAATCGGTTAATGCCCCCATTGGTATCTTTTTCACAAAAATTACACTTTATATAATTTTTATCATTTGGTTTCGGGTCATGACCATACTTCCAACCTGGATCACTTCTTCTAGCAGAACCAGAAATAGACATATCCAAATGACAAGGATTTTGTTCTTGTTTGTGTTTTACTGAACTCAAATATTGGTTAATCTCCTATCTGATAGCTTCAGGAACAATTTTACAAGGGGCAACATTCCCTTTAATACCGGCAAGAGGTTTCTTAAACCAGTTTTATGCCCCCATTTGTATCCTTTTCAAATAATTGCATCTTATGCAATTTTTGTCATTCGGATTCGGGTTATATCTATATTTCCAACCCGGATCACCACTTCGACTAAATCTTGAAGAAAACATCTCAAAATAATACAAGCAATCTAAAAAATAAAGTTTTGCATTTACTTTGATTGCTCGAACTCCAAACTTCCACATTTGAGATATTTTCTGGTGCTAAAATATTCAAAAACACCTTCTAATATGATTAAAAAAACTCCAAAACTAAATCTAATCTTGATGGGTGATGTTTGGATCTATTTCCCGTAACTTTGAAAAAAATTTCGATCTAATGAAAATCATATAATCTAGTTTTTTTAGGTTTTTCTCTCTCTAAAATGGGTTTTTGTGGGTTTAGGTTTCCAATGAACCTAAAACCCACTTTTAAAAGCATTTTTTTTTTCAAAAAAAACCCAAAACTACCCTAAAAAAAATCCATTTCCGCCCCTGGATGGCCGCATTTGTGGGTTTAAGTTTCAAATGAACCTAAAACCCACTTGTAAAAGCATTTTTTTTTTCAAAAAAACCCAAAAACTACCCTAAAAAAAATCCATTTTCGCCCCTGGACGACCGCCTGGGTAGCTGCCCAGGGTCCGCTCGCCTAGTTTGGCTGCCGCCTAGGCCTAGGCGATGCGCCCTAGCCTTCTGGACCACCTAGGTGCTGGGCAGTCCGCTTTTTGAATCATTGTTCACTGTCTTCCCACTTTCAAAGCCCAAGCTTCTGCAGAGCATGGTAGATCATATGCCAAAAAGATGGGGATAGGTAATTTGGTCATTTTTGAAAAAATTTGGGACCAGGTCATGAAAAAAGCACGTTGTGTGGGTGTTTATTCATCAGTTCCCTCCCCCAGTTTGAATACAACCAGTTTGTTTTAAATGCCAATATGCTCATTTGTGACCTTAGAATGATGGCCATTAACTTTCCACACGGCATAAAATTAATTGCAGTTTTTTTTTTGGAATTGTTTGTTCTTGTTATGGATGGAGCCATGGAAACTTCACCTGGTTCGGGGTGGGGGGCAACTACTGCGCCTTGTCTTTATCCACCATTTACATGGTGAGAGAGTGAATTAAAGACTAAGAAAGATCTTGATGTTACTATGGGGGCTTACTTCTATGGGAACGACCCTGTTAAGATGATGAAGTTAGGGCCTTTTCCAAAATGAGGACCTAAGTTATAGCATCTATGTTGGTTGGGTGTTTCTCATTTACCAAGGAATGCTTAAGTCTAATTTTGCAGGAGTTGGGTTGTTCAATATTTGTTTAATTTTTATTTATGGGCAAGTTGTGTTGATGTTATTTGTGCATTTCTTTATGTATATCGATTGTTGTTACTTAACAAATACTATAGGTGTATAGCTGTAGTTGTTGTTTATATATGGCTATGCATATTCATTTTTCTGAACTCTAAATGTTCTTTTAGTAATGACATTACTTGTTGCCAGTATCAGCTTTTTTCTTCTTCAGTCATTATAAGTATGTTAGCATCTTGATTTCCATTAATTAATTAGTCATGATATTACCATAGGGACGTGACATGTTTTGTACAAATTACAATCTTTATTAATGCCAAATACTGTCAATTATTTTCAAGAAAAAAAAGAAAGAAGAAGAGGTCATTATGCTACACGAAGTAGTTTTATCTCTATCATACAGATAAACGCATTCCCATATATTTGTGTTATTTATGAAATTAAGACAAGGTGAACTAGCATGGTATATGCGGTTTTTAAATTTTCTTTTTTATACCGACTAAAACATTTACAAAGGTTCGATTACAATTAAATGAACTCAAAATAAATAAAAAACAATTACAAAAGAGGTTCTCACTTGCTGCTAATAATAAAACTTCTTTTATTCAATAAACAAAAATCACATAATACTCATGGGAACAAGAAAATATAAGACTACAAACTATAAAGAATATTGCCAGAAGATTACCTCAACTGGACTCTGAACACCTCACACCGGGTCTCCTCCTCCAATGGCGCAAGGGATCAATGGTTTATCTTAAATTTTTGAAGCATAGGAAACCATAGGTGATAACCCTTAATCAAATCAGAAAGCAATGGAACAATGACACAAAGTGTAAGGCTTCGATGCCTTAGTATGGGCGTGCCCCTTCTTCTTACTACTAGAGAGATCACGAGAGAGATGAGAGAGGGTGGCGTACCACCAAGAGAGAGAAGAGAGAGAGATGAGAGAGGGTAGCGTACCACCAAGAGATAAGAGAGGGTACAATGTGTAGAGAATAAGCCCTTATTTTAGACTTTCTCTAGGGTTAGGGTTTCTTAGGGTTAGCCATTGTTATGGAGATTAGATCCTGACCATTAATCATAAGAGACCTTTGGGGTGAGAGATCTTAGCCATACACTCTTTAGATGAGTCATCATGATTCAAAAGAATGTGCTAGAACTTTATCCTTTGGCTTCCTTAACCTAATCCCATCAAATAATAGAAATATGGTAAATATATTTCATATATCTCTTATTTCCATATTCTTCTTACACATTCTTAAACTTGAAAATTAGATCTCTTAATTTCCAAACTTTCCCTTTTTCTTAACTCAATTGAGTGCCTTAGATGGCCTCACCAAAATATGGAAAGAAAACCCCAAAGTGGGGCGTGCCACCCATGGGGCCCTCATGTGGACCCCACGCACTTATGTATGGTGGGCCCCCAATTATAAAAATATGGAAATGTTTTTTAGAAAAAATTATCTATTTTATTTCTCTCTGAATATTTAAAATACTAAAAATTTAATTTCTCTCTATTTATAAATCCATTTTGAGAAAATAAAATATCTAGAGATTTCTAAAATTCAAACTATCAATCTAACTATCATTTAACATCAAAATAATTATTCCTAAATAATTTTGATGAAAATCAGATGTAAATAGGTCAAGGAATTATAAATATACTGAAGCACTTCATCTTCTATTGCGGACTATAATTCACACTCACTTTCTCAAACTGACCAAGCAGTTCCCATGACCCACAGACCATCGCAGGGATTCATGATTGGGCTACCAAAGTTAGCAAATAGGTGAGGTGATACAATGCCAATTTATGGATTACATGTTGTCCCCTAGAGACAAGTCCAAGATCACACTGACCTAGTGCAACTACAACTCTATGGTACATAGGGGTCAGTCCTAGCACATGTACACGTGTCACCCTCAATGGTGACTCTCTTTCACCATTGTTAGGAAATCAAATCGGTATGCAGGCATTCTAGCTGATTTACTCTCCTGCTTGTAAGAGAATCGGTCGTTTTAGGTGCGTCAAGATGTTTTGGATTCTGTACATCAATATTTGCCAACTTGCAACAACTTGCCATTGGGGCTCGAGCCACTCATTGCATACATCATGCTAAATGTCATTGCCTTTGCAAAACACATTAAGAAGTGTACCATCCTGTTTTACTCTTCTATTATTTATCTTGTGTCTCTTGTGCATCCCATTATCCTCAAATGGTAATTTCGGAAACTTGCTCCAAGGTGTTGCTTAATGCTTTTCCTCAGTGTTTTTGAATCACTTTCGAGTATTCATGTTTCCAGCACTTCTCTGACATACCATTTCTCTAGCATTCCCTTTTCTGATACCCTGTTGCCTTTGCTTGCTTTACAAATCATGCCTTGGTTATATTTCACCTCTTGTGACAATTGGGTCATTGCTCAGATATTGTGTGACAACTCTTGAGACTCCTCAACCAAGGAGCGTTGATGAAAACTGGCAGTCTGATTTTCTTTGCAAGAGATGCTAAATTTATTCAATAATTTTTTTTACCTTTTATTTTGATTTTTATAGGTTTTTTTACTTTTTCTGCCAAGCTAGTACACTCAATAACCTTTCGATTTTTTAATTCCAGATATCAAATGCCATGAGACAAGGAAAGCTCCTCCCAGAGAGTATAATATTTGGCCTATTGTCCGAGAGACTAGAGCAGGGGTATCTTGTTGGGGAAACTGGTTTCATTTTAGATGGGTTTCCTCGAACTCGGATTCAAGCTGTAAGTTACTTAAACATGTTTTGTTTTGCATAGTTGTCAAAGTTTTTATTATTGGCAGTTTGGCTTCTGAATATGAAGAAGCTTGGGACAGTCCTTTCCCCTACAAATGCACTTCATGTAAATGCCTGGTTATGTGGTTGTATTGTAATATTGCTCTAGTTTTACAGAACTTTAAGGTATGCATGGTTTTCTTATTAGGCCTGGAAACTCTGGCCATGTAACTTCATCAAAAAAAAACCTCTGGCCATGTATGGTAATTGGTAAGCTCTCTTATTGTCTATGCTGGATCAACAAGCCAGGTTCTTATAAGTAGGCCTGGGAACTCTGGCCATGTATAGGAAATTCTCTTCCTGTCCATGCTGGAATGAGAAGCTGTCTGCTATTGGCTGGCTACTCTACCTAATATTCTGGCACCGAAAGACTATTTGGAAGTAACTAATGTAGATGGTGCTCTTGAACCCATAGTTACCTGAAGCGATTCCAAAACCAAATCGATCTAAGAATCATAATTGAGGAATCGCCACCGACTAGAAGATTCTTGTTCCCAAAATCGACACCGTACAAGAGAAGTCGTGGGGGACAAGTTTCCTATTTTTAAGAATCAGGACCCAATCAAACTGGAATTGAGAACCTATATAGACGGAATTGAGAGTCCTAGCTTGATTCCATGAATGAAGGAATCTCGATTCCATATTGTCGATTCCAACTAGGTTGGAAACTCGATTTCAAAAAGCTAGGAATTTCGATTCCATCTATGTATGGTTCTCGAATCCATTTTGGCCAAATCCTGATTCTTAAAAATAGGAATCTCGTCTTCCATGATTCCTCTTGTACGGATGTCGATTCCGGGAGCAGGAATCTTCAAACCGGTGGCGATTCCTTGATTCCAATTCTTAGATTGATTCGGTTTCGGAATCGCTTTGGATAACTATTTGAACCTTCGATATGTTTGGCTTGTGATTAGCTAATTAATATGGACTGATGGTCTTTTACCATTGTAATAATGGTTGTCCTTTGGAATATGTAGAAAGGCTCCAATGATGGAGGGCTGGCTGATTGCAAATTTGTTAGTTAGTAATATTTTGCTTGCAATGCTTTTGACAAGATGCGAACTTTAGGATTGTATTTCTAAGCATCAAACGATTTGGTATTTTATTTGTAGTCTCATTGTTTGGATGGAATCCTTGTGAAGACCAAAGACCTAATTGATTTTCTAATTTATCACAGGAGATTCTTGATCACAATGCAGATATCGACTTGGTTGTGAACTTCAAATGTGCAGAGGAATGTCTGGTCAAGAAACACTTAGGAAGCAGCTTCTGTTCACATTGTGGAAAATCTTTTAACAAGAGCGGTTTCAATCCTTGCCTACAAACGTGTTTGCAGGAGCTGCACGGATGTGAAGGGAAGCTGCCCACTGATGCTTCTGATTCTGAGGATGCCTTAAGGGAGAAACTCCAGATATACGAAGAGCAGGTAATCCAATATTCCTTGTTCTCTACATGAATTCGAAAATAATACAATTATCTGCTGCCCAGTGGATTTTGTTTGTAAACATATAGTTTTTTAACTTCTATATCTTGTGATTTTCTTAAACAAAGATTGAGGGATTCATTATTTTAGCTGGTGGCATGCCTTGATTTTGTTTCTACCACTCATACTTTGGTGGCTGACCAAATCATAGTCACATGTCTCATTATTTCAATGAATCTTAAATGGCTTCTACATTTGTTAATAGCCAAACCAAATACATTGAGTGAGAATGGCCTGAGGCCATGGCGGTAGTGTTGCCAAGCCCCATTGTGAGGTCTCTAACTCCATTCTCAGCAAAGGGTAGGGGCTCAAATCCCCACTGACTTACCACTTTGAGAATGGCCTGGGGCTTGGCGGTAGTATTGCCGAACTCCATGACGAGGTCGCTGACTTCATTCTCATCAAAAGGTAGGGGCCCAAGTCCCCACTGACTTACCACTCTTTTGAGCTCTCTAACTCCATCCTCACCAAAGGGTAGGGGCCCAAATCCCCACAGACTTACCACTTCTTTTTGCTTACCCAAAAAAAAACCAACCACATTGAGATTTTCGGAATATGTTAAGTTGTTGGATCTTGCTTTTGATTTGTTTGGTGCCCTAGGCATTAGTTTAACCTTCACACGCATAGATCATGCTTACGGCTGTGTCATATTATCCTTTTCTTATGGAATGAGGAATTAGTGTTCTTGGCTCCGGGAATTGGGTGGTGGTGGGTTTTTTGTAAGCAATAAACCTTGGAAATAGAAGAAAGCATAGAAGAAAATGTGAGCTTGGATTTTATTTCGACTTTTTAGACTGCTTTGCTTTAGTAAAGTTTGGAAGCTTTTTATAAACCCAAACCAATGCTCTAGATATTTAATTTGAAAAATTACTGAATATACTCCGAGGGAATTGGTCTCTTACCTTGAAGGCTTTGCAGAGCAAACCACTTGAAGATTACTACAGAAGACAGAAGAAGCTCTTAGACTATAAAGTGGCTGGGGGAGTTGGCGAAACATGGCAAGGCCTCTTGGCAGCTTTGCAGCTTGAGCATGTAGACATTGATTCTCCGAAGTTAACGGCTTGAGCGGGCCATTATTCTTGGGTTTTTGCCTTCGTTTCTTTCCCTTAATTTTGTTTTTCTGGCCAACCATATGATCTAAGTGTATATGAGTTTTCCTTGTGTAAAATTTCGTAGCATTAGAATCGTGCTTTGCATCGGATTTTACTCGCGGTTTTGGTCTTTTAATCAGCGTTTGCAATTTTGAACTGCAATATGTATGTCAGATTGTGTCTTGGTTTTGATCGTCTTATCGTCGTTTGCAATTTTGCACTGCAATATGTAACCTATACGTACGTGAGCAAGAGGTGAAACAGGGGAGATTTTATTCACTTGTGGTTCTTATGCGAAGGAGCTATCTATGGATATGTATTTGCACATATGCATGCATTTTGTGTTAGCCCATCTATGGGTTTCTTCCAGCGCTATAACTTGGCAAGGTGCCCTATTTGCATATCAATATTGGCTTATAATCTCAAAGCATGCTGATTTAAAAGCTTAAGATAAGATTTGTGCCGCGCGGCATGGCTCAAGATGAGTAGAAAGTGGAAATGAGGAACAAGAGGTTTTAGGGGAAGGGAACACAAGCAGGAAATGGGAGGAAACTGATAGTAAATAGACAACTATGGAATGCTCCCATACCTTAGGAAACAACCTAGTTAGGATTACATTTTCTAAAAGATAAAAATTCAGAGGATTTATTGGCTGGTTTTTGCCTTCAAGCCTCAACTTGAGGTAGCTGCTATAATGGATGCTTCTTCCTAAGCATTACAGGGGTTGTACACTCGGACCATTTATTTTTGTTATTAGGTCACAATTATTTCTAGTCATTAGATGTCAAATTGGATTGTTTGGGATGTATCAAGAAGTTTGAAGATTTTTTGTTTTTAGCTCGAGTCTAGTCAATGATAATCTTACGACCACTCGATTTGAAATTTGACAAGCAAAAGTGTTAGTAATCTTTTTATACCTAAAGTAAATGGTCTCAGTATGCTTTTCCAAAACTAAATCATCCAAATTAGCTTTTTATTTTACTATATTTAGCATCACTTTCTCGTCCATAGAAGGCCAACAATGTTGGTAGTGATCAAGGTCTAACAAGAATTACATCAGCCAAATTAGCTTTTTATTTTACTATATTTAGCACCACTTTCTGGCCCCTAGAAGGCCGACAATGTTGGTATTGATCAAGGTTTAACAAGAATTATATCAGCCAAATTAGCTTTTTATTCTACTATATTTAGCACCACTTTCTCTTCCCTAGAAGGCCGACAGTGTTGGTATTGATCAAGGTCTTAACATTTCTATAATTCTTGCAGGATATGAACGTATGGAACTGCTTCCATTCAACATTATCCCATTTTTTTCAGCAAACGAATTCGATCAAGGAAAAATGTTAGACCTTATGCAGAAAAACCAGTGCAAATCCCATTTTAAATTTCGTGCAAAATTTTGTTAAACACTGAGAATTTCCATTAAAACACTGAAATTTGCAAAATTTAAAGGCAGTTCCTATACAAACCCAAAAAAATTCTTCAGAGGATGCGCATTTTACCATTGAACCTCACCAAGTCCTCGAAATATGCATTTCTGGTTTGGTTCTTCATTTCATGTGCATTGAAGGGCTGCAGAATGCCAATCATGTTCATAACTGTTTCCCCTTCTGTTTTGGTAGTGGGGTTTGGATAATAAAAAAAGAGAAATCTTACACTTTCCAATATTGAGTCACAGAAAAAACAAATACAAAGATAGGGGATTCCATTATAGGAATAATAAACTATAGCTCTTGTCATTTTAGACTTCTGTTACTGCTTTACAAATGGGAAAGGCAACAGAAAATAGATGGAAAATACAGCTTATTATTTTTACTGAAAAAATAGGGCCCCAATATTAGTGGTTTAAACTCAACCATGTGACCTGATTTTCTGGGGAAAAACAGCAACTTAACACAATGAATGATTATATAACAGGCCTCTGCAGGGATCTAGCTAGCGATTTGATGTAATAGAAATTGTATCAGATGTCAATCCAGCCACACATCTTGAAGAAGTTGATATCGCACATTTGGACCTCTTTCTTTCCATCTCTTTTCCATGGATGTCTCTTTCGGGGACTCTGGAATCTTGTCGATAATGGATGCTAAGGGTACGGTCAATTCATCAAGCTCGTCATCACTCGTGTGGCCTTTGCGCAACAAGGATGATGAAGGACTCCTCCCAAAGTCAACAGCCCCTACAACCTCACCAGTAGAAGCCACGAAGGGTGGTGAGTATGTAATGGGAGCAGCAACACATGGGAAACCACCGATTTGATCATTTCTGCCATCGAATTGCTGCTTCGGTGGAACCTGCACCATATATTTGCACTTACCATTATCAACAATTTATCAGCACAAAAAAAAAAAAAATCACAATAATGAATATAGAATACCAACACCATACTAATATTCAGGTTCCAGTTCATGACTCAATTTGCATCTATGGCTGCAACTTTGCTGTAGGTTTTGCAGCTTGAACATTCTGGTGCTTTGGAAAATAAGAGAGTTCGTAAGTTTGGAAGTTCCTTGTCAGTTGTCACTAGGTAATATTTATGGGAACTAATTACAAGAAGGTGGGTCTTCTCCTTTGTTACTGGATATAAGAACATGGCGTACAAGAATGGAAAAGAGCAACATGCAATCTTCTAAAATTTTAAATGAGAGGCCAAACCACCAGAGAAAGTACCATAGTACCTCTGAATCAAGTGCCACTAGCAGATCATCAGGAACAGGATCTGGACAGAACTCATCAGGCCCAAAATTGCACAAGACTCGTTTTATCAACGGTGCACCAAAAGTCGGACATACCTTTAAATAAATTAAAAAGTGAGGAATGAATGATTTTGTTAGCAAGCAAAAGATAAACACAGACAAACTACAAGAATTGAGAAAAGCTGCTGAACCTCTTTTCTGATGGATGGATCCAAGAGTATATCTTTGGGGAGCATCAAAAGGTCACTCAATGCATTAAGAAGATGAAAAGTTTTCAAGGCTTTTGAAGTATCTTGTCTGTCATCATCAAGATCGTCATCATCTGCAGGGGAGTCATCAGCGTCAATACCAAATAGGTCCGTTAACCATCTGGACCAGGTTCCCACCTGTGCAAAGATAAAAAGAAGAAAATGGTCAAACATATTATATATATATATATATATATATCTCTGGTATGCAAAGACAAATTCCACAAACAGCAAGGACATTTCTGATATTCGATAAAATAACCACAAAAGAGTATAATTTGACACAGTCGAACAAAGACATAAAGCATTGTTGTTTCTTCACATAAACTAATGATAATGCCCGTTTATTAAATCAGAAAATTGAGGAAATCACATGATTCTGCCCTATCTCTAATGCGATATTCCTCAGTGGACTGGATTTTCCTCAAGTACAATGAAGTTTATTTATCTTCATACTTGGGATGGTGAATGTCAGAAAAGGATAGTGCTGTGGAGAACAAAATACCATCATATATAATACAGGCCAAATAACATAAATTCCCTCACAGATGTCCAAAATTTCCTTATATATGCAATTACAAATATACCAATACGTATGAGGCACAAAGCATTCCTTCAATCTGAGACTCACAGATCATTCAAAGAAGATCAACTAATAGTCACAGTTTGTCAACAAAAAACTTGCAACTAGTTGAATCAGGAGAATAGCCAATTTATTTGTACACGGGATTGAAATGGCACGGGATGCGAGATGCTGACAAATAAAAGGGCAATGTCCTTATATGTCTCAGTATGCAGTGTTCATTGCAATCTGGAGGACTAACAGTCTCCAGACTGTGATAGATACACCGACTTAACACTTGTCTCATGATTGACATAATTGTATGATCCCCACCTGTAGCAGATGACAGCTCTGCACTCAGCTTCAGGCACGATTTTGGAACAACATAAGATTTCTTACTCAAAAGAGTAAAGTGGAGCCAAGACACATGCTACATTCTACAGTTGATCTTCTAGTGTCTGGATGAACTACCCAATCTGCGTATGCAAACTAAAAGCAAGATGATGAGGAGAACAACAATCCCCATCCATGTGTCTCCCATAGATAACAGATGATTCAATCAAAAGTCATCAGGCACTGTTTGGGATCCCTTGTATATTTTGTATATTAGAACAATATGATCAATGTCAGGCCAAGTAGTAAATGAATAAAATTTCCCACAAACTAGCACTCTATGAACTATTGCATGATGATCATCAGAAGAAAACAACTTGATGCTCAGTTTGAGAGGTGCATTGACCCGCTTATATATGCATATTCAATAATATCTCTACTTATACTAAGTACCTTTGAGTGACCATCCAATTTTTATGCCAAAAAGCTAGCATGTGGCCTAGATCCTTTCTTTGAAACCCTGACTACAAATGTTATTTTAGTTGAGCAATCCCTAGTGTATCATCTCTTTTGATCCAATTCTCATATGCATGACATAGCAATTGGACAATAAAATTGTCATCTGTAGATTTTAGCAACATGACAATAATTGCATATGACATGGAAACAAACATAGATGAATGAGTATCACCCTGGTTAAATTCTACTTGCTACAGTAACTCTGAAGTACAGAAACAATGGAGCTCGGTCCTTACAATGATGACAACAAGCACCTCACACGAAATTATCCCTTTGTTTAAGCATGTATCTTCTCAAGTAATTATTGAGAGAGAGAGAGATTAACTATATTATTGCATGTTGCTCAGGTGATCAAGTACGAAATATGACTCAAGAGTGATTAGTGCAAGTATAGCCATTTCCAAATAAAAATCATGAATTATTGAGAACTCCAAACTCAAAAAAATCAATCGCAAATCTCTCTCTCTCTCTCTCTCTCTCTCTCTCTCTGCAACCATGTTGCTTAAGGGTGCAGGGTGCCCAGGTGCCTTAACATCCTGGGGCGGGCTGCCCTGGCCTAGGCGAGGCGCCCAGGCATCGGCCACCTAGGTGCCATGGTGGGCCTGCCTTTTGGTACATTGTCCATAAGAAATGCTTGCAAGTTCACAACTGCATTCTTGCTACTATATTATGTATTATGTCATTTTAGTCCGCCTATGAGACAGCCACACATTTCGAATTGATAATGCAGGCCTGGATGTGGATATCCCAAATACATATTAAACATATATACAGTGGCAGAAATTATCTGTGAGTTACATTGTAAAAAGTTGTCGGGTATGACAAAAGGGATAATAAGAATCAAACTTAATGGTAATCAATTCAATATGACAGGAACATTTTTACTCACAGCAGTTTTGAGTTTTGCACCGGCACCAAGGCTCAAATTCCCTGCTTGAATAGGGAGAACCTTGAGATCTCCTATAGGATCACAGACAGGATCTGTTGGCATTTCATCTTCTGATTCACGTAGAATGGCATTGAACATGGCCACATCTAGTCTATTAACACATTGCTCCATAACCTGAAACATAAAGGAATCATCAAATAAGGGCTCTTAGGTTATTGAGGGTCTTCGTACAAAAAAGTCCATAAAATTGGCACAATCTACTCCCTTTGTCAATCACTGGGTACTAGAATCAGTAATTTCAGAATGGACATCTGAATGCACCTTTTTAGAATATAATCCCCTTTTATATTTATTTCAATAAAGATAATTGCAGTAGTTATTGTAAGGTTACAGTACTGGATCTAAGAAAGCAACTTTATTAATCCCAAGTTAAATATAATTTTGTTAAACAAGTCAAACCAGTAGAATAAACAGGAACAAAGTTTTAAGATTCTAAGTTCCAGGACCACCGTTTACTTCATCAATGATCAAAGAAAGTAAAGTTGCCCTACCAATTTAGCTAGTACAGACAAGCAGCCACATTCATGCCCTCCTGCTCGCACTGGACAGAGCCTTTCAAAGGCATCTTCAAAGGCCTTCTTCCAAAGGTTTATAGAAAAGCTTCCTTGCTGCTGATCACCCAAGCTTGGAAGCCTTCGAAAGCTTCTGTGTAAGTTCAAACAAAATTTTCCTTCAAGACCTTCACCATTATAAGGCTGCATGTATGGTGTCAAAGTCTGGAAGAAGACAGAAAATGGAATATTCTTAACTAACCAGCCATATGCCATTCACCAACAGCTTCAACAAGTTCATTTATAGATAGTATAAGCAAAAGAATATCAAGGAACCAAATTAATCCAGGAACTCTTGAAAGATTAAAATCCCAGAAATAATGACCTGCCACCACACTGACTCAATGATGCGGGAAAATATCCAGGATTCGATCTTTTCCAATGCAGATTTAAATGTATTGATGTCCTGCCAGTCATCCGATAACTGAGTAAGGCCAGATTTCTTTGCCTGATTCTTAGGAGAATTCTCCTTCCAGTTTAATGGAGAATATTTTCTATCATTTCCCTTATCAGTATCATTTAATTTGTTGAAATGTTCTGCCGCTTTTGGAAAGTTTGATTTACCAAAACCTTGGGCGATGATCGCTCTCAGGACAACATAATTTGACCACCAAAATGTTAACCTGGATAAGAAGCAAGGTACTTATGTGAACGGTTTAGAGACATAACTAGTACAATACCAAGTTTACATACATTGAGAACAAAAAAGGGAAATTATAGTATCTGTCCATCATAAACAAGACAAGCAAGACATTGTGTGTGAAGCTTTGCGACAAAAGAGAGTCATGGAGATAATAGCTCAGATCAGATTGGAGAGCATGTAAGCCAAAAGGTCTTGCAGAAAAAAATAAAGAGCATGCAGCATGAGTTTTAACGTACCTTGGCACATCATTTCCACAGGCTTTTGCGACTAAAACTAGTCCTGAAACAATACTTTTAGCAGTACTTGCCCTTCTATATGTGGGCCAATGCTTGCAGGCATGAATAAATAGCCTTGACAGGCGTCGAGCTGGAGCATGGACTTTATGTGATGAACTACCATGCTCTGCAACTATGGAATAAAGTGCAACTTCAGTTGCAGCAGCTTCTCTCAATTCTGCCTCAAGTGCCTCAATTTTCAGCTCCAAGCGCTGGATTTTAGTATCAGAAAAAATGCTACTCCTCTCTCTAGAAACATATTTAGCTTTGTGACTGTTAACACTACTCTCATGCAGATTAGGTCTTTGTTTATTGTTCCTAAGAATTTTATCATTGGGAGAATCCCCCAGAACATCAATTTCCTTTACTTCTTCCACCTCAACATTGTCATCATCGGTCTCTGATGATACACACACTGATGACTCATGTGGATGGTTAACAGATGTCATCTTATACTGTGTTTGGCTTTCAGTTGAAATTCTAGGATTTGATGGTGCACCCCAGTTATTACTCTGCAAGTCATTGCCTGTTTTTGTCGACTTTATAAAACTACCTTGTGACATTTTAGGCAGCTGCTTAACTTCTGGGATTGGTTCCTCACTTTCAGCCATTGCATGAGAACTGTTCTCAATTTTGAGATTAACATCCTTTCTGGGAATGTTTGCAAGCTGTTCATCCTCAGAATGTTCACTGTCTACTTCAAGATATTCATAATGACCAATTGGATGATTATCCTTTTTGTGCTCCTCCATAACCATCTTATTCACTTTTACATCCTCTGTCCCATTTTGTCCATCATTTTCAAAGCTTGAGTTGGAGTGAGTAGAGTCAGTAAAAGATGGCGTCTTGTCTCCTAATTGTATTTTTGAATCACTAAACTGAATTCTAGAGTTTACACCATATGAATTATTTTCTTCTTTTGTCAAGTGCAAAATAGTTTCCTTCACTTCACCATTAAGGGCAACCTCCTTTTCATTAGCCACCACTATGTTATTATTATCAGCACCCTTTGTATCGCCATTATATCCATCTTCAACATTCACACCTTCAGGAGTAATGGATGAAGAAGAAGCTTCAGGAGCTGCGGGTTTCTTAGTGATTGGTGTAGAGTTGTTATGAGCCGGTGATTCCAGAGGTAAGGCAGGCAGCATGCTGACCTTTTCTCTGCTCTCCTTAGTAGCTTCACCAGGACTCTGTATTTGGAAGGAAACTTAAACCATATCATTATTGCATTCATTTTACAATATGTTCTTAGGAGACCATATAAAGATATGCAAAGAATAAGATTAGGTTTCAGCACAACAGGACAAATGGGATACACACGTATACTCTTAATTTGAAGATATATTTAAAATTAAAGTAACTGTGCATATATGCTTGTGTGTCGGTGCTTCTCTAAATATTTTACTACAAAAATACCTTTTTAAATATTCAAAAAAGACTTTCGACATAAATTCTTCGTGTATTTTTGAAGTAGCATATTTGTCATTTCAAATCCCTCAAAAAATCAAATTAAAATTATATAAAATTCCTTTGACTTTTTAGATCATGTTTGAATTTTAGAAGCAATTTAATATTACAAATATGCCCTCTCCTGAAATTTTCAAAGAAGTTATTACTAATGCAGTTTTTAAATTTGTAAGAGTATTTGTGGTAAAACTTTTGGAGTAAGAATCCTAAGTTCACTATTAGAGTGGTGTATTCTAGAATACCCTACACACATACACACACACATATCTACAAGAGAATTAAATGCAGTTTCTATTGTAGCCACTGCCAGGCAATGTGGAATCTTTCTTCATAATTCAAAATAATGCAATTGACAGGAGTAGTAATGCAATTCCTAAAGGCAAACATTTCCTATAGAATGATAACACACAGGAGAAAGGTGGCATTCCCTTTTCTATTCCACAGTTTTTAATTTTTTATCCTTCCTATTTACAAATAGACTGCATCATTTTGCCATCTGTCTGGGAATGGCGCACAGGGACTCTAGGACTGGCCCCATCTTATCTGATTTTCAGATGACAACGCTGATGCATACAAGGATTCAAATGAGATATTGTCACCAAAGAAGACTTTGAAGCATCAAAGAAATACACACACATGGTATGCTTGAGACTACATGGAGATGTAATACGTTAACCACATATACTGATGCAAAATGTCCTAAATCATAATCATTAGAAGAAACAGAAGTTTGTAGTCTACAGGTCACTTTATATAAAAAAACTACAAAACAAATATGAACATGTACAAATTAATTATTTCATAGGCATGCATGCGTTTTTCAAACTCATACACAACAAATTGAGAGAAATATGCTTATACAGAAACGTTCATATGATTTTGCAATTTACATTGTTCTGCATGCATCACATGACCATTTCCCACCAAGCATAATGTTTTAATCCCTTCTCAATCAAAATATGAGGTTTTGATTGCATTTAAAACCTTTTCAAGCATGAACAAGGAAATTAAATCTTCCATTCGGAGTAAATGGGAGAGTTTATCTTCCATGATCTTTTCCTTTTCTTACTAGTAAAGCGATCATAATTAGAGAAATTGCCCATAGAGTTAAAAATCACACTATCATTGAAACCACAAATAACTAGCCCATTGAATTGTGTGGACTAAAATGTTCTTGAGCATAACCCCTATTAACATTAGTTCATCTCATCAATGGGCTACCTCCTACTATTCTCAATGATACTTTTATGTCTCCTTCTTTCAAAATCATCTTGTCTAATATCATTTAGAATAACCATAAAAGATGCAGAACTTTCAGGATGTGTTGTCTTGTTCTTCTGCCCCCCATGATCACGACAACTTCAATGCACACTACATGAAAATTATTTCTCTGCATCATAAGGAGACTCCAAAAGAATTATTGTGACCTCATGGAAATATACCATTTTATACATCACAGAAAACTTATTCTGTTACAGTTTCACATGTACCTATATTAACATAGAGATAGCCTTTCTAGAAATATACCATTTTATATATCACCTGAAACTTATTCTGTTGCAGTTTCACATGTACCTATCTCAACATACTTTCCTATCATTCCATGCTATGTACAAAAAGTCAGCTGCCCAGCCGCCTGGGGGGGCCGCCCAGGTGGTTAGAAGGCCTGACCATCCCGCGCTGGGACTACTTGGCCAAGTGCAGGATGGTGGCCCTAGGTGGCCAACTAATTGCCCAGGGCAGCCGACTAATCGCCCTAGGCGGTCCCTAACCCCCCTCCCCCCTTTCATTTACATGGTGGCCGCCAAGGGCGGCCGCCCATGCTGTTGCAGCCCCCGACCGCCTAGGCAGCCCTTCATCTTTTTGAAGATTGATTCTATGTTAGGTCTTCCAGATGCACATGCCTTCATGGATGCTCCCTAACTTTTCCAAGCGTAAAGACGCAACATGTTTTTTTTTTTTTATGAATATGAAATAATTTTTTTTTTTAATATGTAATAATTTTTTTTTTGTTGAATATGGAGACGAAATAAGGAGTTTAGTGTGCAGATTCCCCTCATCTAGTTTTATATTAGTTCAACTCTCACATTCCAACCAGGCACATATGTCCGGCCTGACTATGATAGCTCTTAACTGAATAACACATTCACCTTTTCTTGCAATGTTTCAGAAAATGCTAGGCGGCCCCTACCGGTCTGGTGCCCAGGCGGGCGCTCAAAACCTCAGGCTCCCTGAGGTAAAAAGGCTTTAGAAATTTGCAATATATATGTGCTGTTCAAAAGCACATAGATGCAGATATTTGTGTTAATTTAGCAGTTTCTTGCATTTAGTATGTATTCTAACTAAATTTTTCTATGCAAATATAAACACATGAGTGTTGCAACACGTTTAGAACTTCAAATCATTGAAGATTTAGCGAAAGGATTCAAAAATATAAACAAGTCCATGGTGTATTAGCCTCCAACACTCAATCAACTATGGCACACTCCATAGTAACACACGATCAAAACTAAACAAGATGACAGAAATACAAAGAAAAAGCATAAAACCAATGTTCCAAATGTCCAAAGTCCAACACAAGACTATTATGAAATACAAAAGACAAGGACATCTTTTTTTCTTCAATCGTCACTAGACTGAATCTTCATAATCACTTGCATCTCGGTCTCCATCTGAATGAAGGCCATCATCATCCTCTTCAACATATTGCTCATCTTCCTGAATTTCTTCTGAATCTGCCTCCTCCTTCTCCTCTATTTCCCTCATCCTTTGTGAAGTGGAAGTACCAACAGCAATTGCTGCTAGAGTGGTCCTCCAAGGATTAGAAGTTGGACCCGAAGCCTCAACCATATCCTAGGTCAAACCCTCCCCAGGAGGACCTCTGTAGTACCTAGGTCTTCGTCCAGCCACTCAATTGCATTCTCCTTATCCTTTGAAGCGATGGGATCCCTCTTTGTCGGTTGAACTTCTCCTTAAGACTCTTATTCTCTCCAACAAATACCAACTCATTGAGCTTCCTCTGCTCAACCCTATTTCTTCTCTTTGTATACACCAATAAGAAAAAATGCATCTAGTGAGCCATCTAAATTGGTACTAATGTATTCTAGGTTTGTACCCTCCATAATAGAAAAATGAGCTTGTAAACAACTAAACAAGAAAAGAACAAAAAGAAATATCTCAAACGAACTCCAATTCCATTCATAACTACAAGAGCTAGTTGTTAAACTCAAAATCTGAATAGCCATCTTCTGGAGGTTTGAAGCACTACTCACATGTAACTCCACCATTAGGTTGCAATTTGAAATTATCATAAAGAATTTTAGAGACTTCAAAATACAACATGATTAGTCATTAGGAATTTGGAAGAAAATTTTCAAATGAAATATAGTACTTGGATCTAATTTGGTTCTTTGTCTTACCACTATTTCTTTCCTGAGCAACTTCCAAGCACACTTAAACAAAATGCGCTCCTTAGCGGAAATTTTATCTTGGATTTCCACATCAGGAACTAGTCTCAAAGCACTCATTAAATTCATCCATGATTGTATCTTTCCACCCAATATCTAGGTCAGCATATAAGAACTTTGGATTCAAATAGTACGCAGGTTCATGCAATGGTCTATGAAGCTACTTATTCCACTTCTCATACTATAATTTCCCAAATTGGGCCACACTTGGCCTCATCATTGCCCAAATCCTCTACCATCTCCTTCATAGCACCTTCCAGTGCATCATATATAAAGCCCAAGAGGGTTTGTCAACATCAGCCAAGCACAAGACCTTGACCAAAGGTAGAAATACTGTTAGTGAGTGCTTGACCCCACGTCAAAAAGCTTTAAAAAGAATAGTATCACAGGCCCTCTTTCCATTGGGATCTCTAGACCTCCTACACCTACTCCATTCCTCTGAAGAGAACATAGATCTCAATGGGATCCTCCTACCATATATCCTCTTAAGACTCAGGTAAGCAGTAGTAAATCTGGTGACCCCAGGCCCCACTAGCTCCTCCTCTTTTGTGAACTTGCACATACTGCTAAGGTTAATGGTGTGGCTGTATATGAAGATTGTGACCTCCTTAGCCTTTGAAAGTATCCCTTTAATACTAGACAAGTCGCTATTGGCCTCAAGCATAAGGTCTATGCAATATACACTACAAGTTGTCCAAAATTAGGAGCAGCATTATTTGTGACACTTGAATTACATGCTCCTCCCTAACCTCCTCAATGCCCTTATCAATAAAAAAGTATATAATGTGCATCATGAACTTCTTCATAAGCATCGATAGATCTAAAAAATATTGTACCTACAGAGGCAAGGGACAATTCACCATCAAGGAAATCAATTTGGGGGCTTAGATTCAAAATGTTCTTCACTTTGGGGGTTTTAGAATACTCCCAATACTCATTTATATAAATTTTGTGGGTCAAAATGAACCACAATGCCCCAAGGGCCTTTTTTAATTCCATAGGAAAGGGTGCAGGCCCCAGGCACCAACCAAAGACTAGGCACTGGAGACCCACCGAGGCACCCGCTTGGGCCGCCTAGACTGGGCGTGCACCCTAAGGTCATTCCGGCACCTAGGTGCTAGGCGAACCCTTTTTTTTAAACACAATTTTCTTGCAACTTTGGAAATCCTTATGTTCCTTTTGAAAACACACTGCCCATTCTCAATCTTGAAGAGATGCCACCCAATGAGAGTTACATGCTTGAGCGACATGTTGAATTTGGCTTCCTTTCCAAGTCTGATGGCAATTTGGAACATTATGAAAGTATAAATGCAAATTTGCAGCTCAATGACACCAGTAGTATAATATAGATCACACAAAGATCTTTGCCTCACCACCAGAATGACTACATCTCAAACACCATCGATTTGTGCAGCTTTACAACAAGCGGATACCAATTGAATGGATTTTATATATGTATTACCTCATTGATACTTGAAAGAAGATATTCAAATGTCTTGATCCCAAGGTAATAGTCTCATGGCTCAATTGATGCAACAGTTTAAGAAGGTCCTATATGGGCTCTCAAAGACACAACGAGCTTGGATTGGGCACTACCTTCAACTCATAGTGAGATTATTTAGCCATGCAACGTGCTTCACAACATGGATTTTCCTCTCAACGCCACCACTTCCCTACATGCAAATAATATTAGTGCCATTCAGATTGCCCCTGATCTAGCATTCCATGAATGCCTAACGAACATTGAGATAGGGTGCCCCTTAATGCGAAAAAGATCACCAAAGGACATAGTTTCTAAGCAATTTTTAAAACTCGAATCAATGGCCATCTAGGAAACCAGTCCAGATCAGCGATCCAGCTAAGAGAATCGGCCAATAAAAAAATAAAAGCAATAAAAATAAAAAAGTGGGAACGGGCAATCTGACCGGCCACCGGTTCTGTCAAAGAACAGACCAGTTCTAGCAGGAACCGCTATTCCCGATATAATTGGAGAACCAAGACAATCCCCAATAATTACCCATTCGGATCAGGTAGTTCTATTCCGACCTGGCGATTTTAAAACACTGCTTCTAGCACATGTTTCATCTGCAATGGACCAGTTAACGTTTCCACCAAATTTTTCACTCTATTACACCACTTGGAGGGAAAATTAATTATCAAAACCCTAATTTGTAATGTTGAGGATGAGTTTTCCAATATTCATTCTATAATGTTATTGCATAGAACCTAAGAAACATAATGGTCATGATATATTGTATAAATGTCACATACAAAGGCATAATCATCCTTTGAAGGGTTGTGCATCTCATTGTTATTTTCCCAGCTAGTTTAGGGCTTTTTTTTTTTTTATCACATTCCCAGCTAGTTTTAGGGTTTTGCATCAAACAGAAGAGCAATTTTATTCTTTTCTGATATATCAAACAATACACATTTAGGACTCAGTAAGGAATTGCATCTTCTCAAGTTGCACGCTCAATCCAATGTTGGCCAGTCTTACTTAGTATCCAAATAGACGAGTTGAATATTTTGGAAAGAACCATCCAATAATACCAACTTGCAGGCTAGCCGGCTGAGCACTCAGATATTTCACTGCTGAATCAGGAGTAAAAGATTGCAATAGTAACAAAAGGCTACAATGGACACAACAATCTTTTTTAAACTATATAAGTTTCATTAACTATTTTTAAATTTTTCAATCATATAACAGAACCTATTTTAAACTTCATGATGCCACTTCATACTAAATAAGAAATAATAAAGTTGGAATGCTTCACAATTTCTAAGTTTCGTCCAATAACACAGCTTAGCCACATTGAATAAACGTGACACGAACCCTTCATCTATCACATCACTCTAGATCTAGAACATCTAGGTAGCCATACGTATAAGGAATAACTACAGAATAACCCAATAAAGTTGTGAAGTGACATCAAGAGGAAGACTTCCATTTCTCTTAAACAAGAAGCAAGGGAGGCCACAAAGGATATAGCATTCTAGCTTCAATTGTAAACATCATGTGCAAGGCAATTCTGCTTAGCGGTTAAACATTCCATTAGGACAATAATAAAATCGCAAACCATAGTAGCCACCCACCCAAAAGTTAGGATACATTAAAAAAGAGTTATGCAAAAAGATTTATGCAACAATCCATACCTCTTCAGCCCCTTGCCTGGAATCTCCAGTGTCACCTGATTCTTGGATTCTGGCCTCAGCTTCAGATGGAGAACCAGGTAACGAAGAGTGTGAGGAAACATCATCATCAGTAAAAGATGCAATTTCAGCTTCCTCTGCATACTCTTCACTCATCAAAGTAGAGATAGATTCTTTGCCATCATCCTTGTCCAGAGATGACTCTTTTGCTAGAGAATCCCTCGATGAGAAACTGGCACTGTCTCTTTCAAATGGTTGAATTTGAATATACACAACAGGTTGAGCAGTGTTTCTGAAGCTCCTCTTGCAATTCATTGGAACGCTAATACTCACCGCATCTTTCAAAATCCCATGCTCTGCCAAGTCCACCATAGCACTACCCAAAAGCTGCCCTTTTGTCTTGTCTCTCCTCGGTTCATAAAGATTCATTTCCAAACAGTTCTTCTGATATGTCTCAGTTTTTGCAGATAAGTCTCTGCATAAGGAGACGGGAAGCCTGAAGGATTCATTAAACTCGATTTTTCCATCTGCAGTGAGAGGGGTAACAATCTTTGTGCTACCAGATTGGCGTTCACCGTTTTCCCATTGCAGTGTCACAGAGCGAAGAGACTTCAAAGACTGGGATGGTGGCCACGGTTTAATCTCTTGAATGTGGATGACATAATCTACATTGACTGTAGATCCTTTTCGGTTCTTAGTTCTCAACCCGAGAACCATGGCTAGGGGCAACAGTCAACTAATACACACGTTTACAAATGAACAACTTAGAGGTGTGTCTCAAACTTGCAGCACGTCGGGTCAGACTGATTTTAGAGATCCATTATGAATGCCTGGAATGAATCAGGCAGAAGAATTTATCTATTAAAATGAAAGAAATGAAGAAAGAGTAAGAACAGATCTGTTAGTATTCATCAGAGCTTCATGATAAGAACAATGTAAAACCTAAAGAAAAGGCAGACCGTAGAATTCTGCCATTTTAAGTGGCGTGATTCTCTACTTAATGGATGGAAGACATCAACTTTAGATCGTGTACAGAACTCTGAAAGAGTGAAAGATATATCTGGATGTGGTACATGATTATCGAATTTTCAGAGAGTCAAGGAACCATGAAATGCCATAAAAATATAAATCATATACAGAAAACGATCCATGCATAAGCTTCTATCAATCACACAGCCCAGCGTTCCGAAATCTATAACCTACAGCTCTTAGTAGGGGAACCATTCAATGAAAAAGAAGAAAACTCATATTTAACAGCAAACATAAACTGTCAGATGCAGTAAAAAAGTATGAATACACATAGCTGATAGAGATCACAGAAGGCCACATCTGGTCTAGGTCTCCTCCGTCACCTTACTGGCCTTGACTCACTTTATAGCCCAAAATATTCAAAGCAAAATAAAATACAGAGTCTATAATTTCCAAAAAGGAAAGTTAAAGATACCAGTTCTTGCAACCTCACCTATGGTACATGCATTGGGTAGAAATCAAGCAAAAATAAGAACGTGCATCCCCTCAACCCCTCACTCCGGCACCCAAAATAAAAAATCAGTGACAACTACTTTTTCTATTTTCTTCATATTCAATGAAAGCTTTTATGAAGTTTTTCCCTATTTTTAATCTACAAGCAGATGATTTAACTTATGTTTCAACCCTGATGAGTTTTATAACCAATGCTTGCTTTGACCTCGTTAAAAGGAACATTCTCAATGAATATCACATTCAATTGATGACTGGGTGACTGAGCTTCAAAGAGAAAACGAACATGGATTTCTAAAACAAGATTTATCCCTGCCACATTGAAAGACACTTTGGAGATTCTTAAATTTCATTGTACACAATAGAAATGCAATAACCAATGCCTAAGGAAATATAAATACATATATGAATTATGCCTGATTCAGCTGACAATGACAATTCACCAATTTTTTATAACATCAAATCCAATAATGAATTCTTCAATTCCATTGCCAAACGCATAGCTCAATGCAGCATTGTTCAATATTTCCCAATTATTTACCTTTCTTAAAAGAATAAATAAAAACTCATCACAAAACAAAATTTTGAGCTCCCATTACGCAAAAAAAAAAAAAAAGAGAGACTCTCAATTCCCGCAATTAACTCTGCAACCAGTAAATACACACAATGCAACAACATTCAGCAAGATTCAACGCAAAAATGGCCATAAAAAAGCAATTAGAAGCGAAGAAAGACAAAAAGGAAAGGGCAAAGGGGTAAGAGACCAATCCAGAAAACATACCAGGACTTACAGATCCGAACTAGAGGGGTAGCACAAACACTTCATTACTGGAGATGTTGCAGAGTCTTCTTTCGCCGCGAACGATGAAGTAGAGAGAGAACGAAAAGAGGCATTTACAGATGGCGCTTCTCCATTTCACATCAACAAAAATAGAAAAAAAAAAAAAAGAAGACAAAAATGAAAAAAAAAAAAGACGGGGGAAAGAAAACGGGAGAGAAAAAACAAAGAATAAAGTTGTGGACGAGTTGCAAGATCAAAAGGCGTTGCTGAAGTATGTAGTGATAGAGAGAGATTTAGTACTGTTTTTAGTTTTTACAATTTAGAGAGAGGAAGAGAGAGAGAGAGAGAGAGAGAAGCGGCTTCGCTTTTCTGTTCTGAAGTCTTTGTCAGAAAAAATTGACCAATGGCCTACCAGGGGGACAGCCTTTGTCAGCATCTCTCTCTAGATTCCCGGGTGACTACTCTCTCTCCTCTCTTTCTCTCTCTTGGTGGTTTCTTTTTGTAGTCCCAGTATTTCTCTCTATAAAATATATATGAAATACAAGGACCCTCTGGTGCCACTGTGATTTATACTAAATTTCATTTTTGGTTTTTTAGATGACGGGTTAGCAGCTATATTATATAGTCCACTCACCAGTGCTTTAAAAATTGGCGAACCGGATTGGAACTCGCCTGTTCGGATCGGGAATTGGTTAAGCCAGACAAGTTCTGTTTACGAACTAGTCTCACTTTAATTTTTTATTTTTTATTATCTTTTTCAAAAAAAATCGATCATAGATTAAAAAAAAAAAATCACAAATTTTCAAAAAATTCTATCATAGATTACAAAAAAAAATTCGATCATGGATTAAAAAAAAAAAATCACAAATTTTCAAAAAATTCTATCAAGGATTACAAAAACAAATTCGATCATGGATTAAAAAAAAAATTCACAAATTTTCAAAAAATTCAATCATGGATTACAAAAAATTCGATCATGGATTACATAAAATTCGATCATGGATTACATAAAATTCGATCATGGATTACAAAAAAAAACAAAAAATTTGATGGTGGATTACAAAAAAAGAAAAAAACAATTCGATCATGGATTACAAAAAATTCAATCATGGATTACAAAAAACTCTATCATGGGTTGCAAAAAAAATAAAAAACAAAAAATTCGATCATGGATTACAAAAAAAAAACAAAAATTTCGATCATGGATTACAAAAAAAAAAACAAACATTTCGATCATGGATTACAAAAAAAAACAAACATTTCGATCATGGATTACAAAACATTCGATCATGGATTACAAAAAATTCTATCATGGTTTACAAAAAAAGAACAAAAAACAAAAAATTCGATCATGGATTACAAGAAAAAAAAATCAAACATTTCGATCATGGATTACAAAAAATCTGATCATGGATTACAAAAAATTCTATCATGGGTTACAAAAAAAAAAAAAAAAACAAAAAATTCGATCATGGATTACAAAAAAAAAAAAGAAAAAATTCGATCATGGATTACAAAAAAATCGATCAAGTATTACAAAAAAATCTATCATGGATTACAAAAATAAAAATAAAAAAAGAATAATAAATAAAAAATAAAAAAACAAAATTGCGTACGGGACTCGCCGATTCCGTACAATGAATAGGCGAGTCAATGTGCAAAATCGTCCAGTTCTCTCTAGAACCGGATGATTCCCGTTTTTTTCGCTGATTCGATCCGTCCATGACGATTCCCGAATCAAACCGGGTGAGTCCGGTTCGACTCGGCGTTTTTTTAAACAATGGGCAGTACGCTTCTATAAAAGCAACATGAAAGAACAAGGAGGTCAACCTCATTCAAATGTACAACATGGATTCTAGCAATGCAATATAGTTTGATTCTCATGTCGATGTTTTGGCAACTGAACCAATGCTAAGCGTATGTTCGGATGTAAAACAAACGAACCAATTGATATTTGTGAAGCTTCATTCGTAAGTAAACCACGGTTCTGAGTAGGTTTCATGTATTTAGAGTGTTTTTTAATATGTTATGGATACTTAATTTAACTACAATTTTTTTTGTTTGGTAGTTCAGCAGTAGTAATTCAACTTGAGATATAGAATTGTTTGACATCAACTGCTAACCAATCACACCCAATCCCAATTCCTGATTTCATTACGACTTGATCAATACAAACTTCTTTCCCTAATTAATATATTTAGACCTATAAGGGGATTGTACGAGAATCCCACCTATTTTATTAAGGAAAAAGTTCATATACTAGTAAAGTGCAGCTAAAAAACCAACCAAAAAAGGTTGTTTCAATGTTATAAACCCTCATATTGATCATCTCAACATTAAGAAATATCGGCATGAAAAAAAGATGAAGAAGATTTCAAGTCATGGAAATATTGCATCTTGTAATACTTTGTCTGGACAATCTATTTTTAGAAGTTTCAAATGTTTATATATATGTTCGATCTATTCCATTTCTTTATATTTAAATTTCATAATTAGTGGTGAAAATAGATTCTGAAGCATTCGTAAGGCTTTTTGGCATCAAAACTATATCTTTCGACATACTTTGGATGCATGCCTTACTTTGATAGTTTTCGTGTTTTCTATTATTATTTTTTGTTTATTTTTGGCCTGGCCTGGCCCGGCCCTAATAGGGACAAGGCCGGCCCTATGGGGATAAAGGGCAGGCCAGGGCCGAGGCTGGGCAGGCCCACGCCTAGCCATTTGCGTCCTCACTTAAATCTCCTTCTATGTTCATTTTAGCCTACGGGCATACGTTTACTTTCTTACTTGTATTCTCCCATACATCAAGTGCGCATGAAGACGACTTTAAGGTTAGTTTACCCAATCATGTTCTTATGAAACATCAAGTAGACTTTTGTGAGTCACCAAATAAACCAAAAAATTTTACTCACATCGATTAGCTTGCATGAACTTCTCACCTTACTCCTGATGCCTCAGTTCCATTATTTTTTGCAACTAGGGTCTAAGGCTGTAAATTGGTTGAGAATGGGTTGGGTCCGGGTATGATAAAGAAAAAATTATGTATGTATTGGATTGGAATGACCCTAACTTAGACCCAACCTGATCAGATTTGGTCTGGAATAAACCTGAATCTGGACCCAACTTGTAGGGTCCACTAACTAGGTCCAGACCAGGACTTGGGTTCGGTGAACCCGACCCAATTGGGATCCCTATTGGCAATGCCATTCTCCTATGGTTTTCAAGAAGCCAAAAATACACTCTTTGTCCTGGGAAAAATTACTAAAGTTCAATATATTCGAAATATGAAAATGTTTACATAAGGTTGCAACCTTAAAATGTATAATTAAGATGCACCTTCAAAAAAGATTGTTTTGATGTTGGAAAACCTATCAAAAAAGACTATTTTGAGTCCTAAAAATAATGCATCTTACAATAAATTTTCTAAACCATCTATTTTCAAGAATTTATTGTATTTATAGATCTGGTTGATTTGAACTATTTTTAGAGTTAAAATTTTATAGTTAAAGATAAAAATGGATTCTCATGTCATTCTAAAAGGGTTATGAAAGGATGCTCACACTATAGAGTAATTTATCATTATACTCAACAGTTTTGGACACTTCTAAAACTTCGTTATGTACTTGGAGCATTTTTTTAATATGGGTATTTTTTGTCGTTACGAATGTATGGCGTCATCAATATGGAGTGTAACATCACCCACATAGAGCATACTAGTAATATTTAATGCTCCATGTGGATGACATCACACCCCATGTGGATGACATCACACATTCTTAATGACCAAAAATACCTTTAATAAAAATATGCTCCATGTACAAAACAAATATATAAAAGTGTTCAAAATTGTTGAGTACAATGATAATTACTCCAAAGCACCCTAACATAACCCATTATCCATTATTTAATTAGTATGACTAATAAGTTGTGGCGACAGTTATTAAAATGACTTTGAATAGGTATACCCATTGAAATGAAAATTAATGGCTTTGAAGATTGTTATAGAATGAGATATCTTTTCATTTTCTATGTTAATTGGGTTTTGACATTTCAGCCATAGATGGTCTATTGTAGTCCGCAATGTTTCAAAATTTGGATTGTGTACGGATTGTTCACCCTTACATCTCTGTTGCATTTCTAGAGCGACCATTCAGATTGGGTTTGGACTTGTCTAAATTGGTAATCTAAAAAATATTAAAAAATAAAAATAAAATTAAAATAGGGGTTATGGGGTGGGAACTTAAAGGTAACCTAAAAAAACATTAGATAAGCCTATATATATATATAAGGATTGTATACAATGAGACAATTTATCTTTGGTACAAGAAAATCACAATTACTTATAACCATACGATGTAAATTTTGATAGCTTGGGTGTATCACAAAGTTTGATAAAGTTTCTTTTAAACTTTGAGTTTGGTCAATGAAATAAATGCAGCCGCCCAACTTCACATCTAATGGTCATGATTAATTGTGACTACCTTGTACCAAAGGTAAATGGTCTCATTGTATATATATATATATATATATATATATATATATATATATGGGGATTTTAGGGGGAACCAGGCTAGGACCATACTGTCTTGACACTACTTTGGTCCCAACCAATTCTCATCCAGATCGTCAGTCCTGACTGAAAATCATCGCGTTTAAAAACCTATGCACTAAGCATCGAATCTAGATACCCAAATCTGAAATCCCATTCTTCCACACCAAAACCTACAGGAGAGAATAGTGGATAATATACATTAAACCATATTCTATTGTGTAAAAAGTACACCCACTTGAGGGACTCTACCAATTGGACGGTTTTACGATGGCAAAATCCTATTCTACACTCGTGCCATGCGGTGCACCATGGAAGTCTGAGGGGCTGGAGAATGATTGCTAGTTATATCCACCATTGTTTTAAAACCCTGTGATTTCTGATTTGGATTGCTGATCTGGAGGGGAATCAGTCGAGATCAAAATAGTTCCATAATGGTATGGTTCACAACCAGGTTTTGGGATGTTATGGGTCACAACCTATTCCCCCTAAAAACTCCTTTTAAAATGTTTTCTTATGTCCCCTTGATATCCTCACCTTATAAATCTCTATTTTTAATTTTTTTCATTTTTAATAGTTTTTTAGATCACCGACTTAGACTGATCGAGACCCGAAACACTCGCATCCACCATTTTTTCATGGAGAACAATAGAAAGAGGTTTCGCTCTCTCGTGTATTCTATTATGATATTTAGATATTTCTTCTTTCACAAATATGTTCCAACTACTTTATTATTAATTATAATTGTTGAGTGAATTATAATTAGTTACTTACTAAGTGGACGAAGTGTTAGAAAATAGACAAAATATACGAGGCCCACATACATTTGTCAAAATCTCCAATTATTGGTTGGGAGCTAAGATTCTCCATCCCACCTTTCTAAGTTTTATATTTTCAAATGCTTTAATTGAATTTAATTAGTTGTAGGTAGGCGTCGGCTAGTTGGCGACTTGTGGAGGTTTTTGTTATTTTATTTGTTACTCCTCCCCCACTATTGACTCTTAAAATATGATGACAAATTACAAGAAATGTAAACAATTTCAACCAACCAATCAAAAATAGATCTTTTTTCCCATCAATGATGCCTCTTTCTTAGTTTCCTACAAGTCTATATATAATGGTATATTGATTTGAAGCAAAGAATTCAATGATGATGAAGACTATGGCAATCTTTCATCATTTCAAGATGCACATTTGCCAAATATGAAGTAGCCCTACCTTCTCTCTTCTCACCATATTGCTCAACCTCTCTCTCCTCTTTCAATTACGTAAGGATGAAGTTTCGCCTAGGCTTTATGAAAACAAAATAAAGCCTAACCTCAAATCCTTGTCCGAAAACCACTTTCAGCAATGAAAATCTCCATGAAGACTCTAAAATCAATTTTCAACATTAACTATAAAATTTAAAATTAAAAAAATGATATAGATCTTGTGGATCTGTGAACACTTATTTTTAAGGCAAAATGGATATTCTAGATAATTTGTTACAATATATACCATTTTTAAAGCTTGAAATCCTAATTTTTTTCACAACCATAACGTTCAAGCCGAGATGATCAATATAAAGTTTTTCCAATGCTTGAACTGTAATTTTCAATGAGTCATAAGGTGAGGCTTTACTTATTTTGCTAGGGCTGCAGCCCTATCAAACCATTGTCCGGTTTGTATAAGGTCGATGCCTTAAACAACCAAAGTTAGTTGCACCTTCAAACAGTATGGAAAGATGTTGTTTCAGTATTGAATACCCTTATGATGGTTTGAAAACTCATTTTCATCTCTAATTATAAACTTTAAAGCTTCAAAACTCGCGTTGATTGAACGGATCTATGAATGCTTGAAAATTTTGAAACTTAATGGTCTAAGAAATATGTTTATAAGATGCACTATTTTCATGACTTGAAATCCATTTTTTCTCATATCCATACAACTTGAGGTCGAGATGATTGCTTTAATGATTTTTAAGCATCAAAACAATCTCTTAAGTGAAGTTTTAAAGTGTGTTTAAATTTGATTGTTTAGAGCCTCAACCTTATAAAAACTTGTTACTTACATGAATCGAACCTTTCTACATGACCGGAAGCATAGAAAATTTCTCGTCCATCACCCTCTCTCAGCCGTTCAATTTGGATAGTCGGTTGTCATAGTTTCAGTCATAATGTTGCAAATGAGTCCCTGACCATTTGATTTTGATATGATAGTTCTGAGTGTCTTATTTTCAATTTTTTCCGCAAGCCATATGAACATAAAATTTGGGTTGTGTTATCCTATCACAACAGTACACCTAAAAAAAATTCCTGACTAAATAAAATGACTGAACTACTCTTAGAACTTTCAAGGATAGTTTGATCATTTTATTTTGTCACAAATACTTTTTACATTGTTTTTTAAGCCCTCCCCTATACTTTTTACATTGTTTTTTAAGCTGAGAAGATCGGACGCCCCACATTTGGGGTCAATATCACATGTAATTATTTTTTTTTTTTAAATAGTATTATGGCATGACATTGTGACTAAGGCCATCTCGACCGTTCAATCTAATCGGGTAGATAGGATATATATATATATATATGGAAATGATCTAATGCAACAGTTGTATAGTAGTATAATGCAACCACACCTTTAAAAAGCTATATTTTTGGCCCTTGTATGGCCCCAAATTTTTCACAAACATACTATTCATCTTCATAATCAATCTTACAAAAAATAAAAGTAGTAGGCCTTAAAAATTTTAAGTACTCTAGATATGGTCAAAATTAGTACCCATCCAACAATGAATCTCTTCTTTTGGTAAATTTTAAGATTTACGCCTTAAATTTTAAGATTTACGCTTTAAATTTTAAGATTTACTCTTTAAATTTTAAGATTTACGACTTAAATTTTAAGATTTTAAATTTTAAGATTTAGCCATTAGTACCCATCCAACAATGAATCTCTTCTTTTGGTGAATCTCGACCATCCATTTGGTAAATTTTAAGATTTAGGCCTTAAAATTTTCAAAATCATTTCTTCTTTTTTTTTAGCATTATTAACGCTATATAAAAATTTTGGGAATAAAAAAATCCTTCTGAGGCGTATATCTAACCATCTCAATAAAATGGATGGCTTATATTAATTGGGTTAGAATGAAAACTTTCTAAAGCATTTTTTCAAAATTTTCTTTTTTGTAATTGTTCTTTAGAATGAAAAGAGTATACATTTAAAAATTCGTGTCAAACAAATGTCTCTAACATGGTTTTTGAAGATGGTTGCATTATACTACAATACAACCATTGCATGAAATCATTCCCCGTATCTATATATATATATATATATATATATATATATATATATATATATATATATATATATATATATATATATATATATATATATATATATATATATATATATATATATATATATATATATATATATATATATATATATATATATATATATATATAGGAAGATACTACAAAACTCTTATAGGCGAAAATAACAGTGATTTCGCCTACTCTCATCACCATCCAAAGTTCATGGCACGGTCACGATTGTCTAGTAGTATTTTATTTTTCATTACTTTTTACAAATTAGAATTATCTGAAATTTATAATGTGTGTTAATAAAAAATAGGCAAATCTATGAAAAATATCAAAAAAATATTTTGCATGAATTAAATTGACCAAAATACCCCCAAAATGTTTCAAGGGTATTTTGATCAATTAATTTCATGAATTATTTTTTTTATATTTTTATTAGGTACGTCTCAATAAAATGTATACATGCTCCAATTTCATATCGTTTCGATTTGTAAAAAAAAAAAATGAAAAATAAAACACTACCAGACAATCGCGACCGTGTGATGAACTTTGGACGGTGATGAGGGTAGATGAAATCACTATTCATTTTCACCAATAAGTGTTGGGAAAAATTTTCCATATATATATATATACATATATACCTAGTGGCAAATATTTCCCTTGGATAAAGCTATTTTTAGCAAGTCGACTTGGGACGTTTCACCAAAGCTTTATGTTAAGTCCAATTTTTTAAGAAATGTCAAAGGGCCTCATCCTTTTAACCAAAAGAAACTTGTAGTATATGTAGTTTACAAAGGGCAAGCTTTGTATGCTTCTCCTACAACATAAAACTTATATACTTCTCCTTATCCAACCGTCTATTTTGAAGGATAAGATTGTCTCAATCACAATGTCACGCCTCTACACTATTTTATTTTTAATTTTTTTTTCTATAAACTATTTTGATACCAAAATTTAGACTTCCCATCCTCTATTATACTCGCACTAGCGAAAAACATAAAAAAAATATTTTCAATAAAATAAAATGGCCAAAATACCTCTAAAAGTTTAAAGGGGTATTTTGGTCGTTATATTTTATCGAAAAATTATTTTTAATATTTTTTATAGGTGCACCCCAATGACACGTACTAAATTTCATATTCATACAATTTGTATAAAAAAAGATTAAAAATAAAATACTTTGAGATATCGGATCTAAGATCAAACGGTGAGTGGCTTTCTTGATCAAAATTGGACGGTTGGATGGTAGGGGAAGCATAAATGTTCTATGCAGTAGGGGAAGTATAGAAATCTTTCCCGTTTGTGAAATAGTTATCTACATTTAAAAAAAATGTAAATTCACTTTCAGTTTTAGGCGAACATGTAAAATTTGAATGAACCTATGATTCCATTAATATTATCTTGTCATTGTCATTAGTATTATCCTGTCATTATTCCATTAGTATTATCCTGTCATTTAGAAAAAAAATGCAAAGGATGAAAACCAAAATTCCTGCTTGGTATTGCATCTAAGCGATCCGCCGCCCTAAATCTTGGGAAATGGAATTTCCTCATACTTTTTATAGCCTTGGGGTTATTCTTGGCCGGAAGAGTTAATTTCATAACCACGAAATAGCCCCAACTAGGATTCGATCATATATCCATTTAAGAACTAGGGCAATTACAAACTAGGAATTTGTATAAGGCTCGGATGATGATGACAACGACAAATTAAGAATTTACTAAAAATTTATAGCATAAAGCCAAAGTTCTGTCAATATTCTGACACCATATCATGCATATCACCGCGACTTATTTTATAGTATGGTGCTGGTATAACATGTATGGCATCTTGACAGGTACCTTGAAGAAAAATAGTTGAAAAATCAACTTGATTGAAACTAGTAGAGAGAAAAATAGATATGGAGAAAATAAATGTTGATGTAAAGCTTATGGATAACTGGAGAGATGGACAAATAACTCTAAAGAAAGTGTCTTGATTAAAAAATGAATGTTAGAGCATTATTAATGGGTGGCTTAAAAAAAGAAAAGAGAATGAGATTTACTAAAAACAAAAGTGGTCAAAGAATTTAAAGAAAGTAAGACCATTATAGAAAATAAATAATATTATTAAATGTATTTTAAATAGTAAGAAAGAGCGGGACCACAACTAAATGGTAGTTATGAGGCCTTAGTGGTCATACTCCAACATCTCCCACTAGGGCAAAAAAACCGAATGCATCAACATTGCCAAGCCACAAGGTTTTTTCTGCTTAAGGTTTTACCTAATGTGAGATGCCCCGCTATAAGGTTTTATCCATCTACATAATTTAATCATATGTAGCATATAAATGTGCCGATTTGGTAAGAGAATCTACATTTTTTAAAGTCTCATCATGGTTGCATGTTTGGAAAATATTTTAGCAGTCAATCCATTAGTTAAGGGGTCTGCTATCATATCATTGGAAAACAAATAACTTATTACAAATTTTTTTTTTCTGCTATGTCTAGGATATAGTGATAATCAACTTCTATGTGTCTGCCCTTAGAGTTAATTGCTCCATTTTAATTAACGAAATTGCAGCATGGTTATCACAAAATATGTGAATTGGCTCGTCGGCCATTTCCAACTTCAAATCCTTGTAGCGGCTTATCTAGATGGCTAAAGTAGAAGCTATACTACAAGAGATGTATTCCACTTCCATTGTGTATCGGGAAACACATTCATGTTTCTTAGTAAACCAAGAAACTGAACCTCCTCCAAAAAAGAAAAGATTTCTAGAAGTGGATTTTCTATCATCAGGATCTCCTGCGAAGTTCGCATCATAGAATCCTTAAATTTACAGGTTATCAGCTTGATAGTATAATTTATAGTGTTTGGTTCCTTGGATATATTTGGGTACCCTTTTAATTGCTTGCTAGTGAGTCATACCTAGGTTACTTTGAAATCTACTGATATATCCTATTGTAAAACTAAGGTCGGGTCTTTTACAAAGCATAGTATACATAATAGACCCAATGACTTGTTTATATCGAATACGTTCCATTTCAGCCTTATCTGCACCATTAATTGGACATTCTTTCTTTCATGGCTTCATGCCTTTGCAAATAAGAGTTTTCATTGATTTGCAGTTTTCCATCTTAAATCTCTTAAGAACATTCTCTAGATATTTTTTTTGAGCTAAGTAAAGAAACCTAGAAGTTCTATCCATTGTAATCTTTATTCCCAAAACATATGACGTTTGTCCCATATCTTTCATTTCAAAATGTGAATTAAGCCAAGATTTTATTTTATTTATCAGTTTTAGCTAATAGAATATCATCTACATATAGAGATTAAATCACAATATTACTCCTATTGTTCCAAACATATATACAATGATCCAATCTACTAGCTATATAGCCAATTTGGACAATTGTCTTGTAAAAAGTTAAGTATAATTGCCTAGATAATTGTTTTAGACCATATAATAATTTTTTCAATTTATATAATTTTTCTTCTGGACCTGTAACTACATATCCTTCTGGTTGTGTCATATAACTATTTTCTTTTAATTCTCCATTTAAGAAAGCTGTCTTGATATCTAATTGAAATAATTCCAAGTCATAATATATTACCAATGCTAATATTATTCTTATAGATGCAAATTTCTCTACAGGAGAATATGTCTCCACATAATCTACTCATTTTTAAGTGAACCCTTTGGTTACTAGTCCAGTCTTATATTTCTCAATAGTTCCATCAGCATTACATTTCTTTTTAGAATTTATTTACATCCTACAACCTCCCTATCTTAGGAAGGCCTACAAGTTTCCATACTTGATTTCCTTCAATAGAGTTAATTTCATCATCCATAGCATTGATCTATTCAGATGATTCAAGTGAGTTGATGGCTTGACTATAAGTACATGGTTCATCTATCTCATCCTCATTTAAAAATATATAATATTCATCTAAATGGAAAGGAGGAGCTTTATGCCTCTGATTGCTATCTAGATTAGGAGACTCAATTAGGTCAAAATCAGTAGTTGTTGGTATAAGATCCATGGGATTGCTTTCATCTTTATTTTGTTCTTCTTCAAATAAGTCAACCTCTTTATTTTTATTATTTTGGTTATTTAAATTTTCTAGAAAATGGACATCCATACTTTCAATTAAGCTTATATTGTCATGATCATAGAACTTGTCTCTCTTAGATTTACCATAATAACCTATAAATGAACATTTAATTGTTTTACTATTAAGTTTGTCTCTTCGGTGATGAGGGATAAGCACGTGTGCAAGCGATCCCCAAATTTTTAATATACTTAGGTCTGATTTTTTTCCTGTCCAAAGTTCATAAGGGGTTAATTATATGGCCTTAATCGACACTCTAGTCAAAATGAACATAGCTGTATTGATAGCCTCTCCCCAAAAATTTATAGCTAGGTTCGCATGGCCCATCATAGTCCTAACCATTTCCATTAAAGTCCTATTGTGCCCCTCTGCTACTCCATTTTGTTGTGGGGTGTATGGTAAGGTCGTTTGATGTATTATATGATCTGTACTTAATTGGCTAAATAATTATGAGATATATTCTCCTTACTTATCGGCCCTTAGAATTTGTATATGTCTTCCTAATTGATTTTTCACTTCTATTTTATATCCTTTAAATGTTTCTAAGACATCAAATTTTCTACTATATATATATATATATATCCATGATTAGAGTAGCCATCTATGAAGGTTATGAAATACTCCATACCTCTATGTGTCTTAACATTCAATATTCTACATATATATAAGTGGATTATATTAAGTAATTCTTGTGATTTTTGTCTTTTAGGAAATGACTTCCAAGACAGTTATCCTAGTATGTATGGTTTGCAAGTTTGGAACTCAATTTTATTAAAATTTGGTATTAATTTTCTTTTTACTAACTTTTGTGTTTTATTTTTATTAATGTGTCCCAATCTCAAGTACCAAAAATATGCACCATTTTCACCCACATTCGTTGCCATATCAATATAAAAAGAAGTAACATTGTTCATTCCATTAACAATATTTAGGCGATAGAAATTTTCAACTTTGCCTTCCCCCTCCAAACATATATTCAACCATGTTTTTTCGATAGACACATTCGCAGACTTGAAACAGACCTCATAGCCCTTTTCATCTAACCTAGGGACAGAAATAAAGTTGCGTCTCGTATTAGACACATACAAGGTATTAGTGAAGAATAAATTTACATTCTCAAGCAGCTCCAGCTGGCATGTGCCAGTGTCATTCCTCATGTATATCCGCTCTTGGTCTCCAGTTTTGACTTCCTTTAAATCAACAAAGTCATCATTAGTTTTAGAAACATCCGTAGTCGATGCAGAGTCCAACCACCATCCTCTCAAATCATGATCAATCACCATCAATTCAGATATACCACAAACTAGGTCGAGCTTCTTATTATTGTTGTGGTTACTCCTTTGTTCATTGTACCTGTGGTAGCCATTATTAGAAGCATTTTTATTAAGACATTTGGGTTTAATATGGCCCATCTCTCCGCAATTGAAACATTTTTGCAAGTTGTTGTAAGGCCTTCCTTCTTGCGGTTTGAAAACTTTACCTTTCCCTTTAAATTAATTATTGTTATTTCGATTATTGTAGGGCTTAGGGTGGTCACTTTTAAAGAAATTTTGGGCAAAGTGCAATTCTGCTTTTCCTTTTTTTATATATTCTTTCTTCCTCTATATTAAGGTGCATGGGTAAGTTCAATATGGTAATTCATTGGGATGAGTGATTAAGAGCAATAACTACAGGTTCCCATGAATGTATGAGGTCATTCAATACAGTTAACATTTGCATACGATCGGGAATGAAGTTTCAAATCGCAGCAAGGTCTTTAGCAAGAACAATCATTTTATTAACATGCTCTACCACATATTTATTTTTCTCTTATCCTACATGAATTGTATTTCTCAAACAAAAGTTGAAAATGAGTTTCAGATATAGATCCATATTCTTCGATCAAAGCTTCCATGATTAATTTAAAGGTTTTATAATATTCAAAAACCCTTATCAAATCATCCTCCATAAAAGTAAGCAATATAATTTTTACTAATATGTCATCTCCTTTCCATTTTCGCAAGTTGTCTTCCACTTTGGGCAGAAGGGTTTAACCGCAATTCAAGTTTAATAGAAGTCAAAAGAGACTCAATCTTGTCTTGAATCAATATATAATTCATTTTTATTTTCCACATATTAAAGTTTAACCCATTAAGTTTTACAGTCACTTATCACCAATCTTGCAGTCATGTTATTAAATAAACATAGGAATATTAATGAAATTCAAGGTTTAGATCCACTGACTACTTTCTCGATAGATGATTTACCAACTTTTCTGATGATGGTAACGACGCCCTATTGGTCGACTCTTAAGCTGAGTAGCAAGTAATAACCTCCAAAAAAAATTACCAAGATCGAAACCTAGTAGAACTTTTGATCTTAGGTAGGGCCTTCACGCGCCTACCTAAGGGTCACAATGGATTAGCGTGTTTGATTTTCGATAAAAAGAAGGAAAAAGAAAAATGTGTCTACCCAATAAGGTTTTCAAGAGAGAGGCAACAAAAGTAAAGGTGACGAAGGGAGAGAGGACAAAACGTGACTCCAAGTGGAAGGTACCAAAGAAAAATCCTATATGGACAAATTTACATAAAAAAGACAAACACAATAAAAGGTTTGGGGTATTAACGAAAAATAAAATTTTAATATTAGGATGGATGGATTATAGAGAGACCGAAGAAATTTTTACTGTCTGGAGATGCTTCTTTGATCATGTAGTGATAGTATTGTCGGTGAGGAAACCGAATTGACTTTTAACTATTGTAGTAGAGAGAGAATAGAAAACGACACCAGTCCCACAGCGATGGCGTGAAAATAATGGAGAGGTTGTTGATGTGAGAAAATGAGATCTCCCAGGAAATAAAGAGTACAACCTAACTTTGATACCAGTGAAGAAAAATAGTTGAGAAATCAACTTGATTGAAAAAATTATAGAGAGAGAAAAATAGATATGGAGAAAATGAATGTTGCTACGAAGCTTTTGGATAACTCGAGAGATAGACAAATAGCTCTAAGATTTTTTAGTGTTTTTTAATGGGTTAGTGAGCCCCTTTTTATTAGCATTGGAGCTTATACCCTGGCCACATATACCAGGTTTTGCATCCAATGGTCTAGATCTCTCTCTCTCCATATCAACTGCTAAGCTTTCCTTCTCCATTTTCTCCCTCTCTAAAGAAAACATCTTGATTCAAAAATGGCCATTAGCGCATTATTAATGGGTGGCTTAAAAAAAAGAAAGAGAATGACATTTACTAAAAAAAGATTGGTCAAAGAATTTAAAGAAAATAAGACCATTATAAAAAGTACATAATATTATTAAATCTATTTTAAAATAGTAAGAAAGAGAGAGAACGCAATTAAATGGTAGTCATGAGGCCTTTGTGGCCATACTTCAACAGATCTAAGTTCCACGGCCTGTCGAATATAGACCTCTTTAGGATCATTTTAAAGCTTGAATTATTTTACATTTATATTTATATGGGCAGAGTTTAATATTTCATTTATGAAGCGCTCTTATTATGATGTAAGACAAGATGTTACATGAGAAACTAGTTATGATTTACCAAGATATTGAAAGGTGAACTATGTGATAAAGCACGATATATATATTTACAAATTTCTTTTCTTACATTGGCAAGATCACTTACAATACCCAATTACAAATAAATCACTCTTGAAATAAATAAATAAACAAAACGATTCTCACTTGCTACCACTTAAATACAACTCATTTATTCAATAAACAAAAAAATTGACACATTGCTTTATGGGAATAGAAGAGCCCAACAAAAATAAAGTAAAAGAACTAAAGTTGCCAAAGATTACCTCAACCGAGTTTAGTATATACCACGCCGAGTCTCCTCCTTCCAATGGTACTGGGGTTCAATGATCGGTCTCTCGATTCTACTAAGTATGAGAAAACCCTCTCAAAAGCATATGAATCTCGATCTAGAACCAAATTGTTAATACCTCAATGCCTTAGACTTTCTTAAACCCCCTTGGCTTAACCTTAGAGAGATGAGAGAGAGAGATATCTGCAAAGTGAGGCATGGCCCCCATTCTACCTTTCTTATGAGAGAGAGAGAGAGAGAAAAAAAAAACCCTTGCATGGGGCATGACCCCGTAGAGAGAGAAAAAGAGAGAGCCTAGATAGAGCTCTTAAAGAGAAAATGGAGAAGAGGAGAGGTATAGAGAATTATGAGGAAAAGAGCCTTTATTTATGGATTTTCTATGCGTTAGAGTTTGTCATATTTAGTGAGATCAAATCTAGACCATTGATCTAAAGAGACTAATGAGGGTGAGATGTGAGCCCACATATTTTAATAAATATTTTAAATTAATTTTTAGAATAAAATAGAATTTATTTCTCTTTGATTATTTAAAACATTGAAAATTGATTTTCGCTTAAATCCAAATGATAAAAGTAAAATATCAAGAGAATCACAAACATTCAAATAATCATTCTAAAAATCATATAACATAAAATTAAATAAAATAAATTAATTTTGTTGGGAATCGGAACTGTATAGATCTAGGAATTATCAATATACTAGAGCACTCTACTTTCAATTGTGGACCACGATCCACACTAGCTTTCTCAAATTGACCCAACTATTCCTATGACCCTTAGTCCAGGGGTTCATGATTGGGCCACCAAAGGCAGCTTGGCTAGGAGACGTAATTCCAGTCTATGGACTATAAGTTCTCCCCTCGAGACAAATTCATGGTCCCCCAAACCATGATGTAACCACTACTCAATGGTGCATATGGGTAATCTCTCGTACATGTATACGCTTCACTCTCAATTGTGGATTATTATCTCGATACGGCTATCTATGTACATGACGTGCGATGGTACTATGATGAGGTTTTAACGCTGTCTCTAAGGGTCAACCATTACATAAAGGCCACACTGTCCATTGGCTCACTCATCTGAGCAAACATCGACCTCATCGAGGGCTGACCCACTGAACCCTCATTAGTTTAACTGTATGCCTAAGTACTTTGGGTTTTCCAACTCGACTGGCCTCACACGTCGAGCTTAATATGAGTATCGGTAAATATCATTTGACTAGTATAGTCTATAAGAGGACCAAACTCCCACTGAGTTTATGTTTCACTATATAAAATGCTTATGCAAGCTCTTATGAGGCCTTTAATGGTTACATAAACTCGACAAATATCCCCTATCAAATGGAGAAATGGAGGAACAAATATGATATCGAGGAAGAGTTTACACAATGTTGGAGCTCAATCATTGCATTTACATGTAATATGAATTTTTGGCAAGCTATAAAACAAAAATTCCACTAGTTAGTTTATATAAATATGAAACCTTACTTGTAGGATTAAGATCACAGTAATCTACATCATCGTTTTTATTTATACAAAGTACGTTTCATAATCATCCCCATCATCATCAAAGCCTTTTCCCATCTAATTGGGGGGGGTTATATAAATCTTGGTCTAGTGAGACCATAAATTCCCATATATTTTCTCACTACTTCTAACTATGTCCTTTTGGGTCTTCCATTTGCGTTTTTTTAGCCTTCCACTTTAACTAACTCGCATCTTCTAACAAGTGATGTCCTAGGTCTGCGTCACATATGGCCAGCCCAATTAAGTCTACTTTCTCTCATCTTATCACTTATTGGCACTACACCTAATTACTCCCAAATATATTCATTTTGAATTCTATCTTTAATTGTCTTGTTACTCATCCATCTCAACATCCTAGTCGTCACTATACTTATTCTATGGGTATATTGTTTTTTGACTGGTCAATCTGCCCCATAAAGTAAAGTTTGTCTCACAGTTGTCTTATATAACTTGCCCTTCAACTTTATTGGTATGCAGCGATCACATAAAACTCTGGTTGCACGTTTCCACTTCGCCCACCCAACTCTAATTATGTGTACGACATCTTCCTCAATCTCTCCATTTTCTTGGACTATGGACCCAAGATATCAAAGTTGTACTCTTTTTGGTAGTTCTTGGTCATCAATCTTAACTATTTCCTCATTTCTACTCCTATTATTACTTATCTTGCATTCCATGTGCTTTGTCTTTGTCTAGCTAATTTTAAAATTTTATATTCTAAAACATCCTTCTAACTTTGTGGTCTCATTGATCACAACTATGTCATCACAACTATGTCATCACAACTTTGTGGTCTCATTGATCACAACTATGTCAGCTGCGAACAATATGCACCACGATACCTCATCTTGTAAGTGCCTAATTAAGTCGTCCATAACTAAGGCAAAGAGGTATGGGCTTAGTGCTGACCCCTTATACAGACCTATTATCACTGAAAACCCACTCGGCTCTCCACAAGTTGTTCTTGTACCAGTTAGCACTATGTTGTACATATCTCTTACCAAGTCAATGTAGTGTCTAGAGACTCTTTTCTCTCTACGTACTTTATCATAACCTTTATTTAAATTAATAACAGCCATATGGAGGTATTTTCCCTTCGTCCTAAACTTTCTAATTAGCTGCCAAAGCAGAAAAATATCCTCGGTTTTTTACCCCTTTGGCATAAAACTGAATTGATTTTCTGATACACTCGTTTCATGCCTTAGTCGTTGCTCAATCAGTCGGTCCTGCAGCTTCATGGTATGACTCATAAGTTTGATCCCTCGATTGTTTGCACAAAATTTGTATGTCTTTGTTATTGTGAATATGTATCATATTACTTTTCTTCATTCGCTTGACTTTTTTGGTGTTCTCAATATCTAGTTAAACAACTTGGTCGGTCAATCAATGTCAATCTCCCCCATGCATTTCCAAACCTCAATCGAAATACCATCTTGTCATAAAGCCTTTCATATTTTCATCATCTTCAAAACTTTTTTCACTTCCAATATCTTAATCCTACGAATGTATCAATGACCTCCGCTCTCATTTATGCCAATTGTTCCTTCTACTGCTATGTTCCTATTGTGTTTCTTATTTAATACTTTTAAAAATAAACTCTCTGCCTTTCGTCAACCTCTTCATCCTTCACAACGACCATCCTCACACTTAATGCATTTAATATGATCTAAATTCTATGCTTTTATCTCTTTCATTTTTGCTAATTTGAAGATATTTTTTTCACCTTTTCTTGTTCCTAATTTACTATATAGATTATCACATGTCTTAAGTTTAACCTTATTTACTATTTGTTTAGATTTTTCTAAGCTTTTTATTTGTATTCTTTTAACTTTAAATCATTTCTATTACATTGTCAAGTTTTATACCATGATTATTTTTTGCTAATGACCTTTTGAACCTCATCACTTGTGACAACCCAGATTTTCCCGACCTAATAGAGTGTACAACAAAAGAAAAGAAGAGAGAGTGCGCGCGACAGTGAAAGAAGAAGAAGAAGGAGAAAGAGGGCTACAGCCGTGCGTGTTACCACCCTAGGTATTTTTGCTATGAGTATATGGCCATGTGGCTCATGTAAGCCTGCATGTGAGCCACTTGTGAGCAGTTGTCAGCCACTTGGACACTATGTTCAAGACACTTGTTACTCTTGCTGCCACTTGGCATGTGTTTGCTACCCCCTCCCCACTTTTTGCTTATAAATACCCTTTTAATCACTCTCTCAAGAGTTTGCACTTTCTCCCTGTCTCCCCCACGTCTCCCGCTTGGCCCTTTGAGCCCCCAAGCTTGAGAACCACCCTTGACAACTTAACCTTGAAGAGAAGCTGAGTGGGGGACTTAGAACCTTGATGTTAATAAGTACATTCATATCCATGCTTCCAGGTTTTGTGATGGATGTTTTTGGTTAGTTCATTCAAGCATGAAATCCAAGTAAGGCTATAAGTGTGTGATTGTAAATATGAGCATGAATGTGTAATGCATGAAAGTTCTAGACATATTTTTGATGAAATTATCATGGGCATGTGGCTGTATGTTGCAAAACTTATGTTCGAAGGGGGGCCCCATTTTTCAGGAAATTGGGGCCTTCATTGCATGACACCTTGAACAACTGAATCCCTCTTGTTGGCCCTGGAAAATTTGTGCGACGATGTTTAAGTGATTATAATTCTAGGTGAGAAGGTTTCATTTTGTGATTCCTCATGAATTGGAGGCTACAAACTGTTTTTGGTAGTGTGTCATGTTTACGCTGTGAAATTCCAGGAAAATACATGTCTTTGAAATGCACTTTTGACCAGCCAAATGACATCCAAATGCTCCTAAGTCACCGCCATTTGATTAATATATGTGGTTACTATGATGTTTATGTTTTAACCTTGTTCAATTTCTTCATAAATGATGAGTTATGCTTCAAATTGTGCAAATATGTCACTGTTAATAGATTTCACTAGATTTTACAACGGTTACCTCTGTTATCATAAGTTTTGACTAACCAAACCGAGCCCGAGTGCTCCCAAACTATTGCCATTTGAAATATCTGTGCGTACTAAAAGCTACATGTTGAAATTATTTCAAAATTCCTTTTATATTGAAAGTTATGCCTTCATGAAAAGGGATATGTCACTGTTAGCAGAATTCAACAGAATTTAGAAATTGATCTCTAGTAGCAAGAGCTTTTAACTGACCAAATGAAGTCCAAATGCTGTCAAATAGCCCCATTTGAAAGATACATGTGTTTAGTATAAAATTGGTTTTGGATGCATGTCAATATTTTCTATGATTTGGAAACGGTGTTCATTTTTCTAGAGCAATGTCACTGTTATGAATGTAGAAAATTTCAAAATCTTTTCATTTTGTTGTAATGGTTAATTAGTCGACCAAAATGCCCCTAATTTAGCCCCAAATCAGTTCTAAATGAAAGATCAGATCAGTGAATACTTGACTAAGTATAAGCATGATTGAAATAAAATCATTGACTATGCATGGTTGAAATCAGTTATGCTTATGAAATAGTGAATGCTACTGCTTTGTAAAACAATGAATGCTCATGAGGCATGTTTATGAAAGACATGTATGTTGATGAATGAGTGAGTGCTTATTGAATATGCCTGACTCAGATGTAGCAGACTACCAATATGATAGATCATCCAATGTAGTAGGTGATGACGTGATGAGTGCATATGATAAGTGCAACTGATAAGTGCTATGTGAAAATGAATGAGCATGATGGTGAGACATGTTTTGTTATGATGTGTGTCATGTTGTGACTGATTAGTATGCTTTGAGCGTATTGCATGACCATACTGAGATATGTGATACTGTGATATGTAGTATTATGATATGTGACTGATTGGCATGCTGTGAGCGTATTGCATGACCATACTGTGATATGTAACCGATTGGCATGCTTTGACTGTATTGCATAGCCATGAGGTGTTAAGTGAACTATGATCCAGTGGCGTGCTTTGAGCGTATTTGCATTGCCAACTGGTGTTGGTAGCTTCCCTAACTCCCCAATGATAGGAAGGAAGTTAGGAAGAATGTGTGATGGAAGGATCGCAAACCCCAAATTTCTATGTAATAAGTGGATCGTATCTTACAAGATCACCGCCTATCGAAAACTCTAAAGCACACTGGGGATTGTGTGTGTGTGTGTGTGTGTGAAGGCATTACGAAGTGGGACACCCACTTATCATTGCCTTCTCTCTTGAGGGATGGTAGAGGTCATAGGCAATGGGATTGGCTTGGCCTGATGAATAGGACCTCTACTACGGGAGTAGATGCCTTAAAGAGTGAGTTGGTTTAAATACATGTTAATATTGATACGCAATGGTATTGGTTCAAATTTATAGCTTTTGTGATTCATTTTGATACTTGTGCTGATGAGATCTGACACAGGTGTTTTTGAAGATTATTATTGCTTATCTTCGAAAAGAATTACACATGACTCCTTGCTGGATATAGTAGTGAAACATGGCATGTGATTCTACTTACTGAGCTTTATAGCTCATTCTTTTACTTTCTATCCTTGTAGAGTAGAAGCTACAGGTCAAGAACAACTATTTGGGTGATCGTTCTGGTGGCCTAAGACCTGCACCTGCCAAGGAGACCCTTTTGATTGTATGTGTTTGTTGGTTGTGGGCCATGTTCTTGTTTGTGTTGAAGATATGTATTTGTTGTATTTGGGCCTTTAGTGCCCTGAACGATTGTAATACTCTAAGTTGTATTTGTATATATATATATATATATATATATATATATATATATATATATATATATATATATATATATATATATATATATATATATATATATAAGTTTCAGTTTAAATTTGCACAGATCTAGCATGTTTGAGATTAGAGTTTTTTCTTTTTTTTGTAGTTTACTTTGATTACCATTTTTCTAAAGCGATGAGTGCACTTCGACCTGAGTGGCATTCGCTACCTCTAGATCACGGAACCTCACTCTGTCACCCTCCAACGAGAACGGCAGGGGGGCAGAGGGTGGGGTTGTGACATCACTCCACCATTAAATTTCCTTATCATACATTTTTTTTCCTCTAGATTATCCTAGAACTTCTTCTGCCACTTTCTTAGTACAAGTCAATTATCTCATTTCATATAATATTGACTTCATGTTCAAAGTTCATTTTTCCTTCTTTAATTAATTTATCCTTAAATAAGTCTATTTTTTATTTTGAAATTCTACCACCTAGGTCTTGGACACATATTACTTTCATTCATTATGTTCCATGACTTTACGCAGACATCCATAACCACGAGTCTATGTTGAGTAGTGAAAGTATCTCCTGTGATAGCCTTATAGTCTTTATATAATAGTCTATTTATCTTTTAAACTAGAAAGAAATATATCTAGCTTTTATAAGTTATCAAATGTTCACCTCTTTTTTCAAAATAAATCTTTATTATTTCTAAGTTGTAGGCCATGGTAAAATATAGAATATAGAATAGCCTCACCCATCTAATTTCTTTCACCAAACACATATCCCCCATGTACCCCTTCATATCCTATACTATCCTTCCCTACATTGCCATTTAACTTCCCTCCTAAAAAGATCCTCTCTCTAGTTGGTATGTATTGCACTAGTCCATCCATGTCCTCCCAAAATTGTCTCTTAATTCTATCATCTAGTCCTATTTGTGGTACATAAACACTTATTATGCTAATTATCTCTTCCTCTAATACAAGTTTAATTATTATGAGCCTATCACCTACTATCTTGACATTAACTAGTTTATCTTTTAAATCTTTGTCTCCTATTATGCCTGCGCCATTTCTATTATTATCCTTTCCAGTGTATTAAAGTTTATACCCATCTATTTCTTAGTTTTTTTTCCTTTCTACTTTATTTTCTGTAGACAAACTATGTTTACATGCCTTTTTCTCATTGTATCCACTAACTCCATACTCTTACCTGTAAACGCTCTTATATTCCATATGATTAGGTGAATCTTATTAACTTGGACAATGTACATTTAACAGTCTTAAATGACATGGCACATTTTTTATAATTTTAAAAGACATCAAATTTATACCATCTAATTAAGGTTGCACCTTATAGACTATCACACCATAATTTTGTTGAGAAATTATGGCAAGTAGATCGAGAAAAAAAGATATATTATCTATTAACGTTATGAATAACCAAGATAGGCAGGGAAGCATCAAAATTTTCTCGTAAATGTCACAATAGGGCAGCTAGCTCCTATTTTTGTGCCTTAGTGCTTATACCCTTGCCTTAATAACAATGAAGATAGATTTTGCCTGCATTAGTTGATATTTATCGCTGCCTAAGATCTACGACTATTGAGGCGTGGCTAAAATAGAAAGAGAATATCACATACAATAAAATGATGGTTAATAAATAATTTAGAGAAAATGAGTTATTTAAGAAATCAAATAAATTTAATAAATATATGAAAATTAAGAGAGGAAAGATGTCCTTTATAATGTAATCATGATATCTTTATTTTTAGAACTAAGGGTGAAACGGGGCAAAATAAAGGACATATGAAATAAGGATGTTTCAATCTCGTTGATCCTAATCGCGATATATCGTTTCTCAAGATAATATTTGTCACTTACTGATAGAAATATGTGCATCTTAGTTACTACCAGGCAAATTTGTACTTGGGATACATACGAGCAGAGATTTGAGGAATTATCTTGCAAATAAAAATGTACAAGTATTACAAGATTTAAAATTGCCTCTCTAGAGTTGCCTCTTTCTAAAGAAAAAAAATTCGCACATAAAATACTTTGGAAATTATTATGGCTTATGTGTGTTAAAACATGAGGAAATACGTCCATACATATAGAGAGATAAAGTACCCGTTCACTTTCACACGTAACCTCAAAAGTCAAGAGTTGCGCGGTCTCTTAAAATCTCAGCCATTAGTGCAGCGTGGTAACTCTTTGAGATTAAAAAAAGGTAACTATTGTAACTATTGTACTTATCACACAAATGTTTGGTGTCTCTTTGATTACTGAGAGACTAATCGTTATGCATTCTATAGGCATCTTCACAGTGGAGCACAAGTACCGGAGTGCACTGCTTCACTAGAGCCTTGCGTTCTACATGAAGGGCACAAAGTACCGAGATGCACCACCCCATCAAAACCATCTAGTTGGCGCAATTTACCGGTCGCACCAATCTATCGGAGCACGACCAAATGGTCATTCTATTGAAACGTAAAATCCACCCAGAGGCCTAGCACCAAATTATATAAACCGTTGAAGGCCAACCTATCGGTAGCACCAGATTATATAAACACATGAGTCATGAGTTTGACCTGCACACATGCTTGACGAGGGGTGTCTCATAGGGCAATGCGAGTGTGCGAAGTGCAAAGTGCATCGTCAAATGTCCTCACACATGCGTGTGGCATGTGCAAATTTGTACAGTGTATTCTCTGCATAGGCCGTCTCTCACTTTGGTTCTTAAAACACAAGTGAAGAGGATGTCCACATATTTAAACATAGTTTCCCTCTTCCACATCTTCCATATGGGATAAATAACTTATAACTTTTTTCTACACATATAAGACAAAATACAATTTTCAAGGTCTCACACTTTCCAAAATAACATAGAACAAGAGGGTTATTATTTTGAAATAACTTAAAAGTGTTTTTTCAAAACAACAAATACAACAATTTTCTCCGCTATTTCAAAATAATGATGAAAACATTAGACAATATATATCATTGGTATACTAGGAAGGTATCTTTGGATTTTAACCTCCACTTACAAAGTATATTAAGTTACATGGTAGCATATGGCATTGAACCAAATCAATAGCACAATACACAAATGACATACACTCTCTAGGGACTCTTTGTACTGCCCGCTCGTTATGGGCCTTGAGCTTATATTTTGATTTCATGAGTGCTTTAGGTACAAGTCCATTCCCATACGAAGCAGACTCATTTACGCATTCATGTAGGTGCATCTATAAAGAGTGCCCGTGCATATAAGACACTCGGATTGATGCCAATCACATAGATCTCATTATGGGCAAAGCTCATCCTTTTATGGCATGCAGGCCATCACTAGATTTAGCCACTATATGGATTTTATTAGAATGGGTACTTACAAATAAATTATTTCATATCTAGTGATCTATCTAACCATGAAAATAGCTTGTTTTCACCACATTCCATCTTGATCTTTTGAGGTAACAAATGACATAGATTGGGTTCTAACCATTGATGGTTAATCTATGGACTCTAGCCTCATTCTATTCGACAACTGACTAATGTCTTTCCTTACAAGTATTTTTGTTAAGGGATCGACCAAATTATCTTTTGACATTGTAAATTCTAGAATTATCACTCTATCTTTAATCAACATTTGGATGGAGTTATGTCAGCACGTGATATGTCCAGATTTACCATTATATACATCATTATTTGCTCGAGAAACTGTCGCACATTTATCATAATTGATTGTGATTGCCAGCATCAGTTTGAGCCAATATGGAATTCCATAAAGTAAATTCCTTAACCATTCTACTTCTTCATAAGTAGAATCTAGTGCAATGGACTCTAATTCCATAGTGGATTGAGTAATGGACATTTGTTTCTTTGAGCTCCACGATACCGCTCCACCATCTAAGGCAAGTATCCATCTTGATGAGGATCGTGATTCTTTGAGTTCCACATTCCAACTCGCATAGCCATATCCTTCCACTACCATGGGATAACAAATATGTATTTGATAGCTCCCTTGAGATATCTCCAAACTCGAGAGATTGTATCCAAGTGCTCTCTAATTGAGCAACTGGTATATCTACTATGTTTACCCACTGCATGCGTAATATCTGGCCTAGTACAACTCGTTGCATGCCTCAGGCTATTCATTATTCTTGCATACTCAATTACTCAATTTGAGAACTACATCTCCCTTCATTTTTCATTAACTCAATAAGAGGAACTATTGGTGTGAGTGTTGGCTTTCAATCATTATGCTCAAATTTAATGAGCATCTTTTCTATATAATGAGATTGGGTTAAAACTAAAGCATCATCTGTTCCATGGCAGATGATGTGCAGTTAGTAGAGTTCTATATATGGATGTCAAAAACTGGATTTGTAAATACATTTTTATCATGTATGCATGTAAATAACAAGTTCATAGTGAACTTACTCGTAGGTAATCAAGTGTGAAATTTGTAGCCTCTTGAGATTGGATGACAGAGTCAGCCTTTTTCTGCAGTTGAACTTTAACAGCATGCATGCATCCATTTGTATCAGAATAATCAGAATATTTGTTGTCTAGTTGGAAGTTTTTTTATTTCTCGATGATATGATCTTTTGAGGTATTAAGCTATCTATTGCTACTTTTCAAGATGGTCAAATAAACCTGTGCTGCACTTGGGACAATCTAGTAAGTGACCCTGGATTTCTAAAGATGACAAAGTATCCTAGCTTCAGGCGATAGTCTGAACTTTTCCTACATGGGTTCGATAGGTGACCAGATGATGTTTGGTATTTAGTGTGCAGAGAATCGTACACTATCAACAAACCAAGAATATTTCATATTTTGGTCCATTTTCTTCATTTCCACATTTTTTATTTCCCATCAATTTTATTCTTTTATTGCCTAATCTATATATGTATGCAGATAATCTCAGCTCAAATCACTCATTTAACATCATTGAAATTGGAATGAGGATTATTTCCTATAGTGCAATTTTTGAGACTAGGGGTTCAGATTTTACATGGTCCAACTGCAGTGTTAGTCTGGGGATATCCATGTATCACAGTAGTCATAAAAGTAGACGTCAGCTAAAGAAACAGAAAGTTTCAAAACTGAAGATGTGCCCATCTTGCATTCTTGCAAAATCTTTTTATTTTGATCTTCCATCTCTTGCGTCGTTTGCTGCACAAGGATAGGGCAAAAACCAATCGCACTGCCTCTTTTGGACATTGGAGGAGGATTCCGAAAGTTTGTGAATGTTTTTTGCACCCTAGTTCCTTAAGAAACTGGAAATATACAATCACAAATGATACTGTTTCTTGTGGAGCTTTTTGCATTATCACAACGAATGAACTCAAAGCAACCCTTGATCAGTGTCTAATTGTTTGACGCTGCAAGGAAGACTTCTGTCAATTCACTTGCAGACCAAAGCAGAACTTAGATTTCTTGATTTGAGAACAGTTTCCTTGAGGTACATGTGTTGATGGTAGGCTTAACCACTCCACCCCCAAATCTACCCCTCTAATCAGAGTCTTGAACAATAAGAATTAACACCAGTTCAGGAAACGTGGGGTATAGCAAATATTGGATAGCGATTGACATATGATTGGGAGTGGAAGTACCCTCCTATGGCTTATAGGATCTACTGATTTGTGTTCTATTGGATTTATATCGATGATGGGTGGTGGATGCCTAGTTGGTGCACAATTTATGTACCACCCCAAATGGTATGTATCTCCAAAGAAGTAATCCTGAGTTACATTACAATCTTCTATCACTAATAATCCCTACATGAACACTTCACATCCTCAAAATGATGGAAGCGATTAGAATCCCTTAAGACAAATTGCTCCCTACAGTCTCTGATATGTAATTAAATGCCTTGTGGCAATCACCACAAAATCGAAGGTTTTTTATGATTCTGATAATCTTTCCTGAAGAACGAGTAAGAATAAAAGCAATCGCCAACTTCTCACTGTGATAGCTTAACAGCTCTTCCTTGTTCTACATTTCAAGATCGTATACTGCAAATTTGGTCTCGAGTACATAGCCAGCGGCCCTCGTCTGTCTAGTAAGCATTTTTAGTTTTGTATAGATTTCATCAATATTGGGATGTGACAAGTCACCTGATATGAATATGTGGATGCCATCTTTCATCACTACCCAGCTGCAACCAGGCTCCCTCTTTACATGGTTTCCCCTCATCATGGCCTTGGTTTTTGTGACATCATCCTATCTCTCTCCTGATGCATACATATTGGATGCTAACACAAAGCTTACTGGGTCCTGTTAATCTATCAATTTTCATGAAAACTTTTAACATTATGTTCTTAATCCATGAAAAGTTACATAGGAAAATAAATTTGAGAGAATTTCTTACATTCCCATTATGTATGTTTAATGCTTTTTTTTTTTTTTGTTACTCCAATTAGACAAGACATTGACATGGATAAATGCAGGTTAAGTAGCTTTGGTTCTTGCCAACAACAGCTTTCATCTCTTTTATCTATCAAAGAGAGAGCAAAGATGTATAACCTGAATTTGAGCCAGAAAGAGTCTCAAACAGGTACAAAGACAATTCTAAAGACACAATCCACAAGAGGATTTCAGCGTAAACAACACCTAAACATCATTATGAAACTATTAACTAGAGCATATCAATCAGATAAACTTGCTATAAGCTACACAGAATAATCCAAATCCGCTCCCATCTCAAGGGGTCATCACATTTTTTTGGCCATGCAGGGGTTATCATCATGTCGCAGAACTTCTAAGCTGCATTTCCTACAAAGTTAATAAACATCCTGATCCCACAGTAGCCTATCCAATTTATGCTATTTCGTGTGTCCAAATCTAAGGGAGCTATGTCTTGCAAGAGTCATTTGACATTTGATGCCAACCAATTATTCAATAGAAGAATCAATCATGACTGAGTTTCCACAATTTACAGTTTGTGTTCCCTTAGAAATTGATTAAAGAGCCAAATGACATGTATTCCTCATAGTAAACTCACGCAAATTGATGATGATTGATCTGCAGATCAAATTTGAATAATGAAAATCAAAGATCAAATTCTTAGTGAATTCTACAATGCAAGCAAATATAGGGGCGTTTTCTAACAAAATTGCCCATAGGAATCATACCTAGTTATGAGCGTTTTACACCCATAGCTATTCATCAAATTTACTAACGTTATTAGTCAAGTAAAATAAATTACCCCAAAATGTATTAAAAGAAATTACAGTTTTGCCAGTATAAAACCATTTTATCTGTCTTTCTCATGGGTAAGAAAGGATCTGATGGGGTTCCAAATCAAGAGTTTCAGAAAGCTCGAGTTATGTTATCAATTACACAAAACTTGAGACCATATGAAACATCCAACCAAAAAATGAAATACAAATTAAGTTTGCATGCCATCAAAGATAACAAATTGACCCAGAAATCAGTAAAGAAAAGAAGAAAGTAAAGAATAGAAATGAAAGAAACATTACAGCTACCTCTTCCATCATTTGAAAGCAATAATCATACAATAAAACCATAACCACTTGAGAAAATACAGGGAGGAAAAAAATAAGAAATCGAATTAAATGATGACAAATTACCCCGGTTTTGAGCGCATACATCGCCAAAAGAGCTTAATAGGCACTGGAACTGTCTTGAATGGATTCCCCTCAAAACACGCCTGAAATTTTTTCCCAAGAAAATCAACATATATAAACTGTAAAATTCATCACAATGAGTCAATAACATAAATTTAGGGATCGCAATAGGAAACGATGTGAAGAAAAATGACTAGATAGGACGATGAAATTGAGAAGAAGCAGCAGAAATAAGATTGGGCAAGAAGAGTGATAAACAGGGATTCATTTTCATGCAAGGAAGAGAGAGAGAGACATGAATGACGTCTTCAGCTCGATCGTTGCATCCGTGTGCTTTAGGCTCCAGGTGGGTGCCCCCGGATATGCCCCAAGGACTCTCTCTCCTTGGTACCTCTCCACTCATCTCTCTCCTCTCTCCCATGCGCCCTCAGTGATATTTTACAATGGGGGAATTTTTCATACAGGTGGACGGCATTTCTACATTGCGGTCCATAAAGTGTAAAGCATCCATCTTAAATATGAATGTAAGTAGGTGTTCCATCTAAAAACAATAGAAATTAATATGGATGTAAGTAGGTGTTCCATCTAAAAACAATAGAAATTAACAGTTCAAATATTTTTTACTAAAATTACAATTTTAGTTTTTTAAAATTTATTTATTTATTCATATTCATGATCTCGATGTTAAAGATTACATGTCCATAAAAATTAAGTCCAAAAATCCTTCTCAAAAATAGATTTATTAATAGGCCCGTATTTTTACATATGTGGGCTTGACGACATTTTTGTAAAATTCGGGGATGAGGTTCGAATAGAGCCTAGGCTCCAAACAAACAAATTGCAGCGTACCTTCAAGTAGTATCGAGAAATGTGGTAGATTGAAACCACAAGATAAACTCATCCCCAGCATTATCGTATTCCTAAATAGATAAACTAAAAAATTAATAATATTTATATATATATATATATATATATATATATATATATATATATATATATATATATATATATATATATATATATATATATATATATATATATATATATATATATATATATATATATATATATATATATATTTCTCTCTGCATCAATTGTGGAGTCATTATAATCAAGATAAGATTAGGAGATTGAAGTGCTACATTCTTCTGGAAAACTTATTTGGCCAGGTGATTAAAGATGGTTTTTGTTTTTTTAGAAAATGCCTTCTTTTTATTTTGGGTAAGGTGTATATAAGGTGCCCACTATATAAGGGGTTGTATATAGACATGAGCAATGATATCTTGTATAGCAACATGATACAACAAGGTTAAAAAATCATCTTATGGCCATTTGTTTTAATCCAAAATTTGAAATATACACTCTTTTCATTCTAATGAATAATCACAAAAAAAGAAAAAATTGAAAGCACAACCTAGAAAGTATTTTTTTAGCTCAATTAACATAGGCCGTTCATTTTGGTGAGATGCTTAGATCTAGGCCTTAGAAAGATTTTTTTCATTTCCACTTTTTCTGGATGGCTTTATTTTCATTAGATAAACAATGTTAAAAAAGAAAAAAATGATTTTGAGTTAATAAAGACTAAAATCTTGAAATTCACAAAATGAATGGTCTAGATTCATTTTTGGAGATGACTCATTTTGAAATTTTTTTATTTTTTTTTGGGGGATTGATTAATGAGATGAGGAGAGTGTGCGTGCAAAATTTGGGGTCATACAAATACTGCAAATATGGTTTTTTAGAAGTGTCGTTGCATTATACTATGATACAACCGTCGCATTGCATCTTTACTCTCTCTCTCTCTCTTTCTCTCTATATATATATATATATATATATATATATAAATGAATGACTTGGGGAAGTTATTTCTGAATGATGAATATCTACAAAGTCAATTTAACTGATTGAGATCAACAAAAACACTAGTCTCTATATTTGTGTGTGTTCATGAAACGATAATTCCTTAAGAGGATTTGAGGGAAGAAGTCCCTAAATTACTATATTGCCCATGTATTAATCTTGCCGTTATAGAAGAATTTCTTAAAGATCCCTTGGGCTATATATTGACAATTGGACTGTATCGAGGAAACGTAATCTTGCATTAGGAAAACATTTTCTTCAATCAAATTTAATCAAGAAAATATTACATACGAGGCTTACTTTCAAAATTCATGAAAACCCATTCAGTTGAGAGTGTACGCAGGGAATCTAGGGTTTCTCTTTCAACTGCTTCTGGCTATCATTTTGTTGCCATCATTTTGTAGCCTTTGTAAGAACTCACTTAAAACATTATTTCTATTCATTTGGTAAGGATTCAAGCTTGGGCTTGATTTATTAAAAAAATTGATCGCAAATCTACATCTTATGTTCAAACCCTAACATTGATCAACCCAGTAAAAAAGATTGCAGAAAAAAAATAAAAAATAAAAAATAAAAATTGTTAAAAGCAGAAAAAGGAAAGGAAAAATATATTGGAACTTCTACTATTTTAAGACGAATTATTTTCCTGGCAATTACAGGTTAAAATCTTTAAGGAAAACTAAAATGAGATGTATGGCTCCCCATTTCCCAATATCTACAATTAGGGAATCAATGTGGTTTCTCCCTTCCAAATAACCCGTATGCACCTAGGACAAGCAAAACTAAAACAAATTTTATAACAAAGCAACCATAATAAACAAAACATATGCACTATCTATCCCTTCAGAGCAGATTTTCTGTGTGTTTATTACAGAAGAGTGTCTGAGAACAATCATAAGGAAATAAAATAGTCACATGTGCAAAGCATCAAAGCCTACATGAGATAGAGCAATATGCAAGACCGCTGAAAATGCAATTTATAAGTTTCTAGTACATACCCCAACTATGACCTCTTTGATTTGGATTCTTATTAACTTCAAACATTTTCGCCTAGAGTTCCATATATCAATAGGGACTATGAAGAAAGCATTGGAGTTATCCATGGCAATAGCTGTTGAAAACTAAGGCCATATCAAGTTACAACTCAAAAATATTCTAGGGGACTTTAAGCTGAGACCAATATCAAATTTTCAGAGTAAGCATGATTCTTAGGCAATGAGACGAGGAGATACAACCAAAACTTAGCACATCGAAGATCAAGGTTGTTGCAGATGCCATTCAATGGCAAAGATCAAAGGGATTATATGTTATAAGCTCATTGCTAGTTCGGTGAAATCCTGAATACATTCCCTTCTAATATATTATGTATGTATGGACCATTTTCTTACTCTTCTTCTTGATCAATATATGCACCATCTATTCCATGGCAGGGAGGAACCAACTGAACCATTTTACTATTTGTAGCTTGATCCCCCTAAGAGACAAGAGCTAAAGCTTGAGTGAAGGAGATCGGTAAGATATTTGCTGTAAACTGCCCTTTGTTTTTTTAATGTATTGTAAACTTCTTTTTTCGCTGATTAAATTTCTTCGTTTTGCACTGAGGCTCATGCTTTGCAGCTGTCTTTCTTTGTTCGGTCATGACCAAAGTTGCTTATTTTTGCAAGATACTCAAATGTAAAGATCAGATCAAAATATTGCATAGGGCATATTCTATATTATGCTCAAATTTGAAGATCAGATCAGAATATTGCATATGGTATTATTATTATTATAATATATATATATATATATATATATATATATATGTATAGTTTTTTTTTTTGGAAAACTTTTGTACAGAACCCTAATTCTCCATCTTATTTCATGGTAGACCCTCCTGCCATTTTTCTTTCAAGTGGCACAAAAAAATCCCTAACAATTTCACCCTACCCCCTCATCACTTATCTGCCTTATTTATTCACTTTTGAGCATAAAAATTAGCCTCAACAAACCTTTTTATACCATTTCAAGCCAAAAACGTTCTAAAAACATTTCAAAAACTTTTTTAACCCACCCCATTATACCTTTTAATTAAAAAACGTTTCAAAAATATTTTTTTATTATATTTTTTTGCCTTTTCGGCCCCTCAATGCCAAGTTGAGGGCTCCCTATCTCTCTCTCTCATATTGGGTTGATATGGTATAAAAATGTTTGTTGGGGCTAATTTTTGTGGTCAAAAGTGAAGAAATGAGGGATATAAGAGATGAGGGGGTACGGTGAAATCCTTAGAGATTTTTTTATGCCCCTTGAAAGAAAAATAGAAAGAGGGTCTACCATGAAATAAGATGGGGACTTAGGGTTTTGTACGAAATTTTTCCTTTTCTTTTTGTTAAGCTGGGTTTGGGAAAGCTTTCTGTTATTATCACCAACATGAATGGTATGGCAGGCAATTGCGCTTGGTACTAGAAACAAAAAGGCTTGGGGGCTTCTTTCATATTTCAATTGTAAAAGGGCATAAAATTGGCATTCTGAATGTCAGCTCTGCAGTGTTAGGGCATAGCAAACCATACCCTGTTCATTGTAATAGGATCCTTAACTCTGTTCCACTTTGTCATATAAAATACCTAATTGCAAACACAGATTACTCACGAAAAATCTATAGCAGAATGTGAAAATCTGAAAATGTTATGTTCTTTCATATTTTGCAAGTAGTTCCATATTATTCTAAACAAAAATAATGATGACTTGTGCTAAGCATGTGCCTTACTAACTCTGTTGCTATGTATGGTGTGCATGATGTTTTGAATTCATGGATCTGATCGGACGACTTAGAATGGGGGGTGGAAATCTAGACCAGGAAATCCATTCTTGAAATCTCAGCTAGAATTCATCATTTACCATTTTTTTGGAAATTCTTCATCATCTTCATCATAGCATTTTCCTAATTAATTGGGGTAGGCATTTTTTCTTGAAATTACTATCATTAATTTCTTAATGGAGGGTGAATTTTGCCTGCTTATTTGTTGGAATTATCAATTAGTATCATTAGTTGAAAATCATACATGAGCGCATTCATTATATTTTTCCTTATGTTTTGGATTACATTTTATTGTGTGGGATCATTTGTGTTCTTATGTACTCAGTTGTGAATGAAATAGACACATTACTCATTGCAACCAATGAATTCAATGCTTTTGCACTATGCCAATTTGTATGAAGTTAAATCTCATTTTAGCTTTCCCCAATGATTTTAACTAGTAATTACAAGGAAAATAATTGGTTTTTAATTTTCAGCATTGAGACGATACCTAAAGCCATCTCCGATATGGCCATTCAATCTTGTAATAATAATAATGGGAGCCATGATCTTTTCTCCAAATGAGTTCCTTCTAAAATGATTGAAAAGAGTTTTGGTGCATTATTTTTCGCCCCCTTTTTAATGGCAAAAGAAATTCTCACTTTGTTGACAAAATTATTTCAAACTATCTTCTAAAAAATCTCTTTGGGCGCTTTTTTTTTGCCCGAAGTTGCCCAGAAAAAAGATTAAAACTATTATACAATTGTTCCAATATATTTTTCCTTTCCTTTTTTCTTTTTCTCAAATTTCATTTTTTTTAAGAGAAATGATCCTATAGGACCTCCCCCATCCATGTGTGTAGGACCCAAAGGATCACCATTAAATTTGGCACTGATCTATAGAAAAGTCAAGTCCCATACCCATGTGATAAATTTTCTAGAGAACCATGCCAACTTTAATGGTGATCATTTGAGGTCCTACACACATGGGTGGGGGAGGGTCCTATAAGATCATTACTCTTTTTTAAAATTTTTACTTTTCTGCTCCTTTTTTTTGGGTTGATCAATGTTAGGGTTCGAAAACATTTGCTATCAAAAATTTTAATAAATCAAGCCTGAGCTTTAATCCTTACAAAAGGACCAGAAATAATATTTAAGTAAGTTCTTACAAAGGCTACAAAATGATGGCAAGAAACAGTTGAAAGATAAACCCTAGGCTCGTATATAATGTTTACTTGATTAAATTTGAGTGAAGAAATGTATTCTTAATGCAAGATAAAGTTTTCTTGATAAAGTCCTGTTATCAGTCTATAGCCCAGGGGATCAAGAAAATCCTTTTATTATCCTTTTAAGAAATTCTTTTATAATGACATAATTCTTGCCCTAACAAATACATGGGCAATATAGTAATTTAGGGACTTCTTCCTTCTCGAAGGAGAATTTATCCTTTTATGAACATGCAAATATAGAAACTTGTATTTTTATTTATTTTTTATTCATCTCAATCTGGTTTAAGTTAACCGACTTTGTAGATAATCATACTTATCATTAAGAAAATTTGTCAATCCTAAGATAAATGGAATTCAATGCATAATAACTCCCCCAAAGCTCATCTAAATATATAACTATACCCCTTCCCCCTAAACTAATCAAGCAATACTAATTCCTCAAGATCACATTACTAGTCCCCCAAGATCACATTACTAGCCGACTATACCCTCTTCTCTTCTCTTATGTTTCTGTGGCATCAACATGAAGGTATTCGAGGTGACCCTCATCTTGGCCCAGCTGCTTCGACTTCAACCACCAAAAAAGCCGATTAGCCAAAAGCCCTCTAAGTTCTAAATCTGTGGTACTTTGGATCACCCCACTAGAGAAGCACCAACAAATACAATACAAGTCGTGGGTTGTCGACACCGAAGGTGGAACCGATCTCATTTGAAAACAAAAATTCGCCTTCAATGTAGGTGATAGCTTCCTCTTCAATGCTACCTCTCGAGACAATGAAGAGGAAAGTACCTCCTCAGTTGCCATCAAAATTTACCGAAAGTATCCTCACTCCTTCTCAGATAAGCTTTTGAGCTCGGCACGGATTCATCTTAGTGACTTGATTGGATACAGTGATTGGGGCTTTGCGTCGTTTTTTCTTGATTGCCCTTTGAGTCGAATTCAGTGCCAGGTTAATGTAAGCGTGGTCTTTTGGTTCCATCTTGTGCTCAAAGGCTACGTTGGTGAAGAGACAAGTTAAGGAGGGTGGTTCATTGGTGAGAGATGACAAAGAGAAAGGCTTGATGATGATGGTTTAAAAGAGAGAGGAGAAAATGAGGAATCATGGAGTTATAGCAACAAAGTCTTGCCAAGGACTTCTATGTTTTCTCATTAAATCGAATTTATCTGTAAAAACTTTCATATGTGGATTACACATTCTTGATGTTTTGGATTATATTATTCATGGTCTATTTGACCATGTGGATGTGCAGGGAATGATATGATTTACTATTGTATTCCATTCCTGTTTCTTTTCTTATGTGGGATTATTTGTGTTCTTATTTACTCAGTTTTCTGAATGAAATAGACACATTTGTCAATGCACCCGATGAATTCAATATTTTTGTACGATACCGATTTGTATTAAGTTACATCTCATTTTAGTTTTCCTTAAAGATTTTAAAATAGTAGAAGTTTCGATATATTTATCCTTTCCTTTTTCTGCTTTTAACAATTTTAATTTTTTTTTTGAATTTTTATTTTTATGCAATCTTTTTTATTGGGTTGATCAACGTTAAGGTTTGAACATAGGATGTAGATTTGCGATCAAATTTTTTAATAAATCAAGCCCAAGCTTGAATCCTTACCAAATGAACAGAAATAATGTTTTTAGTGAGTTTTTACAAAGGCTACAAAATGATGGCAACAAAATAATAGCAAGAAGCAGTTGAAAGAGAAACCATAGATTTCTTGAGTATACTCTCAACCGAATGGGTTTTCATGAATTTTGAAAGTAAGCCTTGTATGTAATATTTTCTTGATTAAATTTGATTGAAGAAAATATTTTCTTAATGCAAGATTATGTTTTCTCGATACAGTTCAGTTGTCAATCTATAGGCCAAGGGATCTTTAAGAAACTCTTTTATAATGGCAAGATTAATACATGGGCAATATAATAATTTAGGGACTTCTTCCCTCTTAAGGAATTATCGTTTCATGAACACACGCAAATATAGTGACTAGTGTTCTTCTTGATCTCAATCAGTTAAATTGACTTCGTAGATAATCAACATTCAGTAATAACTCCCCCAATGATGAAATGCAACGGTTGTATCATAATATAATGCAACGACACTTTTAGAAAACCATGTTTGCGGTATTTGTATAACCCCAAATTTTGCACACACACTCTCTTCATCTTAATAATCAATTCTAAAATAAAAAATAAAAAGGTTAAAATGAGTCATCTCCATAAACGAATCTAGACCATTCATTTTGTGAATTTCAAGATCTTAGCCTTTATGAACTCAAAATCATTTTTTTTCTTTTTTAACATTGTTTATCTAATGATAATAAAGCCATCCAAAAAAATTGGAAATGAAAAAAATCTTTCTAAGGCCTATATCTAAGCATCTCACCAAAATAAAAGGCCTATGCTAATTGGGCTAAAAAAATACTTTTTAGGTTGTGTTTTCAATTTTTTCTTTTTTTGCGATTGTTTGTTAGAATGAAAAGAGTACATATTTCAAAATTTGGATCAAACAAATGGCCATAAGATGGTTTTATTAACCTTGTTGCATCATATTACCATACAACGGTTGCATGATATCATTGCTCATATCTATAGAGCAACGATACAATGCAACGGTAATGCAACGACACTTCTAGAAAACCATGTTTGCGGTATTTGTATGGCGCCAAATTTTGCACACACACTCTCTTCATCTCAATAATCAATCCCCCCCAAAAAAAAGTTACATTTGAAACCTAGATATGGTCAAAGTGAGTCATCTCCAAAAACGAATTTAGACCATTCATTTTGTAAATTTCAAGATCTTAGCCTTGATAAACTAAAAATCATTTTTTTCTTTTTTAACATTGTTCATCTAATGATAATAAAGCCATCCAAAAAAATTGGAAATGAAATCTTTGTAAGGCGTAGATCTAAGAATCTCACCAAAATGAATGACCTATGTTAATTGGGCTAAAAAAATACTTCTTAGGCTGTGTTATCAATTTTTTCTTTTTTTGTGTTTGTTCATTAGAATGAAAAGAGTGTATATTTCAAAATTTGGATCAAACAAATGGCCATAAGATGGTTTTTTAATCTTGTTGCATCATATTACTATACAACAGTAGCATGAGATCATTGCTCATATCTATATACATCCCCTTATAAAGTGGGCACCTTATATACACCTTACCTAAAATAAGAAGAAGACATTTTCTAAAAAAACAAAAACAATCTTTAATCACCTCGCAAAATAAGTTTTCCAGAAGAATGTAGCACTTCAATCTCCTAATCTTATCTTGATTATAGTGACTCTACTATTGATGCAGAGAGAAAAAAAAAAAAAAAAATTGTTATTAATTTTGGAGCTTATTTATTTAGGAATAATATAATGCTGGGGATGAGTTTATCTTATGGTTTGAATCTACCACATTTCTTGATACTAGTTGAGGGTAAGTTGTAATTTGTTTGTTTAGAGCCTAGGCTCTATTCGAACTTCATCCCCGAATTTTACAAAAAAGTTGTCAAGTCCACATATATAGAATACGGGCCTATTAATAAATCTATTTTTGAGAAGGATTTTTGGACTTAATTTTTAAAGACATGTAATCTCTAACATGGAGATCATTAATATGAATAAATATATAAATTTTTAAAAACTAAAATTATAATTTTAGTAAAAAAATATTTGAACTGTTAATTTCTATTATTTTTAGATGGAACATCTACTTACATCCATATTTAAGATGGAAGCTTTACATTTTATGGACCGGATGGATGCTTTACACTTTATGGATCGCATATGTAGAAATACGGTCCACCCGTACGAGAAAACCCCCTTTGTCAGTAAATATCACTGAGGGCGCGTGGGAGAGTGAAGAGAGAGATGAGTAGGGAGGTGCCGAGGAGAGAGAGTCCTTGGGGCGTATCCGGAGGCCCCCACCGGGAGCCCAAAGCACACAGATGCAACGATCGAGCTGAAGACGTCATTCATGTCTCTCTTTCTCTTCCTTGCATGAAACCCCTGTTTATCACTCTTCTTCCCCAATCTTATATCTGCTGCTTTTTCTCTTTTTCATCGTCCTATCTAGTCATTTTTTGTCACATGGTTTCCTATTGCGATCCCTAAATTTATGTTATTGACTCATTGTGATGAATTTTACCGTTTATGTATGTTGATTTTCTTGGGAAAAAATTTCAGGCGTGTTTTGAGGGGAATCCATTCAAGACAGTTCCAGGGCCTATTAAGCTCTTTTGGCGATGTATGCGCTCAAAACCGGGGTAATTTGTCATCATTTAATTCGATTTCTTATTTTTTTCCTCCCTGTATTTTCTCAAGTGGTTATGGTTTTATTGTATGATTATTGCTTTCAAATGATGGAAGAGGTAGCTGTAATGTTTCTTTCATTTCTATTCTTTACTTTCTTCTTTTCTTTACTGATTTCTGGGTCAATTTGTTATCTTTGAAGGCATGCAAACTTAATTTGTATTTCATTTTTTGGTTGGATGTTTCATATGGTCTCAAGTTTTGTGTAATTGATAACATAACTCGAGCTTTCTGAAACGCTTGATTTGGAACCCCATCAGATCATTTCTTACCCATGAGAAAGACAGATAAAATGGTTTTATACTGGCAAAACTGTAATTTCTTTTAATACATTTTGGGGTAATTTATTTTACTTGACTAATAAAGTTAGTATATTTGATGAATAGCTATGGGTGTAAAACGCTCATAACTAGGTATGATTCCTATGGGTAATTTTGTTAGAAAACGCCCCTATATTTGCTTGCATTGCAGAATTCACTAAGAATTTTAACTGTACTTTTCTTTATTCAAATTTGATCTGCAGATCAATCATCATCAATTTGTGTGAGTTTACTCTGAGGAATACTTGTCATTTGGCTCTTTAATCAAGTTCTAAGGGAGCCCAAACTGTAAACTGAGGAAACTCAGTCATGATTGATTCTTCTATTGAATAATTGGTTGGCATCAAACTCAAATGACTCTTGCAACACATAGCTCCCTTAGATTTGGCCATACTAAATTGCATAAATTGGATAGGCTATCGTGGGATCAGGATGTTTATTAACTTTGTAGGAATGCAGCTTAGAAGTTCTGCGACATATGATAACCCCTGCATGGCCAAAAAAATGTGATAACCCCTTGCGATGGGAGCGGATTTGGAATATTCTGTGTAGCTTATAGCAAGTTTATCTGATTGATATGTTCTAGTTAATAGTTTCATAATGATGTTCAGGTGTTGTTTACGCTGAAATCCTCTTGTGGATCGTATCTATAGAATTGTCTTTGTACATGTTTGAGAGCTCTTTCTGGCTCCAATTCGGGTTATACATCTTTGCTCTCCCTCTGATAGATAAAAGAGACGAAAGCTGTTGTTGGCAAGAACCAAAGCTACTTAACCTGCATTTATCCATGTCAATGGCTTGTCTAATTGGAGTAATAAAAAAAAAAAGCATTAAACATACTTAATGGGAATGTAGGAAATTCTCTCAAAATTTATTTTCCTATGTAACTTTTCATGGATTAAGAACATAATGTTAAAATTTTTCATGAAAATTGATAGATTAACAGGACCCAGTAAGCTATGTGTTAGCATCCAATATGTATGCATCAGGAGAGAGATGGGATGATGTCACAAAAACCAGGGCCATGATGAGGGGAACCAAGTAAAGAAGGAGCCTGGTTGCAGCTGCGTAGTGACGAAAGATGGCATCCACGTATTCATATTAGGTGACTTGTCACATCCCAATATTGATGAAATCTATGCAAAACTAAAAATGCTTATTAGACAGATGAGGGCCGCTGGCTATGTACCCAAGACCAATTTGCAGTATACGATCTTGAAATGGAGAACAAGGAAGAGCTGCTAAGCTATCACATCGAGAAGTTGGCGATTGCTTTTGTTCTTACTCGTTCTTCGGGAAAGATTATCAGAATCATAAAAAACCTTCGAGTTTGTGGTGATTGCCACGAGGAACTTAAATACATATCAGAGAATGTAGGGAGGCAAATTGTCTTAGGGGATTCTAATCGCTTCCATCATTTTGAGGATGGGAAGTGTTCATGTAGGGATTATTGGTGATAGAAGATTGTAATGTAACTCAGGATTACTTCTTTGGAGATACATACCATTTGGGGTGGTACATAAATTGTGCACCAACCAGGCATCCACCACCCATCATCGATATAAATCCAATAAAACACAAATCAGCAGATCCTAGAAGCCATAGGAGGGTACTTCCACTCCCAATCTTATGCCAATCCCTATCCAATATTTGCTATACCCCACGTTTCCTGAACTGGTGTTAATTCTTATTGTTCAAGACTCTGATCAGAGGGGTAGATTTGGGGGTGGAGTGGTTAAGCCTACCACCAACGCATATACCTCGAGGAAACTTTTCTCAAATCAAGAAATCTAAGTTTCGCTTCGGTCTGCAAGTGAATTGACGGAAGTCTTCCTTGCAAGGTCGAACAATTAGACATTGATCAAGGGTTGCTTTGAGTTCATCCGTTGCGATAGTGCAAGAAGCTCCACAATAAAACAGTATCATTCGTGATTGTATATTTCCAGTTTCTTATGGAACCGGGGGGCAAAAAACAATCACATACTTTCGAAATCCTCCTCCAAAGTCCAAAAGAGGCGGTGCGATTGGTTTTTGCCCTATCCTCGTGCAGCAAACGACGCAAGAGATGGAAGATCTAAAAAAAAAGATTTTGCAAGAATGCAAGATGGGCACATCTTCAGTTTAGAAACTTTCTGTTTCTTTAGCTGATGTCTACTTTTATGACTACTGTGATACATGGATAACCCCAGACTTACCCTGCAGTTCGACCCTGTAAAATCTGAAACCCTAGTCTCAAAAATTGCAATAGAGGAAGTAATCCAGATTCAAATTTCAATGATGTTATATGAGTGATTTGAACCGAGATTTTCTACATACATATATGAACTAGGCAATAAAAGAATAAAATTGATGGGAAATAAAAACTGTGGAAATGAAGAAAATGGACCAAAATATGAAATATTTTTGGTTTGTTGATAGTGTACCATTCGCTGCACACTAAATACCAAACATCATCTGGTCACCTCACAAATCCATGCTGGAAAAGTTCAAACTATCGCCTGAAGTTAGGATACTTTGTCATCTTTAGAAATCCAGGGTCACTTACTAGATAGTCCCAAGTGCAGCACAGGTTTATTTGACCATCTTGAAAAGCAGCAATAGACAGCTTAATACCTCAAAATATCATATCAGCGAGAAATAAAAAAACTACCTACTAGACAACTAATGTTCTGACTATTCTGATAAAAATGGATGCACGCATGCTATTAAAGTACAACTGCAGAAAAAGGCTGACTCTGTCATCCAATGTCTGGAGGCTACAAATCTCACATTTGATTTCCTACGAGAAAGTTCACTATGAACTTGTTGTTTACATGCAACATGATAAAAATGTATATACAAAACCAGTTTTTGACATCCATATATAGAACTCTACTAACTGCACAATCACCTATGGTGGTCCTTTTTTGTTTTTTTTGATAGTTCAAGTGATACTAAATAATTATACAGCAACACAAATGGGAAAAGGCTATAACTAATCAGCAAACAGACATGCCTAGTGCTCTAACTTCAACATGCTTCTTCCCTTGTGAATCTTGTGGGTGCACAGTGACAGTGGCGTGCGCCTCTTCTCTTGAGTGGTCATTTCCAACATGGCCGACAGAAACTGAAGCATGAATACTTGTTTCATTTGCTGCATACTTTGAATTTCATCGTCTCCTGAATTAAACTCCCGATCTTCTTTAACAGCAGTAATTTGTAATCCATCTTTGTCGAGCTTGTACTCGGTAGATGTGGGCAAGATCACTTAATCATTTATAGGGTTGTAATAAGGGTCTGGATACCCTATCTTCAGATAATGCTTGATAATTCGGAACACGTGAGGGTCATATACCAGTCCTCTGTGATCACCAGGAACAGCTATCCTGGCCTCTGCCTTCAGCCCATCTGCCTGCATAAGGTAGTGCCAGAGCAAGTCAGATTCTGTCGTTTCTCGCCAAGTACTAGATTATATGATAAATTAGTAAGCATGGAAACTCACTACAACCACCGTAACAGAAATTAATTGACCGATGAATATACTCAGCCACAAATTATCTATTACTACAGGAAAACTAATGAAAGTTATCTTAAAAGCGTCATTTCAACCATTCACTAAAGTGATCTCATGTCCCAACTATTGTAATGGGAAAGCATACCATAATCCTGGAGAGTGTAGAAAACCTAGAGCCCATAGTCATCCCCATCCATTGAAATAGACAGTGATGGAAGGAGAGAGGGAACCACAAATACATGATATGATCCCATCGAAGCTCTCTCCAACACCATCCATTTCATCGGATGGTGATGGCCCTAAGTACAATGGATTCTTATTGAGCTTCATATTTTATAGACTGCATTCCTGTCTGAAATCGTGTCCACGAATTTCATCAATTACATAACGGCCAAGTACTTTAGGTATAGTTCCCATCAATGGTCTATTTACTTACAACAATAGTACAACGTGCTAAACATACCATGGCTGATTCCAGCGGCACTGTTCCATCACCATCAACACTGATATAGTCTTGTTGCAAATAGCAATGAATCCATTGACGTGTGAGTGGGTTGTGAAAATATGATGTTTGAGCAATAAGTAAATTTGATAAACTTATGGTAACATTAGCAAATGTTAACACTTATCTTTGCACATCCTTGATGTAACTTTGAAAAGAAAAAGAAATTTTAAATCTCATGTGTGATCCTCTCCAAAGCTAGGTTAAGTCCCCAACTCATTGGTGAGCAACTTTTAGACTTAGGAGCTCCCCAGGTATGTATCTCATTTTCAAATTCTTCAAAAAGCAAAAGAATCTTTTACTTAACAAGTCAACTTAAGACTCAGATGTTCAGCTAAATAACACTCATGCCATCATTTGGTGAGACTACTTTACTTTACCAGCACTCACGTGATTGAAACCACTGCACCTTACTATCCATGGACCAGATAAAGTTCATTGCACAAAGCATGAACTTTTGGTATCACTTGGACTAGGAACAATGTTCCTAGTTCTATTCAGATGATGCATATGATGAGACTTGTCCTATTGATATTCCTTCTGATGATGATGATGATGATGATGATGATGATGACTGAAGACTCTTGCCTCTTGGTGCTGACTGTTGAGTCTGTTGATTGTTGTGTTGAGTCATGAGTGTTGACTTTTGTTAGACTGTATATTTTCTAAATTTCTATATATTTTTGTTGTGTTGAGTGTTGACTTTTATATCCTACACTTGTATGGTTTTACAGTTTACTGTTTTAACAATATGGATTATCAAAATTCTCTTCTTGACTTCTATCTTTTTTTTTTTTTCAACTTGGAATATGTTATATTGGGATTTTTACTTTTTTTTCAACTGGGAAGCCGCCCAGGTTCTGGGCCCCCGCCTAGCGCTTTTTGATACACTGGATATGTAATTTCAATAAGAATTCTCAAAATTTGGGAATAATGTAAACTATAGTTTGCCGATACCCATAGTGTTTTTAGATACCCATCATTTATTAATTATTGATAAATAAATAACAAAAATTCTCAATTAATGTTTAAAAATTCCAAACATTCCATAGATTTTTATAAGTAAATCGAGTCATTAAATCATGCTAGGAAATTGAGTCTGTTTTGAGAAAATATACAAAAAATAAAAATAAAAATTTTCCTCGAATTGAAACTTCATTTTCCATGCCCTATAATCTAATTAGTAGGAATTGAACCCAATTGCTTGTATCTCTCTCTCACTCTGATCGCACTCATTTGATGACTTGTTTTCTCTCTCTCTCTATCTCTTTCACCCTCTCACCCTCTCCCAACATTATTTCCACTTTATATTATTTAGTTGACATAGCAAACGAAATGAGCACATAAAATGCATGAGATAAAATAGAGTAACACTTGTTCAGTCCAAAAACATAATAGTGTGCTATAAACCATGTTTACATAAGCTCAACTATGTGCTCTACAATGTTTACACGTTACAATCACGTACTAATGTGTTTTAATGTTTAAATAACATTACTAGCATACCTTGAGAGAGAGGGGGAGAGAGTCACACAAGAGTGTCTATGAATTGATCCAATAAAATATTGGTTTACATTAAATTGTCCAACTAGTCAATAGAGAGAGAGAGAGAGAGAGAGAGAGAGAGAGAGAGAGAGAGAGAGAGAGCTACAATTTTCGCTTCTTGATACCCTTTTGGGTGGTTTTGAGCTTTTGTGCCACCATTGAAGACGATGGAGACCCACCTTGTGCAGGGGTAGGAGGGACTGGCTGGACTGACACTCATAGGGGGATTTGGTTGTCAATCATCAAGCTCTCTCTAAGTAGTTACCAGCCTGATAGATCTTTGAGGTGGAAGGACCATGGGACAAGCATCATCAACAACATCAAGGCGTGCATCTATCTGCTCCAAGGCCTCTTCATCCTCTAGTTGGTCGTCTTCTGGATGAGCATAACAATTCTTGTATTTGACTTCATAGTTTGACCACATTCTACTCAACAACATATCATTGTAATGGATAAATACCAATCACTCTAATCTATTTGCATTAAGCCGATTTTGTTTGACACTATTGATATAGTTGTATATACTCCAGTATATCTCTGCACAAAGAATTGACTCTCTCTGGCGACATCTTTACTGCAATTGAATATAATTTTGGAGTTCCATTGCCATACAAGTCTCACCACGCTACAGTGGGAACGATGCCTTGATCAACTATGGATGCTATGAGGGAAAAAGATCCCTCTATTACCAACGAATTACTAATTTTCTATTGTACTCTATCCAGTTCTTCCTCATCCGGGATCAATACATCGAGAGCAGCATGGTAGCCAGTAGACACTTTTGGATCTTGATGGGCTTCACCACCTTGTCCTCCCATGGGGTAGGCGTAGATAACCCCTCAAGATAGTACTACTTAGGACTGAGAAGGAATCCAAACAACGAAAAGGAAGATTAGACCAGTACCACCGTTTCATCACTATCTCTAGAGCAGTATAGGATCATCATAAAGGACAACTGAGATTTCCCCTGGTCTTGTATCTATGCTATGCATCACGCACAACAGCTATGTTGCTGTTTGCAATTATTAATTGGTCTTGTAAACCGCTATATCATTTTATTCATTTTCTAAAAATCCTCGATCATGATTATAGTGTGAACCTTCGATGTTCAATGTCTGTTGCACCTCGTCTAGGACTCTCCCACATATTGGCCAACACTATGTCATAGTGTGAACCTTCGATTATAGTTGATGGAAGGATTTCATTGTGACCCTCACTTCCATCAACTGCCTCAACATTATGTAGTGGTATCCAAACATATTTTTTTTGCCTTTAAGAAGTTAATATTCGGATAAGTCCTGAAAATTTATAGACATTTAGTGTGATTTTGGATGTACATCACCACCTTTTTACCCCTACTTGCAGTGGTTTCCAACAAAAGCGACAGATGGATTCTTCTTTTACTTATCATCAATATCTTTTATGAGAATGCTCAATGTAAAAAACATGAGGATGTTGCCATTGAATTATGGTCCTAGTACCTTTGCAATTCGAGGTCATTATCTGTGAAAACTTGGGTCACATTGTACAGTCCTATAGTATTGATGGCCTTAAAAAGGGTGTCCCTACTAAATTGGCTAGTATGCTCAATTGAAAAGCAGTTAAGGCCATTCACAAACATAGCCTTCTCACTTGACAAGGCCATGATATTGATCATAAATTCAATATCAATGTTATTGCAATCATCCGAAACGACTGACACTCCATAAGGTGTCCAGTCATTCCTTATTGGGCCCAATGCATGATCAATCCTACTTCTCCTTTATTAAGCAAAGTTGTCCTAAGCTTTTTCATATAAGGATGCCATGTTTCAGTTGGGAACATCGTTGATGGCATGTACCATTTCATGGAACCTAGGGCCCTCGCAATACCGAACAAGATGGCATTGGGCATAAAAAAAATTGCTCAACTGTAGCATCCACATCATCTCTTGCTTGTACATTTGACTTGAATTTTACCTTTCCCTTTTTTGTAAGTACTAGTTGATTGCATTAGAGAAGGGAGAAATGATGGAACTCATTGCCTCCTTTTGCGTCTTACTCCCATATAATCTTTAAGCTTCATCCTTCTCAAGCAAACTCTCTTGCTTATCCTTAGATATTTTGGAACAACATGAGATTCCTTTAGGTCCATGCCCATGGGATTGGTGGGCAAGCACATGAGTGCAAGACCCTACAAAAGGTGTGTGTCTACAATTAAAATTACATATCCACTTCTTTGTACCCCTAGTTCCCTTTGTAGAACTATGCACTACAATTACATATTTGGTGGGTTCTTCAACCTCATTTTCTGAGACCTCAGCTGGGTTATTGCCGCAAAAAATATCAACATTAATTTCTTCAACCACCATAGCTCTTTCAATGTCGAGAGTGCATAAAATTTGTCAATCTAATGTGTATAGAATATTTTAATGTTACATAGTGATCACAAAATATGGCAATTTGATAAGAGTGCTGAAGACTAATAGATCAGAATATTAACATTTGCTAAGTAAAAATTTGTACGAAATTCATCTCCCCCTCTGGCCTGCACTGCCTACCCACCTATCTCAACCTCAACCTCACCTCCAAACCCCGAGCCCTTACCATTCCTCCCATCAAAACGTCCTCCCATAAAACCTAAATATTTTATCTTTAGCCTCTCCAATCCAACTCCCGCCCATCACCTCTCTCCCATACGTCCCCCATTAAATCTCTTTATTGTATCTTTAACCTCCCCAATCCAACTCCCACCCATCACATCTCTCACATCGTGTACTCCATCCATGATTCTGTTGTCAGTACTCTCTCTCTCTCTCTCTCTCTCTTGTCCTCCTCCTCCTCCTTCCTCTTCCTCACTCACCACACTTCCCAATCCTGACCCCAAGCTCATCACCTTCTCCTCAATGAAAACCCTACATTGTCCGTCTTTCTCTCTTGTTGTTCCCATTCAAATACTCCATCTCTTGCAGCCAAGAAATACTAAAAATGTTTGACCTCATGCATTATGGGGAGAAATTCCCTGGAATCGTAGGGCTTTACCATCAGCTAAGGGAAGTTAATGTTGAAACAACGAAAACTTGAGGGTGAGTTCTTTCTAACCTAGGGATTATGAAACAAATCACTTAAGAGATGTTCAAGAGTTTGCTCTTATTAATATTTTTATATATTTAAATGGGGAATTTGGACTTATTTATTTATTTTATTAGAGTTAATGTTTTGGAGTTGCAGCGTGAAGTTAATGAGAAATATGATTATTATTATAGGCAGGGAGTTGCAAGTTTCCAATTCTCTTAGGATTAGCATGAGATTTTCTGAAGATTTACTTAGATCAGTTAGTTTCCTTTTTCCATATAGGTTGTATGATTATAGGGAAGAGAAAGAAGTGCTAAAAGAAAATTGGATTATGAGAAATATGAGGGGGATAGATGAAGCCTATCATGGAAGCTTTCCAGGATTCTTAGGACTTCCTAAGGGCTCATTTGGAATCCCATTAGAATAGGAATAGAGGTAAAAGAAAGTACGAGGTGCATGGGAGAGATAGGTGGAAGTTATCTTTGGACTTTTATTCTTTTAATTTTATTTTACTTTTTTATTTAGATTGGCTTATATTTTTTTTTAATTTTTTTCCCGTAATTCAGTGGTGAAGAGAGGCCCCTTACCCATTTCTTTAAATAGTTTAGGAGTTAGTTTTTTTAATGTGTTAGTGGGGTGGTATCAGTAGCAATGGAAACCGCAACACAGTGACTAGGGTGTGGGGGTGCTACCACCATGACCCCAACCCCAACCCCTTTCCCCGATTGGCTTGTATTAAGAGAAGGGAAGGTGGACTTTTGATTTTGTAAGAGCTTTCTTTTTTTTAAATAAATAATTTAAAATGAAAGGGAGAGTGCTTTCGGTACATTGAGAGATTCCTCTATTATACTTGACTTATCGTTGCTTGTTGTTCTCCTTGTGTTGCTGAATTTCGCGTGTTCAAGTATCAAGGAGAGGGTGGATTTAACTTCGGACCATCCTTTCACATCACTTTTCATCTTATTTGAAAGAAATAAGAGCTTAGCTACACCTGAACTAGTGTATCAAAAACTTAATATCTTAGCTTGGTTGATAATTCCATCTGCCTCTTTGAAAGTCAAGGATTTATTTAACACTTACAGTGTACTTATTTTTCTGATGGGCTTATAGTTAGTTTAGGAAGCTTCCAGAATGTTTTCTCGCAAATTATGACTGAGAGACATTTGGCAGTTAAGGCTATTGGTCTGCCAACACCCAATCTCATACCAGCCACAATATAAATGCCGCTAGTAAGCGATGTCCTGAGAAGTGTTCCTCACCTCTTTTTTTCATTTTTTTTCCGGCCCCTATATGGAGCACAGTTGTTCACTGCCACTAACCTATTTTCATCCTTAACCAGTACTGATTGCAAATGAAGCCATAGAGTTTGATGGAATTTGTGAGTTCTAGCATTGGTGATTTCAGGGTTGATATTATCTCAACAATCTAATTTGAATCGTATAATGATTCATCTCATTTGTGTGTGCTTTGTAAGGCATGCAAGTTTGTGTGACGGTCTGAACTAGGTAACAATGGTACAAAAGCTCCAGATCACTAGGACTGCACAGATCTGAAAAAGAATATTCAGTTAAGGGAAACTTCATATCCTGTTTGTATTGGGTGATTTATTTATTTGATTTGCCCCCCCCGATAGGTTGGTATTTTTGAATTTGCTCCTCCAAGAACTGGAGATTGAATAACACAAAGATGGAATAACATGTGATCATCTAAGTTTAAGATGCATTCGTCTTCCTGTCAACCACATACTTACCCTTATTTATGAACATTGTAAATTTGCGTAAAGGCATACTCCTCACTATTTAGGTTACGTTTAAGGCTTTTTAATACATTATGTATGTTATGTATGTATGGACCATTTTCTTTCTTTTCTTCTTGATCAATATATGCACCATCTGTTCCATGGCAGGGAAGAACCAACTGAGCCATTCTACTATTTGCAGCTTGATCCCCCTAAGAGAGAAGAGCCAAAGCTTGAGTGAAGGAGATTGGTAAGATATTTGCTGTAAACTGCCCTTTTTTTTCAATGTGCTGTAAACTGCTTTTTTCACTGATTAAATTTCTTCGTTTTCCACTGAGGCTCATGCTTTTCAGTTGTCTTTCTCTGTTCTGTCATGACCAATGTTGCTTATTCTTGCAATATGCTCAAATGTGAAGATTAGATCAAAATATTGCATAGGGCATATAGTATATTATGCTCAAATTTGAAGATCAGATCAGATTATTGCATATGGCATTTGACATATATATATATATATATATATATATATATATATTTATATATATATATATATTATTTTATTTTTTAATTTGTTTATTTATTTATTTATTTATTTATTTATTTTTTGGAAAAATTTCGTAAAGAACCCTAATTCCCCATCTTATTTCATGGTGGACCCTCCTTCCATTTTTCTTTCAAGTGGCATAAAAAGATCCCTAAGGATTTCTCTGTACCCCCTTATCTCTTATCTCCCTTAGTTATTCACTTTTGACCATAAAAATTAGCCCCAACAAACTTTTTTATACCATTTCAAGCCAAAAACATTCTGAAAACATTTCAAAAACTTTTTTAACCCACCCCATTATATCTTTTAACCCAAAAACGTTTCAAAAATATTTGTTTTAATATATTTTGTTGCCTTATCAGCCCCGCAATGCCAAGTGGAGGGCTCCCTATCTCTCTCTCATATTGGGTTGAAATGGTATAAAAAGTTTGTTGGGGCTAATTTTTGTGATCAAAAGTGAAGAAATGAGGGAGATAAGAGATGAGGGGGTACGGTGAAATCCTTAGGGATTTTTTTTATGCCCTTGGAAAGTAAAATAGAAAAAGGGTCTACCATGAAATAATTTGGGGACTTAGGGTTCTGTTCAAAATTTTCCTTTTTATTTTTGTTAGGCTTGGTTTGGGAGAGCTTCCTGTTATTATAACCAACATGAATGGTATGGCAGGCAATTGCGCTTGGTACTAGAAACAAAAAGGCTTGGGGGCTTCTTTCAAATTTCAATTGTATAAGGGCGTAAAATTGGCATTTTGAATGTCAGCTCTGTAGTGTTAGGGCATGGCAAACCATACCCTGTTCATTGTAATAGGTTCGTTAACTTTGTTCCACTTTGCCATATAAAATACCTCTTTGCAAACACAGATTACTCACGAAAAATCTTTAGCAGAATGTGGAAATCTTAAAATGTTTTGTTCTTTCATATTCTGCAAGTTGTTCCATATTATTCTAAACAAAAATAGTGATGCTAATGACTGTGCTAAGCATGTGCATTACTGACTTTGTTGCTATGTATGGTGTGCATGATGTTTTGAATTCATGGATCTGATCGGACGACTTAGAATGGGGGGTAGAAATCTAGACCAGGAAATCCATTCTTGAAATCTCAGCTAGAATTCATCCTGTACCATTTTTTTGGAAATTCTTCATCATCTTCATCATAGCCTTTTCCTAATTAATTGGGGTAGGCAATTTTTTGGAAATTACTATAATTAATTTCTTAATAGAGGGCGAATTTTGCCTGCTTATTTGTTGGAATTATCAATTAGTATCATTATTTGTAAATCGTACATGAGCGTGTTAATTATATTTTTCTTTATGTTTTGGATTACATTTTGTTGTGTGGGATTATTTGTGTTCTTGTGTACTCAGTTTTGAATGAAATAGACACATTACTCATTTCAACCAATGAATTCAATGCTTTTGCACTATTCCAATTTGTATGAAGTTAAATCTCATTTTAGCTTTCCCCAATGATTTTAACTAGTAATTACAAGGAAAATACTTGGTTTTTAATTTTCAGCATCGAGACAATACCTATAGCGATCTCCGATAAGGCCATGCAATCTTCTATTAATAATAATGGGAGCCATGATCTTTTGTCCAAATGATTTTTTTCTAAAATGATTGAAAAGAGTCTTGGTCCACTATTTTTCGCCCCTTTTTAATGGCGAAAGAAATTCTCACTTTGCTGACAAAATTATTTCAAAATATCTTCTAAAAAATCTCATGGGCACTTTTTTTTGCCTGAAGTTGCCCAGAAAAAAGAGTAAAACTATTGTACATATGTTCCAATATATTTTTCCTATCCTTTTTTCTTTTTCTCAAATTTCATTTTTTTTAAGTGAAATGATCTTATAGGACCCTTCCCCATCCATGTGTGTAGGACCCCAAAGGATCACCATTAAATTTGGCACGGATCTATAGAAAAGTCACGTCCCACACCCATGTGATAACTTTTCTAGAGATCCGTGCCAACTTTAATGGTGATCCTTTGAGGTCCTACACACATGGGTGGGGGAGGGTCCTATAGGATCATTACTCTTTTTTAAAATTTTTACTTGTTTGCTCCTTTTTTTTGGGTTGATCAACGTTAGGGTTCGAACACATTTGCCATAAATATTTTTAATAAATCAAGCCCAAGCTTTAATCCTTACAAAAGGACCAGAAATAATGTTTAAGTGAGTTCTTACAAAGGCTACAAAATGATGGCAAGAAACAGTTGAAAGATAAACCCTAGGCTCGTATATAATGTTTTCTTGATTAAATTTGAGTGAAGAAAATGTATTCTTAAAGCAAGATAAAGTTTTCTTGATAAAGTCCAGTTGTCATTCTTTAGCCCAGGGGATCAAGAAAATTCTTTTATTATCCCTTTAAGAAATTCTTTTATAATGACAAGATTCTTGCCCTAACTAATACATGGGCAATATAGTAATTTAGGGACTTCTTCCTTCTCAAAGGAGAATTTATCCTTTTGTGAACACGCAAATATAGAAACTTGTTTGTTTATTTATTTTTTATTAATCTCAATCTGGTTTAAGTTAACGGACTTTGTAGATAATCATCCTTATCATTAAGAAAATTTGTCAATCCTAAGATAAATGGAATTCAATGCGTAATAACTCCCCCCAAAGCTCATCTAAATATATAACTATACCCATTCCCCCTAAACTAATCAAGCAATACTAGTTCCCCAAGATCACATTACTAGTACCCCAAGATCACATTACTAGCCCCCAGATAAGACTATACCCTCTTCTCTTCTCTTCTGTTTCTGTGGCATCAACATGAATGTATTCGAGGTGACCCTCATCTCGGCCCAGCTGCTTCGACTTCAACCACCAAAGAAGCCGGTTAGTCGAAAACCCTCTAAGTTCCAAATCTATGCAGTACTTTGGATCACCCCACAAGAGAAGCACCAACAAATACAGCACAAGTCGCGGGTTGTCGACACCGAAGGTGGAATGGAAACAAAAGTTCGTCTTCAATGTAGATGATAGCTTGCTCTTCAAAGCTACCTCTCGAGACAATGAAGAGGAAAACACCTCCTCGGTTGCCATCAAGATTTACCGAAAGCATCCTCACTTCTTCTCATATAAACTTTTGGGCTCGGCACAGATTCATCTTAGTGACTTGATTGGATACAGTGATTGGGGCTTTGCGTCGTTTTTTCTTGATTGTCCTTCAAGTCGAATTCAGTGCCAGGTGAATGTAAGCGCCGCCTTTTGGAGTAATGGTTCCATCTTGCTCACTGTCTTAATACCAAGTATCATATCTGCCATGCTTAGATCCATCATATCAAAATTAGATCCAACCTCCATAATTTCCAAGTTGAGGCCAAATGTTAGCATACTATTAATGAAAAGATAAATTATGACACCCATTGAATTAGCTTCCTTTCTATACACACACTTGTCTGCCTCACTTATTTTAAAATCATTTGACAATACTACACTATCAAATTTCTTATGCCATTATTTTGGAGTTTCAACCCATACAATGATTTGACCATTTTGCACACTGTGTTTATGGCCTGGCACAACAAAACCTTTCACTGGTTCCATATAGATTTCTTCATCCAACTCACCATTTAGGAATGCAATTTTCATATCCATTTGGTGAATAATTAGACAAGAGCAAATAGCATTTGTATAATAGATATCCTTGCTATAGAAGCATGAGTAGGGGCAGCAATGGACCCGAATCCAATCCGGGACCCACGGAATATACCCAACACGAGTCCGGGTATGGGTCCAACATTTGGACCCTGTGGGTAGGGTCCGGGTCGAAAACCTAGACCCAAAGACTATTCAAGTCCAGGTACGGGTCAGGGCGGACCCGACCCATAACCGACTTGTACCCATAAACTATACTTCAAACCCTATTTGTTTGGGTGTATTAAGGATCATATACAATTAGAACTTGTAATCATCTTTAGCTATTAAACAACAAATAAGACAGCTTGAAACCTAATGGCAGGTGATTATGACCTTGTTGCCAATAATATGAGTATATGATAATAAAGAAAAAGGCAACCAAAAAAAAAAAAAGAGATCAGAGTGAGGGTGGCAATGGACCCGACCAGACCCGAGACCCGACGGGATAGATCCAATACCCGACGGGTATAGGTATGAGTCTAACTTTTGGATCTGACGGGTTGGGTCTTGGTTCAAAACCTTGAAGGTTCCTCCTCAATTGAAGCCATGACTATATCACCCAAAACTTCTTTTGGTTAGCCTCCACCAAGCGAATATAAAAATCAGGCCCAAATTATATGATGGATCCTTTCTCGCTTTTTAACTTCCTCATTGTTCTACAACCTCTTCAATGGGTTCATTACAGGTTTTAGGTTCATCTCTTCTTGGAAGAGGCTCAACATGTTGTCATTCACTTTTATGAGTCAAGTTCCTAAAGAAATTTGCATCTCTAGATTCAATTATAGCATTAGAACTAGTTCTAGAAAGTGGTATGCCTTACTTTTGTGCATACCCTACAAAAGCACATCTAGAGGTTCGGGGTCCCAATTTATTTCTTTTTAGATTCAGCAATCTTATATATGTCAAACATCCCCACACTCTGAGAAAATCCAAATTTTGGTTGTCATTGAACTAGAGCTCTTAAAGTATTTTCTCTACTTTCTTATATGGAATTTAGTTAAGAATGAAATATACAAAAATTAAAGCTTCACCTCGCAAAAACAACGATAAAGCAAGGTTGATGATCATAGAATTGACTACTTTCACCAATGTCTAGTTCTTTCTCTCGGCTAAGCTATTCAGTTGAGGTTTGTACGGGGTGGTGACTTGGTGAATGACTTCGTTGTTTTCACAAAAAGCATAAAACTCATTTGATTCAGATTCCCCACCTTGGTCACTCTTCACAATCTTAATTTTTCTCTCATGTTGTTTTTCTTCGACTTTATATATGTTGAATTTTCCAAGTGCCACATCTTTGTTCCTCAACAAATAAACATATGTGTACCAAGAGAAATTATTGATGGATGTGATAAAGTATCTCTTTCCTCCTCTTGTGAGGACATTATTAAGGTCATAAATATCTATGTACAAGCCCCAATAATTCAATATTCCTCTCGAGTAAAGAGAAATTGTTTCTTGTTATTTTGGCTTGAACACAAGTTTCGTATTTACCGTTAGATACATCACCACATTCATGGATTAAGGCCCACTTAACAATATTCTTAATTGAAGAAAAATTCAAATGACCTAATCTAGCATTCAAAATATTAGAAACACTCGCAAGATACACGGAGGAGTTCTTTATTTCATTACTCAAACCCATTAAATGTGTACACTTTTCCAACAAAGACATCTCTCTTGGTTAAAACGACCTTATTAGATCCAATGACCTTCCGAAAGTCATGCTTATTAAGCAAATAACCCAACATCAGGTTCCTCCTCATTTCAGGAGCAAAAAATACGTTCTCTAAAGTGAGAACTTTATCCGAACTAAATTTCAGATCCATTGTACATGTATCAAGCATCATTGCCAAGTCTTGAGTTACTAGTTGGATTGAGTTCCCATTTTCCATCAGCTCATAGGTCTTGAAATAGTATTGGTTGATACGAACATGGATGGTAGTACTTATGTCTACCCACCAACCAGAATCATTTCCAATAAAGTTGACCTCTGTGTTCGTAGCAACAATTTTCTCTTCTTCGGTGGTTTAAGTTCACTTGGTTTAAGGACATTGTAGCTTCTTCTGGTGTCGACACTCTTTAAAATAGTGCCCAAGTTTCTCACATAGGTAACAAATGCTTTTCTTTTTAGATGTTTTATTTTTAAAGATGTCTTTTTGCTGCTTGGGAAAGAAAAGGTTATTGCTCTAAGCCTTGTCCTTAGATTTTTGTTCTACAAGGTTTGCATTGGACTGAAAGTCCCTTTTCAATTGTTCTTTCATGGATACATGTTTCACTTCTTGAAGCTTATTCTCTTCCTCATTACGAAAAGACCGTTGAAGTTGAACAATACTTATGTTTCATTTTCTTTTGATACTCTTCTATTACGGGGTGACTTAAGCATGATAGCTCATACTTGGAAAGCCTCACTCAACTCCACTCCGTAGCCCTTAAGTTCTCTACAATAAGTTGTGCCTCATATACTTGACTGAGTATAAGCTTAGGTTCAGTGAAAAAGTCAAGATAATTGGAAATAAAAAACCTTTGATTACCTGACTCTTCAATCTTATATTTGACCTTAAATTCTTTCCGTACTTTATTTGTTGTGGATAGAGACCCACCCATGCATATTGAACATGGGGTCTATAAGTGCGTTGAGGAAGTGTGCTTTACGTATGAGGTCATCCTCCATCCACTTCCACTGAAGTTTGGATTGTTCCTCTAATTGTTGTGCTTGTTCCAATGTCTCTCCTTCTACTTGTAGTTTATAAAACCTTAAGAGTAGTTAATGAAAATAACAGTTTTTGTTGCCATTTCAGAAAGTTCACACCATCAAAGCGGCTGATGTTCACAGCTTTAAAGAACTCCATGTTTCACCCAGAATATTATTTTGGATTGTTGGAAATATAGGGTGAGGGTGAAATGTGGCAAAATAAAGGATATAAGAAACAATAATGTTTCAATCTCTCTGATCCTAGGTGTAATATATTGCTTTCTTAAGACAATACTTGCCTCTTTCTTTATGATAAAGATCTAACAGATCTTCCGATGAAGATATCTCGAATTTTAACCCCTTAAACTAATTAAAAAGATGAAAATATGAAAATAAAGTGGTTGAAAAAGTGGGACAGATTGAATTCAGATCTGAGGCCAGATTTGCCCGGAAACGAGCAGATCTACTCTCAGATATGTGGCAGAGCCAGCATGATCCAGAGCATTACAATACGCTTTTTAAAACAAGTTAACATATTAAAAATGAATTAAAGAAACAAAACAGTAAAAATAAGAAGATACCAGATTGGGCCGGATGGCCCCGGGATTCCCGAGCCTTCTAGGGCTCGTCCGTATCAGAACCGGTCCTCTTTGCCTCTTTGATTCGGATGTTGACCAGTAGATCTTTGGTGTAAATGGTTAGATCTAGGGTTGTCGTGCCCTAATTCTAGTTTTGATCTAGGGTTTTTGTGCCTTAGGTCTAAGTTTTCTCAGTCTTGGGGGTTAGGACTTCAAGAGGCTGGGGTTTCTATCTTCTCTAGGGTTTTCAATCTAGAGATTTTTCTAAAGTTGTCGGTCTTTCTCGGGGTCTGAAAGAGAATTTTCCTTAGTTTTTTAAGGGTTTTGTGATCTCTAGAGGTTGAACATGAATTTTGAGATTTTCTCTACTTTTTTGGGATTTTTTTGGGATTTTTCCTAAATTTTAAGAATTTTCTAAGTTTTTCCTATTTTTGGGTAATTTTCCCAATTTTTAGAATTTCTAAGGTTTTTTTGGTCTCTTTTTCTCTCTCCTTTTAGGTTAGGGAGAGGGGATATTTATAAGATTCAATTGGTGATTTTTCTTAAATGTTTTGGAGTTTTTTTAGAATTTTTTTGATTTATCTTGAAGTTTTAGCCTTATCTAATTAAAAAAACGCGTTTACTGCATCATCAGATGCGTTGACTGTATCATCAGCCCGCATCTGGGCCTGTCGGGGCCGTTATAGCCCGGCCCGCAGCTCGACAGTTGGGTCTCGTAGGGACTAAATTGTTATTTGTTATATCTTTTTATCCGTAGGTCCGATTCAGACGATTTTTGGACCGTTGGAAAGCTCCTGGGCTCTACTTCAAATTGGGATAGGATTTTGGTAGTTTTGGGGGCAATTAAATTGGCTCTACTAGGATAGTATGGTCTTAAGGGTTCAGAAAACCATAGAATTTGCCAAATTTTAAATGGGATGTCCACACTCTTAGTGATAGAAATAGTGTGCATCTAAATTACAACCAAGCAAATTTATTCTATGGATGCATAGGGGCGGAGGATTGGGGAACTATCTTGCCAATACAAATGCTTGCAAGATCTAGAGCACCATATTTTCCTCTTTCTATAAAGGGAAAGTTCTCACAGAAAAACACTTTGGAAATTTGTATGGATTTTGGGTGTCAAAATAGGAGAAAACACGTCTATATATATATATATATATAAGGAAAACGCTCACATACGCCGGTTCGCGTATACAAAAGTGGTACGCCCAACGGCGTAGATCATCTTGTATATAGTTTAAATGGTTAGGATGGGCTTAAAGGGTTTACATTTAAAAAATGTGGTTTAATGGGGTGTCAGGTACTTGACACCTCTGTTTTTCTTGGACATCTCACCCTCTCTCTTTCAGCTCCACCCTCTCTCTCTCTAGAGGTCAGGGTGCACGACCCCATTTTTCTCTCCAAGCTCTAAGTACAACCCCATTTTCTCTCTTGTTCTCTCTTATCTCACCCTCTCTCCTCTCTCTCTACAGGTCGGAATGTCTCTCTCTCTACAGGTCAGGTTGGAACCTCTCTCTCTCTTTCACTCTGTGTATGTCCTTGAGGTCTCAGAAAGAAGATGCCTTTAGATTAGTATATATGGGTTTTCAGTTTTCTTGTGCCGTCTCAGGAGAAACTTGATTCTCGAAGTGGTAGAGGAGAATTTTTTAGGAAATAGATCGAGTTAGAGAGAGTGAGATTTCACTGTATTGTGACATTGGAGAATTTCTATAGTTTGGACAACATTAGTGGCCCTGATTGCCTTCATGCCCACTGATCCTGATGGAGCTTTGGGTTCACTGGACTATGGAAAGGAAGAAAGACGTGCTCTTGCGATCACTATATTCATGAATTATTTCCCTCTGAACATTTGAAAATTTGTCACTATCTCTTATTCCAAGTGGCCTTTGGGCGAATGGCATGATGCCCTGTTTGTATGAGCTTATATTGGGGAGGTCTAGTGTTCGAGCCATTGGACTCTGTCCCTCAAATCAAACTGAACTAACCTAATTGTTTGTCTCTATAAATACCCTCTACAACTAATCATTCTTTGAAACACTCTACCCAACAAAATATCATATACAGGAGAAAGTACCCCTATTACTTGAATTGTATCCCTTGTACATGCAATGTATGTAGGTGTGGCCCATTAAATCATGTGACCTTAACATGAAAAATCTCCAAGCTTTAGCATTGTATTATCCTGGCATTTCATTATTCAAATAACAAATGGATCACACTATGGCAGTTCAGTTTTTGGATTTAATCATAGTTCATCATACGGCTCGCCCATGGAAACAATACATTAACAGTAGAGAGAGAAAGAGAGAAAGAGCGAGGTGGAGTGGAGAGAGAGAGGGTGAGATGAGAGAGAATGTTGGTTCAAAGAAAAACAGGGGTGTCAGGTACCTGACACCCCATTAAACGACGCTTTTTAAAGGTGAAGCCTTTAAGCCCATCCAAAAGGAAATGTTGGTTCCAAGAAAAACATGGGTGCTAGGTACTTGACAACCCATTAAACCGCGCTTTTTAAATGTGAACCCTTTAAGCTCATCTTAACCGTTTAAACTATACGAGATGATCTGCACCGTTGGGCGCACCACTTTTGTATACACGAACCAGCGTACGTGAGCGTTTTCCTATATATAAAGTGCCCTTTCACTTTCACAATGATCTCAAAAGTCAAGAGTTCCAAAAAGTAACCGCTGCACTTATCACACATGCACGTACAAAAGTCAGGTGTCTCTTTGATTAATGGGAGACCAACGTGTTCCATGTGCATCTTCACCGATGGAACACAAGTACCAGAGTGCACCATTTCATCGGAGCCTCGCTTTCTGCTAGAAGGGCACAAAATAGATGCACCAATCCATTAGAACCGTCCGATGGGGCATAGTTTCCCAATCGCATGAATCTATCAAAATGCGGCTATTCACAAGAGGGGCATTCTATCGGAACATAAAATCCACCAGAGGCTTAGCACGGGATGGTATAAACCACCAAAGGCTAATATACTGGAAGCATTGTGTCGAGCAACAAAAAGATAGAGGAGCCACAAGCCCAACCTGCAGGCATGCTCAGATGAGTGACGACTCAAGCGTCGATGCGAGCATGAGAAGTGCAGTACCATCAAGCGCCCTTACGCGCTCGCACATGCACGTGTGTATGCGGTGCTCCGTTTATGCTTCTCTCACTTTGGTTATTAGAATACAAGTGAAGACGATGTCTACATATTTAAACAAGATTTCACTCTTCCACATTTTCAATGTGGAATAAATAGCCCATCGTTTCTCTCTATATATACAAGACAAGACACAATTTTCAAGGTCTTACACTTTCCAAAATACTATGGAATAAGAGGGTTATTATTTTGATATAACTCAAAGTACTTTTTCAAAACAACAAATACAACACTTTATAGTCATACTCCAATATCTTCCATTTGGCTAAAATGTCAAATGCATTATCGCTTATTAGTTACAAGGTTTTGGGCGATAAAAGTTTTTCACCTTTACGACATTTCCATGTACATCACAAGGTTCTGTCTAAATGTGGATTTACGCATTGTGACATATCATATAACAAGGTTTTGTCTAGGACTTTATCCTTTGTAGTACAAATATGCATTTTGAGGAAATGATATACCTTTTTAAATCTCATCATGCTTATATGTGTGGAGAATTTGCCTTAGTCAAACCCTTGTTAATGGGTTTGCAATCATATAACTATAAGGTAAATCACGAGACCTTTGTAGTCATCCTCCAATCTCTTCCATTTAGCCAAAAATTCAAATGCCTTTTTACTTGTTAGTTACAAGGTTTGGCCCCATACAGGATTTTTAACCTTTTCAAGGTTTCCATGTACATCACAAGGTTAAATCTAAATGTGGATCTACCTATTGTTTGTCCATTTACCGGACTTATTCCTTTGTAGTACAAAAATGCCTTTGGAAGAAGTTTTATATCTTTCTAAGTCCCATCATACTTGTATGTGCAGAGAACATTTTAGTAGTCAAGCTTTGTTAAAGGGTTTACAACTTTCCCATAAAGTTGATTACTCATCTTTCATTTATTGATAAGGGGTTTGCAACATTTTTGTCCATAGTGATAATCAGTTTTCATTTGCTTCCCCATAAAGTTGATTACTCCACTTTCTTTTTTTTTAAACTGTTTACTCCACTTTTAATTAATGAAATTGCAGCTTTGTTGTCTTAAAAATTTTGAGTAGCGTGTCGATTATATCCAACTCAAATCTTTAATAAAGTGACTTATTTAGATGATATAAGTAGCTGTCATCCTACACCCAATGTATTCTGTTGTCGTTGTACACTAGCAAAAAAAAAAAAGTTGAGTATCATGTCGGTTATATCCAACTTCAAATATTTAATAAAGTGCCTTATTTAGATGACATAAATAGATGTCATACTACACTCAATGTATTCTACTTTCATTGTACATTGGGCAATTTATCCTTATTTATTATTAAACCAAGAAATAAAACATCCTCCAAAGAGGAAAGTCGTTTAGAAATAGACTTCCTACCATCAATTTCTCTTGTAAAGTCTTATATCATGCAATCCTTGAATTTCTAGTTATTAGCCAAATAACACAAATTCTAATTTTATGTTTTTTGGATATATCTAATAATCTTTTGTACTACTTCCCCTCAGTCATAACATGGATACTTTGAAATCTATTAAGTAGTCAAACTACAAAGCCAAGATTAGATCTTGTATATAACATGGCCTACATAATAGACCTAACGACTTTTATACCTTATATATGTTCCAATTTAGACTTATGCTCATCACTAACTGTATATTCTATATTTGGTAGCTTCATGCCATTATAAATAGGAGTTTATATAGCTTTGCAGTTTTCCATCTTAAACCTTTCAATGATATTTTTTTATATATTTTCATGATATATGTAGAGAAGCCTAGAGTTTCTATCCTTTGCAATCTTTATTCCTAGTATATATGATACTTATCACATACTTTTCACTTCGAAATGTGTTTTAAGCCAATATTTAGTTTTATACATCCTCTATATATCCTTTCCAACTAATAATGTGTCATCTACATAAGGAGATAAAATAAAAAGTTTGCTCCCACTATTCCAAAGATATGCACAATGGTGCAATCTATTGGCTATACAACCAATTTGGGCAGCTGTTTTACAAAATGTTAAGTACCATTGATTGGATGGTTTTTCTAGACAATACAATAATTTCTTTAGCTTATAAAATTTTATTTCTTGGCTTCGATTATATATATCATATTTGTTGTTTCATATAAATCTCTTGTTTTAGTTGTCCATTTAGGATATCTGTTTTATCTTCCACTTGGAATAATTCTACGGAATAATATGCTATTAATGCTAATAGTATTATGGATGCAAATTTTGCCACTAGAGAATATGTCTCTATAAGCTATTCCTTTTTAAGTAACTCCTTAGCTACTAGTGCAATCTTATATTTATCAATGATTTTATGAACCCTGAAGTTTTTCTCTAGGACATGTTTGAATCTTGTGGCCTTTCTATGTTTAAGTAGATCTACAAGTGCTCATATTTTGGTTTCTTTTGATGGAGTTGATTTTATCATCCATAACATTGATCCCTTTAGCTGATGTAAGTGAGTTGATTGCTTCACCATAAGTACATGGTTCATTTATCTTTACCTCAATTAAAGATATATAATATGCAATCTAAATGGAAATGTGAAGCTCTACATATCTGGTTTCTAACTCAAAATCTCTTGTTTCTATGTAGTGAAGAATCAAATCCACTAGTTATTGGTCTAACTTCGATGGGGTCGCATTGGCCTTTATTGGGCGCGCCTCTTTCTGTTTTACTTATCCTTTATCTAAGTTTATTATAAAATGGGCATCCCTGCTCTCATTTAAACTTCTATTCTCATGGTTATGGAACTATATCTCTTAGAATTTATCAAAATACAATATAAATAAACGCTTAATTATTTTAGCATGGAGTTTATCTCTTTGTTGACAGATGAGAACATGGAAAGAAGAGATGCTTATTAATAATTATCGTGCATCTCTCAAGATCTTTTATAGGATGTTTCTTTCAAGCTCTTGCACAAAAGAATTTTTGGAAATCAGCAATGTTGAATTTAATTGCTGTTTTGTTTTCTCACCTTATGTAAAAGCAAGAAGTTGATTTGAAGTCTCTTGAAAAATGTTCTCTCTCTCTCTCTCTCTGTCTCTCTCTCTCTGTGTTTGAATACTTGCAGGTTCACAAGTTAAGGGAGGGACACGTGTTGCTAAAAAAAGAATATATCATATTTTTAGAGTAGTTGTAGGGTACATGAACTGTAAATAAAGCAGTTCAGGGCATGTATCTCTTTTTCGATTGCTATCTCTCTTTCCTATTTTTTTCTTGGCTTCAGCATATAAATTATTCCTAAGCTAGGAATTAGAATGGCGCGCTTATATATCTTCCCACATTGTAATGAGATATTTTAGGTTAGAGATTATAAGAATTCTTTGGTGTTGGAGGGTTGTTTTAGGAATTTGTAGGAATAGATAACGAGTAAACCAGAGAAAGATATAAACTTTCTAATTTTGGTCACTCTCTCTAAACCCACCGTCCTTCATTTAAGGGTTTCTCTCTTTTTATTTATTTTCTATGGACATGCTCATGTTCTAATTTATGTATTGAAGTCTCTCTTTCTATACTTAAGAATCATTTTTTAATAAATATTTAAGAAATTTAAGATGGAGAACAAAAGAAGAGATGCTTATAAATAAAGTTCCTCCATCTCTTAAGATCTTATATGTGTTGTCTCTCTCAAGTTTTTGCATTAAAAAGTTTCCAAAATTAGCTACATTTGAGTTAGCTCTTTTTGTAATTCATTCTTTATCTGTACACCATCTGTGTAAGCCTGAATTTGATTTGGATTCTCTCTCTCTCTATGTTCAAATAGTTGCAGGCTCACAAATTAATTACAGTATAAAATTATTTATAATACCATAATATAGTGTAAAAGTTGAATACTTTGTAACTTTTGATATTGTTGTATAATGTAGTTGCAGGCTGCACAAATAGGATAAATATGGAGGCAATTAATCAGAGTATCATGACCAATTTTTCAAAACATGGATCGGTGGGATAGATCATCCACTCTAAAAATAATGTTGAGAATTTTGCTAATTTTGACCGTTGTTTTTACTCTTTACATATATTTTTTTTAACTTTGGTAAATTATTAGGCAAATAGCAAATCCTACTTGCATACAGTTTGAATTTATAAGTGTATGGGTTGTATGACCTCACCAAACCCTTTGCATGCCTTGGACCCTTGATTTAGAATCACATACTTTTAATATGACAAGACTTTGGAATAGCATACTTTCATTATGATAGGTTTTTAGTTTTTCCCTTTTTTTTACTTTGTGTGCTACGAAAAGCCTTTCAAGCATTTCCATCTACATGACTTCCAACAAATTTGTGGATAAATTCCAAAACCAGAGAAAAGTTGAGTTGAAGAAAAGTTTCTTTAGCATACTACAAACGTTGGTGATTACCTTGGAGGACAAAATATATTAAGGCATTGGTGGAGACTAAAAAGTATATTTAAAAAGAAATCATTAATTTATTTTTTAGAAATTGTATTATGTAGTGATATTTAATAGCTTTGGAAATTTATGTTTTAGGAAAAAAAATTGATTTTATTGAAATTATATTTTTTTAGAGGATTAATTTGTGATCTCATCTATTTCATTGATCATTGTGCTCTATCTATATTTATTTGCTATTTTATTATATTAGATTGAACTTAAATTCATATAATGTTTTTTACCTAATGCATTTAATATATGTGGATTAGTAGTTTTTTTATCTCAATGTTCTTCACCTGCAATGTGTTTATTTCTCTTATGTTCATCAAAACTACATCTTCTTCTTGCTTTCTTGTGTGAGTTATTGCATTATCATGATGTGTTTGTTTCTTGGCTCAATTTTCTTCCCATCAAGCCCATATTATTCACGTTGTTAAAAAACTCAAATTGTTCTCATAATCTGAAATCAGCTTATGCTGCTCTAGTATGTTATTTGCTTTGTTTTTCCTTTGCATGATAAGGACTAATGTTGTTATTTTTCATTATTTACACCTAAAATTCTTGAGTCATTTTTGTTTAGACTTAGTCATGTTGATGCTTTTATGTTTCTTGTTGTTTGGTGGTAAATTGAGGATGATAAATCCTTATTTGTATATTTCTTGTTGTTTGGTGGTAAATTGTTATCATCCTTCTTTATATATTTCTTGTTGTTTGATGGTAAATTGAGGATGATAAATCCTTCTTTACACTCGAGAGAGAGAGAGGGAGATCTGAGAGGGACTTTTGCCTATTCATGGGGGAAGAGAGAGAGAGTGAGAGAGAGAGAGAGAGAGAGAGAGAGATTGGCTCTTGTGATAGTTTATAGACTGCATATGTATAGGAAAAATATTGGTTTTTATAATTAGTTAATTGAGACTTTGACTTCTTTCTTTTCCATTTTTGTTCTTTTTCTTTGAGTACTTGACCATAGCCAAAAGGCCGAGTTTGCTGTGAAAATTATTTGCAATTTTAGGATTTTAAGTTTTGTTTTTTTTTCTTGAGCTTTAAAATGGTTAAAAAACTTCAAAGCAAAGCCCGTATTTTGCATAAAGAAAAATAAAACCATAATTTCACAGAAAAAGCCGTCAAGCTTTTATCATAAAATATGTCGAGACTTTGGTAATGGTGACCAAATCTGTACATGATAAAAGAAGAAGAAAAAAAAGGGAGTTTCCTAGCAATCATTTTACTTCTTCAACCTTTTTGTTATCTCACATGGTGGGAATTAACTTCTTTAGAACTCTCTTTACCTCTATTATCCATACTGAATAATCCTCTCATGGTCAAATATGCAGGCACCTAGTAGGTGTCAAAACAAAAGAAATTGCAATCTCCATGAGGAAGCACACGGAGGAGGAGAGTGATAGGGAAGTAGGAAAAATGCACAAGATTTAGGAATAACAGCAGACATTTCATAAAGAACCAAGTAGCAAATAAATTTTTTTAATAATCTTTTTAAACCGAACACGTAGGAAGATAATTTTAGTGATCATTACATAAACTTTGTTATAGTTTCTTTTATCAAAAGTTTGGCAGAGCCTACCTACTCAAATCTACAACTGAACCTATGAGTAGAGCTATCATTTGCCATGTATTGTACAAAGGATGTCATGCTTTATTTTTTCTCATAAAAAGCATGTCATGCGTTACATATTTAAAAGATTTCATGAATGAAGTTTGGCACATGTATAGCCCATGACTAGATACTTCTTGAGCTCATATGGATTACAATGTGCTTAGTGCACCTCCCTTGATTGACCAAATATATGTTGTTTAGAGTCTTTCATGAACGTACGTTATTATTCATGTTATGTAATTGTGTAGTGGATTTCATATTTTGAATAGCCCATGATTTATGCATTGCCCCTCTTTTGTGTAGAAACTGTTTTTGGGCAATTAGCTATACTTGAATAGAAAAAAGAAAGTTAAGAAAAGGAAGTACGTCCATCATAGGTGTACATTATCAACAACATCATCTCAATGGTCCACACTAAACCATGGATAGAAGAGATGAGCCATTCTATCATTCTTGGTCTGTCATCGTTTGCTAAAGCAATATATGACACATCCCACTCTACATCCTGGGTATGGATAGTGGAGATACCATGTGCCATACTTTTGATGTGATACAAGTACCACAATACTCAATTCCGTAATAAAAAGATCTTACTCATCTAAATTGAAACTTTTTGGGATGTATAACAATACCATATATTTATGGTACATGTATCCTATTTTTTCGGGAATTTCACTATTAACAATGACTTGGGGATATATAGTATTTGTTGATAGATTCGCTTCTTTCTTTTTTGGGGTTTCCTTTTTATGTATCGAATTTAATTTATGGGGAAAATAGAACGAAGATAGACAAAAACAATCACCATTGCGTGGGTTTTGGAAAAGTAAATATAGAGAGTTCTCAATGGTGGTCGAAAGAGTCCACTTGTGCTAAGGCAAGCATCTTTAAAGGCAAGCTATTCTTTAAAAGCAAGCGATTGTGTAAGAGAGAGAGACAAGGGAGAGAGGGACAACAAAAATACAATTCCATGAATGACATAGGTAAGCGACAAATGTAGGAGAAGAAGGTAGAGTGGCTGATGGACGAATTTAATTTCAACCAGCCAAGCAAAACTCCATCATTATGAAAAACATGATGGTGAATATATCTAACCTTTATTTTTTATTTATAATCTAGTAGTGCATGGTATATTGTACATAATGTATTACCATTTGATATATTTTATTATTTTCTCATGAAATAAAGTAATATTAAATTATTTTATTAGGATTTAATTTGTCATGTGCATAGACATTTCTATTTCTTGTTTCTTCACTTGTTTATTTTATATCATAGAAAGGTTATTTTGCAAAATAATGGTTTCTTTTTTTCCTAGACTATAACCCCTTTTTGGAAACATCCATTGGGTCATCACCCATCTTAATATTGTAATTGTTGTTTTTGTATAATATTGCTCGTCTATAAAAAAAAGCAAAAGTAATACTATTATTGTCATTTGGTTGGGCTTTTCAATAGAGTTATGTATAGAAAACAGTGTTACCCCACTAAGAGTTTCTGTAACCTAACTGAGGACTACAATCAATTCCCATAGGACTACAATATCCAACATTGTTTACATTGTTCTATGAACCTTGTTGTTCCTAACTCTTGAATTGTTTGATATTAGTAAGCTATTGTTTAGGTTGATGAATGTATTTTAGTTAAGCTATTCAAGACGAAAAGGAAGGAACAAAAGAGTGACAAGACTCCCTATCCTCCTCAAGATCAAAGACTCAACCCGGACCCGTCGACTGAAAACAACACTCTCAGTGCGTTTCTTACGTGATTTTCCAGCTCTAGGGGTTTCAAACCATGCTGCCATTGTGAGACCCTCTCACAATCAAATCACATCATTAGAATTTCAATCACATAACCCTAAGCTTTCTGTTGTGATGCTAAGTAAAAAATACAGCAAGCTAATGTATGAGATGGAAGAGTATGGGAGGGATCAAGGTTCAGGAAGAGAGAGAAAGTTAGAAAGAGATATGTGGGTGGGTGGGTGGTTATATGTGTGTGAGTGACAGAGAGTGTGTGTCACTTGACGAGGAAGAAAGAGAGTAGGGTCACAGTGTTGTCCCCTTGGACCTCAATGCCTCACTTACATACATCTATATGAATAATTAAAAGGTTTAGATTACAAAAGTCCCCTTAGATGAGGAAAAAGATAAATAGGCCTAAAGGATTTAAATATAGGAAAGAATAAACGTAAACTTAGTTATTCATAACACTAACTAATAAAAGTTACTTTCAACCCCTCTATGTCCTCATTCCCATATCATACTGTATTATATATGGATAACCGAATAAACTATCCATTGGACACTGAAGAAATCCTGAAACTTCAGTGCTTCTCATTGATTTCCTCGACCTTTTCCTATGGCATGTCTAGTATAATATTTGAGTCACATGACTTGTGGCTTTTCTTTTTCAATGCACCATCCTATTTTGTGGAGATTCTAATTTTCAATGGCCCTATGTTCATCAAATTCATCTTGATTACATCAGAAGAGCTGCCTATAGTCTTAACTACTTATTGTGACGAGAATTATAAAAGTACTAAGAATTATTTTAGAAAACTATGAGGTCGACTGTTAGTTTATTCTTTATTGGACTTTATCTCAGTATATGCTCCTCTGCCTCAAGTTATACATGCACTTAGCTATATATTAACTGGTGGTTTGTTTTTTTTGTGTTCCTCGTGATATAAAAATATTAAATGCTCAAGAAGACTTGACAGTTTCAGTTTGTGTGCTGATTTTATTGAGTTTTATGCTAGGCACCTGTGATATAGTAGTTCCTTTGCTGAAATAAACAAATTATGGGCATCTCTATAATAGCTTCTTGTTAGATATGGAGCTTTGAAGGTGTGGATTACTCCCATTTCTTATCAAAGCTGCATTGACCAATATGGGTATTATATTCATCATAGATGATTTTTTTTTACTTCAATTGTTTTTTGGTTGTGTTAGACTGCTTTATAGATGAATACCTAAGTTTTTTTGCACTTTGTGCAATCGCGTTTCTTGTCAAGTGGATTGACTCGAGATGGCAATGGATTGTTCTTATAACTCTATGTTATGGTTCACACAGAAACTTCCTCTTAAAAGGTAAGTAGGGGATATGGGTTTATCAGAGTTGTTGCATGAGAACAATGTTGGCTTGATGGAAAAAACTCATTTAGACACATCAAGAGATCGGATCAAACTCAATATTGATCAAATTGGTTTCCATAGGGTGAAATATGATGATGAGATTACATCAAGAATTAGAAGTGCAATAGAAAAAACCTCTTTATCTGCAACAGATCAACTTGGTTAGTCATGAAAAAGCTAAAAATTTCAATACCTTCATAAAACGTTTTATCTATGTTTTGTATATTCCTTATACATATTATTGTTTGTCAGGTATATTCAATGACGCATATGTTCTATTCAATGACGCGTATGTTCTTTGTGCGGCTTGCAAGCAGACACTATCCTTTTTGCATTGTTTAATGGTTGCATACAGGGAGGAGCTTGATTGTACTCACTTAAAGTTGTGAAGATGGGTGATGCCATTTCAAAAGCCTCTAATTACCTTAAATAATTTATCATTAATCTTTTGCAGTTTGGGGTTGAGTAAGTCTTTAAAGTTTCCTTGTTAATATGAATGATTATTGCCCTTTGTTTGTTACTTGCATTTCTATGCTTTTTAGAATTGCTTAGTTGCGATTGCATTAACTTTAAGTATGAAGAAAAAGGAATGAGGCTTAACATTCTCACTACCTCATGTTCCTCATATTTCATAGGAATTGATGACAAGCTGGTGCTTGCTTTAAACAAATATATGATAGCATACTTGAAAATACAAACTGGAAATGAGTTTACAAGAAGGGGAATTGATGAGATGCTGGTGCTTGTTTTACACAAATCTATGAAAGTATACTTGAAATTACATACTGGAAATGAGTTTACAAGAAGTGGAATTATGGTTCTCCGAAACTGGAATTAGTAATATACTTAAAAATGGCCCTTGGACACATGGATCATTACATAAAGGACCTAAGGTTGAACAGTAAAGTCCTGGCAATACAAAATTAGACCAAAAGATCTTATAACATATACATAACAATACAGTAGTATACTCCTATAGTTGGTGCATGAATGTCATGCATGCTCAACTTGGTTAATTTTTTTTTTCAGAATGAGAATGGTTTTGTCGATTCTCTCTCTCTAAACTGAAAAGAAAAGACTAGCTTTGTGTCTATGAACTAGCAATATTTTAAAATTGTTCCGGCAACTTAATCCAAAGTTTTGAACCCTCAAGTACTCTTTATTTATTCTTTGGTTTGTGTTTTAGATTTAGAAATTTAATGAAAGTTCAATTCTTAAGGGATTTTACAAATAATGAAGTTTTTTTCCTTATAATTTCTATGGGTTATTGCAAATTTATATGGAGTTCGACGTGAGTGTTACGTCCAGTACATAGTTAAAAGTTCTAGTATTTTGACGTAAAAGGCTAGCAGGACGCGTCCGTACAAGAACGATTTATGTGTGTAGTGTGATTTCATGCAACCGTCGTATAATAATAATAATAATAAAACATGCCTTCATAAACCTTTGACCCTACTATTAAGCACTCAATTAGTATGATGAATCATCTCAAAAAAACAAAAGTTGTAAACTCACTATAAAATTGTTTTTATTTTGCCCAATAAACTCAAGGTAGTCCATTTGATGGGATGATCAGATCTAGGTGAAAAGGTTCTTTTTAATCCCAAATTTTGTAGATGGCCCATATGGACAAGAAATGAACAATTCTAAAGATGGGAAAATTGAATTTGGCCTAGATCTCAAGCCAAAACGAATGACGGATTAGAATGACGGATTAGAATCATTTTTAAAGAGGGACACATATTGACTTCTTCTAGGGTGCAAATTCTTTTTTTTTTTTTTTTCTTTTGACAATGATGGCAAGGATGAAGGGAATGCAATTGCAAAATTTGGATACGACAAATGTCACAAAGATGCCCTTTTAAAATAGTGATTTCATTATATTAAAATCTAATGGTGATATAAATCACTTTCCCCCCCTTTTTCTCTCTCTCTATATATATATATATATAAAAGAGAGAGAGGCTCTAAACAATCAAATAAGAGCCCGCTTCAAAAATCTCACAAGAAGAGGTTGTTTTGATGCTCACATAGTCTCAAATTGATTATATCGATTTCAAGATGCATGGACATGAGAAAAAAAATGGAGTTCAAGTTTTGAAAATAGTGCATCTTATATTTCCAAGATTTTCAAGTTTTCATAGATCAGCTCAATCTATATCATTTTTTAAGCTTTAAATTTTAATAATTAGATATGAAAATAGATTTTAAGGCTATCACAAAGATTTCTCCAATTGGATCCCCAATAATAAGCTATCTACCTACTATTTCAATAAATTATCCAGAATATTCAAGTCAAATAACGTGTTCCCAGACTCCAATATTTATTCAGTCACCTATCCCAAAAAAATTGTCTGCTTCAGGAAAATCCGAATTTGAAGAAATTACCTTTTCAATTGATTCTATCACAGAGGATGAACATGCAATGACAGACCCAGCCAGAGTTGCTAACCTATATCTGCTCAAAAACCTCAATCCCTCAAATGGAAATAAGACACGTGAATGGTATGAAGCAGTGCTATTAGAAACTGGTTTTATTTCTTTGGTTCATTATTATCAGCATAATACAAAAATAGTTACATATTCAAAATTACAAACAAGGAAAATATTACTCTACAGTGATTGGAGTTCAGACCTTTCAAGAGGAAACAATTACAGCCACAAGAGTTCCAGAACAAATATTATAAATATTCGGAGTATATAGATGCCTGGTACAAAATATTCTCCCTCCAAAATATTAATAACTCCCATACATGGTTTGTTCAAATAAAAATGCCTATTACTAAACCATTCCCAAATTGGTTCATAAATTGGTTTCTAACTTGGGGATCGGGATCTCAGATCCTACTCAAAAGTCTTCAAGTGTCGCAACAAAATTTGTAGAATTCAAAACCCAAATATAAATTACCATTTGTATTTCATGGCTATCTATCAGATACCATGGATTATTAAATGGACATATGGAATATCTGAAAATATTGTCTGGGTAATTGTTTTTGTACTCTACTTTACTCTACTCTTTTATTATTTGGTCCATGTAAATAGTGGTATGCTATAAACCACTTTGAGTATTGTAATGTGTGATTGTAACCTTAGTTCCCTTCTAAGTTATTACCCTGATGAATGGAAGTTGTTTGCCAGCTTTTGCATATGTAATCAGTAAGTTACTGTTTAATGCATGAATCTATATGCTGTTATAAGTAGAAATGCAATTGAAGTTCATATTCAGTATAAAAACTCATGGAATTACTTACATTAGTTGGATATTTCTCCATTCTCAGCCATTATTATAATATTTGCTTTGTTTTATTATTCAAGAATTATAAATATATTTCTCTAGAATCGATTATAGCAGATTGGTATAAATGAATATCAATACTTTGAGCATTAAAGTAATCTAAATATTTCTTCAGATCTAAATATCTCTTCCAGATACATATAAATATCTCTTCAGATAGGTCTTGGGTCAGCTTGGCATCAGAGCCAAATTAGCATAGATTATTTCAAAGATTAGGAATAAAGCCCTAATGTTTAGCAACTTGATAAAATTTATTCATCAGTCAGTTAGTCCGAGTGTTGAGACTGTTGTCGCCCAGTCTAGATTACCGTTTAGGCCAGGAGGAGCCGTTGAGGTAGAAATGACATAAGAGGTTGACTAAAGGTACTCATCCATAACTTTAATGGAAAATTTTATCAGGAACCTATCCAATAGGACTTTATCCCAGTCTAGTAATAATCTAAGGTTGAAAAATAAAGAAGAGATAGTAATTGAAAATATGGATAAACAAATCCAAAACTAGAACATACCCAAGGTACCAATAACTGATATATACAAAAAACGAACTTTCGAATTCAGAACAAGTTATGCAATAAGGACAGTTGAACAAAGTCTATCTGTTACAAGTGAGCAAGAAAGCTTCCAATTACTATCACTAAAGATATTACAATCTCATAAAAATAAAGAATATAAATATTTACACATAGGATTAATACAGGTTGCTGTAAAACCTCTTACCAGATTAGGCCTTAATACATCAATATTACTATGTCTTAGAGATAGCCGTCATAATAAATTTTCAGACTCATTACTAGGTGTGGTAGAATGTAGTCTATGTAGTGGCCCAATCTATTTCAATTATTTCCAAAAATTTTCTGTATCTTTAAGTGATCCATATATCCTTAAAGTACTTACCCTTAATTTGAAGACTCAAGGATTTGATATGAACCCAGGATCACAAAATATAGCCTTAGTATATCGAATTTGCTGTAAGGTTATGAATACTCTTAGCCCAAACGTGTTACAAGTTGATACAAGGGGACAAACAATATTATTTCAGACAAATAATGAAAAATCTAATATTGCAAGCCCTAAAACAATAGATTGGTCCCAGGTAACACTTCCAAAAACTTGGTCTATTTATAATGAAAATCAACAATATAGGGTACCTGTAAATCAAACTCCAAAACAGATAATTGAACACCTGATGGAGAAATGGAATTGCAATTTAATAATACTCGTAGAACAAAGCTTAATATTTTAGATGATAGTATTATTAATCCACAAAACCCTATAATATCTTCACGGCATTCAACTTCTTCAAATACTGAGCCCATTATAAAAGGATTAAGAAGGACAGAAGATAATGCCCATATCCTTGTCTATAAATCAGCAAAACCTAGTTCCTCAAATAATGAATACACCTATGAAGATTTAGACTTTCACGTCTTAACCAGGCAAACAAAAGATAAAATAGATAAGCAGTGGATAAAGCAAGATTACTTGTCAGAACAAAATAAAATGATAAGAAACTGGTATTTAAAAAAATTATCAGAAGAATTAATGGAAACTTGTCATAAAAGATATAATAAATTTTTAAGAAAAAAAAGGAAAACTATAGGATTTTCGAAATAAACACTCTTGAAAGTTAGTATCAGACTTTCTATACACTAGAAGGAGAAGATATTCATAGCATACACCCCCTTGAGAATGCTCTAGTGATAAAGAAGAATAAATTAAAAACTAAAGCTTCACCCTATAAAATAACTCCTAAAGAATATACTCATAAAAATGAATTAGTTCCTCACCTAGTGGAACAAAATAATTATAATAATTTGTATCTCCACTCTTTGGAAAAGCAGGTTACTCGAATAGGAAATATCATTAGCAAACCTTATAAGCAAATTGAAGAAAAGAAAAAAGCAATAATGTTTAAACCACCTCCTGAAATAAACAAAGACCGTTCTATCCTTAGAGAAGATAATAAGGAATTAATGCAAGAATTAATAAGTAGATTATCACAATTAAAAATAAAAGATAATAAAGATACTAAAGGAAAAGGAATAATATTAGAATCAGAAGCCTTGGTTCTCCAAGAAGAACCTATAAAGACTGAAGATGAACTCTTAAATATAGAGCAAGCTTTTAAAGAAAATAGTATGGAAAATATGGAAATTGACAGAATAGCCTATGGAGCTAAATGGAAACCTACGGCACAGACTAGAATGTACCACCCTAGGCCTACTCCTGTAGATATCCAATTCGAAGAGGACCTAATATCGCATACAGTATCTTATTCTGGAAGAACTATTGTTAACTGGAATATTGATGGAATGTCAGATCATCAAATATTAGATACAATGCGACGTATGACTATGTATGCTACAACATGTAAAGTATCGGGTAGTCATGACCTAGATGTTGCCAAAGCCATTATTTGTGGCTTCACAAGTTGGCTACGAGGGTGGTGGGACTTTCACATGAATGAAACCACCAAAAATCAAATTCTTCGTGCTACTCGCCAATGGGTAGTAAAAAATGAGCATAACCAAGATATACCTCACGGCGAAAGTGATGTTGTAAATACATTATTATATACTATAACCCTTCATTTTGTAGGTAGTACATCCTTATTAGAGGCTAGATCTGAAGATCTACTCTCAAATCTAAGATGTCCTACTCTTTTCCATTATAAATAGTATAAAGATATCTTTTTCTCAAGACTCTTATTAAGAGAAGACAGTAGTGCAGACCATTGGAAGGAAAAATTTATAGTAGGTCTGCCTTACCTTTTTACTAAAAAGGTTAAGAATAGACTAAAAAATAAGAATAATGGAATCATTCCATACTCTCAATATACTCTAGACGAACTTTCTGTTGAAATTTACGCAGAAGGCCTAGCATTATGTACCGACTTAAAACTTAAAAAACAATTGGATAAACAGAAAATTGCATGAAAGAAGAAGTTAGGAGATTTTTGTGAACAGATTGGATATAATATAAGTCTCTCTTCTAATAAAGAATTTAAAAGAAAACATGTTTATAAGAAAAATAAAACAATCAAACGAGAGAAACAAAGACATAAGTTTACAAAGAAATTTGTGCCAAAAGCCAAATTTAAATCAAGAAAATGAAAATTACCAGTCTGTTATAAATGTGGAAAAATAGGCCATTATAAAAATAATTGTAGAGTAAAAAAGAAAATTAATGCTCTTACTCTCGACTGAGAAATAAAAACCCAAATCTACAATATTATTCAAATAAAAGATGAATCAGATAGTGAATCCTCAAACACTGATTATGATTTGTTAGCAGGACGAATTGAGGATGAAGATTTAGTATGGAGTAGTTCTGACTCATAAACAAATTCAGTGGATGAAATACAAAAATGTTTTTGTAACATACTTACTAAAGAAGAAAATTTAATTTTAGATCTAATAGATAAAATTTTAGACCCTAATGAAAAAAGGGAAGCTATTACCCAATATGTGCAGATTGCTAAAAGTAAAAGTAAATCCCCACATTTAATAAAACTGCTAGATGAATATAGTCTTTCTGAAATACTTAAAAGGCTGAATTAAAACATGAAAAAAATGAAGTACAGTCTGAAGTCCAACAGTATATATATATATATATATATATGAGAGGAAAAAGTTGGGATTAGCCCACTAGCTCATATGAATATATGAACCCAACGGTTTAGATTGAATCTGGGCTGATCTGACGGTCACAATTTCATTTCGTGTTTAAATTTTAATTTGTTTTCTACAAATCCAAATCATTTGAAATTTTAGGCATGTGTTCGTCTCATCAAGGCACACCTAATAAAAATATATAAAAAAATTATTAGCATAAAATAAAGACCAAAATACCCCAAAACATTTTGGGGGTATTTTGTTTATTTCATGTAAATTATTTTTTTATATATTTTTCAAATATTCAACTATTTTTTATGAGCACACTCCTAAAATTTCAAGTAATTTAGATTTACATAAAAAACATTAAAATTTAAAATCTACTGAACATCTGTGATCGTCAGATCGGCCCAGATTCAGTCTAGGCCATTGGGCTCATATGTTCATATAAGCTAATGGGCTAATCCCAGCTTTTTTCCTTTATATAAATAGTGAATCAGGGAAAATTTATTTCGCTATTTCACAACTTATAAAATTATGTTTTCTTTTCTATTTTTAGCAGCGATTTTTGGTGAAAAACTGAAAAGTATATTGATATTGAATCATTGATAAGAAATTATGAATCATGAAATATATTTTCAAGAAAATTCGTTTTTCGCACATAATTGTTTGGGATGTTTCTTGCATCAATTCTCATTATGAAGTAGTTTTTTCTTATTGCATTATTTTTTTTGTTTTGGTTTTGATTGGATGTGAAACAAATTATCTTGTCTATTTTGTTGGTTGTACAGGTACCAATGCCTCTTTGTAAATAGTGAACCATGGAAAAATTATGCATGGTTAAGAGCTTATGAAATTCTGTTGTCTTCTTTTCAGCAGTGATTTTGGTGAAAAACTGAAAATTATGTTGATATTAAATCACTGATATAAACTGGGAGTAACTAAGTATATTTTCAAGATTTTTTTTTTTTGGTCAAATAATTGCTATGGGATGTTTCTTTCATAGTTATTTGACTTGTTTCATTGTTAATGCGTACTGAATTATTACTTGATGAGATATTTTTGTTTCTAGTACTTTTTGAAATTTTCCTACTTTTTATATTATTTGAATTTTTATTCCATTTATTTATTTATTTTAGAATTTATAATTCGACTTATCGCCAGCCGGTCCAACCAGAGTAGGTCTAAACAACATGGTGTTATAAGAGAGATAGGTGGTGCACAACCAACTCTTTTCGCAAAAGAACACTTACAATGTGTGAATCTAAACAAGAAAAATATTTACCTAATTGAAATTTAAAAGTAATAAATAAGGGCTACTATCAGCTATATTATTATGTGAAGAATTAGTATTATATTACATGAATTTTATTCTATATTTAGATCCTCATCAAGATCAAATTCTCAACCCAGTCATGTTGAACCAAAGCAATTGATTTAAGAAAAGGTGTGGTTTCTATATGGTTGCAACATTAAACAATCCAATTAAGGTGCGCCTCTAAATTTTATTATAATGTATAATTTTGGTATAAAAAATTCTTAAGATTATCTCAAAATCTATTTTTAAATTTAATTACAAAATTTGAAACTCCAAAAATAGTTAAAATCAAGTAGATTTATAAACATGTGAAAATATTGAAAATGGACTGTCTAGATAATGTGTTGCAAGATGCATTATTTCTTGCAATCAAAATCTTTTTTTTTTTTATTTTCTTATATCTCGATATCGAGATGATCAACTAGAAGGTTTTTCAACATTAAAACAACTTTTTTAGATGGATTTTTGAGGTGCATATGTAATTCTACATTTTAAAGTTGCAACCTTCTATAAACGTTTTTCTTTAAGAAATGAATGTATACTATGTGTAATAGGGAAGTCTATTTAAATTAAATTTCAAAAAAACAATTTCAATTCACAATATTCTCCATCAAATTATAAATCAAGATTGCTTGTTGTTGGTGCTCAAACAGATATACGCCTGCTTATGAGGTAAGCAGTTCTACTTAATTTTGAAGAAAGTTTGTTGGAACTTCAAGTTTCAGACCTATATATCCAGAGAGAGAAAAAAAAAAAAAAAAAAAGAAAGAAAGAAGAAGAAGAAGTTAGGAACATGAAGTTCCAAATGGGGCTATTTTAGAAAAAATAAAAAAAAGTTGAAAAAAGAACATTAACTTTGTGATATACTTCAAGTCATCTAATCTGACATCTAATGACTTAGTAGTAGCAATCATGATTTCCTTGCAACAAAGATAAAATTATCTCGAAGTATAAGATCCCAAATGTAAAATATAGGAATCATTTCTTTAATGAGAAAATATTCTATTATCCCATATTTTTAACTTTTTCATCAGACCCAAGAATTGAAAATATTACTTGTAAGCAAAAGGACTCCATCTTTTCTGTCTTCCAACCTCGTAAACCCTTTTGACCATGTATTATTGACTTCAACAATTTATGAAATGACTCTATCTCTCTCTCTCTCTAAAACTCTATCTCTCACACATCATCGTCTTTTTCTCTCTCTCAAAACTCTATATCTCTCTAAAACCCAAACTATATATCTCTCTCTCACATCATCGTCTCTCTCTCTCTCTCAAAACTTCATCTCTCTCCCTAAAACTCAAATTTTATTTCTCTCTCTAAAACTCCATGTCTCTCTAAAATCCAAACTCCATCTCTCTCACACACATAAGGTGTGCTCGTGTTCGAGCTCAAGTTCAACCCCTTGACTGGTAAACTCACCGAGAAGCGAATAGAGAGAGATGAAGTTTTAGAGAGAGAGAGAGATAAGCTTTGAAGTTTTAGTTTTTGTTTGAATCAAAAATTTATGGTCAAAAGGTCCAGGGGGTTGTAAGATAAAAAAGATAGAGACATTTTGCCTACTAGTAATATTTTCAATTCTTGGGTCTCATGAAATATGGAAGTTAAAAATAAATGATAAGGAGATATTTTCCCTTCTTTAATGCACTAAAAAAGAGAAATTAGCACAAATTTCCCTATTTAATATCGATAGATAGTTTCTTTATAGGTACAAAAATTTTGGGTATCTTTTGACGAAATAAGAGGGAAAACACTTTGTGGCATTGTCCTAATAAGCACGCAAGAGAAACTGCTCTTGTGCATGAAGAGCAGAGGGGACCAAACTTTGCCATGATCTCCATGAATGGGGGAATGCTCATAATTATTTCTTAATAAATAACCAGCCCAAGTTAGGTCTTAAATTTGTCCACTACCACTCCGTCATCTTCCTAACTGCAAAAAAAAATACGGTTTCTAGTTTCATTTGGCTTTAATGGCTCTTTTTATTTGTAAAGGCCTTGGGGCTTTTTCAGCCTCTTTTTTTTTGGCAGTTCATTAATTAAATTATAGTATATGAATTTTATTTTTCTGTAATTTCCATGTTCTATAGTTCTAGTCTTTTAATTTGAGTTTTTTTTGTGTTTGTTTTTAGTCCTCTTTTTTTGTTCATTTTTTGGTTTCCCATACAGTTTCTACTTTTTTTTGAGTTCCCAATAAACATAAATATATTTCCCAACCATTGCCTTACTCTTTTTCTTTTTGGGGGTATTTTTGGTTTTTTTTTTTTTTTCTTCTGTTATTTCATTGATAGTCTATATTTAAAGTTTACCATTTAACATTCCAAACTTTCTATTTCTATAATTTTCATTGTTTTAGGTCTTGTATGGTAGCGTGCTTTTCACTCTAGTCTCCCATGGAACATGGATATGGGTTTCTATATTTTATGCCAACACCTCAAAGACACATACTTGTACGTGATACTTAGAAATTCAGAATTTGTTTAATATTTCTCATTGAAATATATCTACCAAACTCAATTACATCAGTTATGCCACAACGACTTCTATTTAATTGACCTGCGAAACACGAAGTTATTGGGGTTGGCATTATGACACTCGTCATAGATTTACACACACGTCTATCTCTATATTTAGCAATACTAAATGGGTGTGGCTTCCATAAGGTTGCAACCTTAAACAATCCATTTAAGGCCCACCTCCAAATTTTATCGTAACATATAATTTTGATCTAAAATATTTTCAAGATTATCTCAAAATCTATTTTCAATTCTAATTATAAAATTTTAAATTCCAAAAATGATTAAAATCAAGTAGATTTATAAACGTGTCAAAATCTTGAAAATGGACGGTCTAGATAATGTGTTATAAGATGCACTATTTTTAGGACTCAAAATCCTTCTTTTTTTCACAGTCATACATCTTGATGTCAAGATGATCAATTAAAGGGCTTTTCAAAATTAAAAGAACCTTTACCGATAGATTTTTGAGGTGCATCCGTAGTTCTACATTTTAAGGTTGCAACCTTATATAAACTTTTCCCATACTTAATACATAATGAAAAATATATTGTCTATTGGAAAGTTTACAAAAGAAGCCGCTTAGCATTGTTTGAAAAACTGCCCGATCAAATTGGTAATAGCCCGGTTAGATCGTTTCGGTTTCGAGCGGTTTTGGTGATTGGCCGGTATTTTAAAAATAAAAATTCAAGAAGAAATATCTATAAAATCTCAAAAATAAGGAATTTGATTTGTAATACATTTTTTTATATTTTTACATTATGGTAAATATTAAAAATTAATTTTGTCATTAATACTCACTTTTAAAATCTATTTTTAATTAATTTTTTACTTTATTGTTTTAATCATTCTTTATATGTTATTCATATTTTTAGTACATGTTTTTTGCATCTTTTTTATTTTTTTCTACAATTTTTTGGCCGTCTTGGACTTGCCTGATTAGAACGATTTAATCGATCGATTTACCAATTAAACTGGTTAAACCGCTTCTGATCCTAAGTCCGGTTAACCGTTCCAGTTCGATTTTACAAACAGTGGGCTTAGTCTCTTGGTTCTATGTAGTTGGGCTATGATGTTCTTCGGTCCAGTGACAGCACGCGCACATATAGCGTCTCTCTCTCATAAAATAAACCTTAAGCTTTAGGGTTGTTGACTATAGAGATGAGCCTTTTACATGGTTTTTATATGTGAAAGCTGCAAAATCAAGCCTAGGCACGTATGTTAAGATGTATCGTAACTCCATACTAATTTGACAAATAGAATAAAAATTTTAAAAATAAAAGCCCACAGATTCACTATCACAAACCAATATCTGAAAAACCAAAGGAAAATATATTTAGACCTTGTACATTCGCATAGATGAAGAAATCCTTTCAAAATTACTTTCTAAGCATCAAATTATCATCATCCAAGCTTTATCCCAATTATTTATGGCTGGCTACATGAATCTTGTTCATTCATTATTCTGTATCAAGGGATATACCCTCAATACGATCACAGGTCGATATATCTTTTCTCATTACTTCTATCAATATCCTTTTCGGCTTTCTTTTTGCCCTTTTAGAGCCTTTCAATAGTGTCAAATCGCACCTCCAAACACTACACATGGCCAGCCTACCTATGTCTACTTTACCTTATCTTTTTGCCTACTGAAGCCACACCTAAGTTCCCTCGTATGATTCATTATAAATTCCATCCTTTATTTTCTTGTCACTCATCTATCTCGACATTTTAATCTCAGTTGTGCTCATCCTATGGATATGTCGTTTCTTGACCGTCAACATTCCATTTGATAAAAGCATTGCTGGTCTTACAGCCGTCCTATAGAACTTATGCTTCAGTCTCATTGGTATGTGGTGATTACATAGAACTCCAGATGCGCATATCCACTTTGCCCACCTAGCTCGAATTCTATATGCAGCATCTTTTTCAATCTCTCCATTCTCTTGGATTATCGACCCTAGATATCGGAAACAATTTCTTTTAGGTATTCTTGACATTATTCTTTTAACTTCACAACTGGTCTTACAGCCGTCCTATAGATCTTATGCTTCAGTCTCAATGGTATGTGGTGATTACATAGAACTCCAGATGCACATCTCCACTTTGCCCACCTAGCTCGAATTCTACATGCAGCATCTTCTTCAATCTTTCCATTCTCTTGGATTGATATCGGAAACAATTTCTTTTGGGTATTTCTTGACATTATTCTTTTAACTTCACAACTGGGAATGCATGGATCATGCATAGTCATTTAGGTATTTCTTGACATTATTCTTTATTACCGCTTTCGCCATCCCTTTCGGTATTACATCTAACAACTATGTGGAATTTTATGCCCTAAAAAAGGGCATTGATTGCCCATTATAGATTGAAAGTGACTCCTCTCTGTTAGTCAATGTTATTCAAGGCCAATATAAAGTTCTATAGGCATTTTACATAGTAGCAATAAACTGTAGACATAGTCCCTCAAATCGTATGTGATCCATCTCCCATATCTATCGCGTGGCTAACATGGTAGCAGGCACCTTTACCAAAAAGGCCACGTCCCTCTCTAGTGCTATGGTTTGGCACGCTAGAGTGCCAGATTTTATCTCCCTTCATGTATTTCATGATTTTACACAGTAGCAATAAACTGTAGACATAGCCTCTCAAATGGTATGTGGTCCATCTCCCGGATCTATCACGAGGATAACATGGTAGCAGACACCCTTGCCAAAAAGGCCATGTCCCTCTCTGGTGCTACGGTTTTGCGTGCTAGAGCGTCAGATTTTATCTCCCTTCTTGTATTTCATGATTTTACATAGATGCCCAACTATAAGGCTGTAAAATATGAATTGTATTTCTTTATCTTTATTAATGAAAAACGGTATCCAAAAAAAAGAATTAGAATGTATACTTACCCATGTAGGCAAGGTTCACATTCTAAAAATCCAAATCTTCGTTGTTCAAGTTGACGAGAAGAGATGGACACATCTTAACAACGATCCACACGATGTCCCTTCCAACTACATTCAGACCTTGAGAAAACTTTCCCTCAAACGTTTGTGTAGAACTCAATAGGTAAATAAACTTTCACTCAACTTTTCACATATAAGAGCTTAAGATGTTTTTAATGCAATCTCCGAGATCTAGCAATTGACCTGGTAAATAGAGCTTAAGATGTTTTTAATGCAATCTCCAAGATCTAGCAATTGACCTGGTAAATAGAAAATCATATGCCTTGTAAAGACTGTCAAATTTTTTGATGCTCTTATTGAAATATGGGAAAAGATCCTACCAGCTTATCAGCTGATGAAATAGTGTAAGTTCAATGGTTCAGATTGAATCTGTAACGATATGATGGTAATAATTGTATTTCATATTTTATTTTTAATTTTATTTTTTTACAAATTCAAATCACTTGAAATTTGTAGCGTTCATTCTTCTCACTAAGGCACACCTCATAAAATTATTTAAAAATTTATTTGTAAAATTAACCAAAATACCCATATAATTTTCAAATGTACATTAGTCAATTTATTTTTAAAAATTATTTTTTAATATTTTTATTTGATTCGTCTATTTTTTATGCCTCATTTATTTTAAAATTTCAATTGGCCCCGGCCCCCATCTTAAAGATATGTATTTGATGGTCCAAGAAGCACATGTGTCCCCCGACTCATCAAACACTTTTCCTTTACATTTTATTAATATTTCCCAAATTTTTAATACAAGGGAATCCACTATCCATTTCTCATTAAGTACTGCATGGGCTAATATATGCGCACACATAAATGCACCGCTTCAATTTCAAAAACTGGTTCAATCCAAGAATGGTTGACCAAGAATTAACTTAAAAAAAAACTAATACGATCTTGTTGGGGAGTATATATTTTTTTTTTTTTTTTCTTTTCACCCAATTTTTTTTCTTTTCTTTTCTTTTGGCAAATATCACTTACAAATAGTCTTATTATAATAACTCTTGTTTCAAAGAAAATAAAACTAAAAAATCCAAAATCTTAAAAACGTTGATGTCATTAAACTAATTTTCTTTAAATAAATAAAATATCTATAATTCTTATGCTTGGGAATATAAAAATAATATAATTAAATATGAAAAGAAACAAAAAAAAGAGTGCCGAAGATTACCTCAACCAGACTTATTACACCCCAAACCGAGTCACCATCATTCGATAGTGCAGGATCAATGATCAACCTTCAATTTCAACTAGAAAAACAAGTTTAGGCCAAGCCACACCAATAGAACATGAACCCATTTGATCACAAAATCAAACCCTAGGTGAATTCTTTTATCGACCTAGTTTGAAAGAGATAGATTCTCTTTTTGCTAAAGATAGATTCTCTTTTTGCTAAACCCTAAAACCCTAAGCCATAAATCCATAGTTGAGAAATAGTAGAGAGAAAAACTTCATAACCTAAATCATTAGGTTCTTTCACAATATGGGAGAGAGAGATCAAAGATGAGAGAATGGGACATGCGCCATTTTTTGGCTTTCATGAGAGAGAAAAACTTTTATTATGAGAGAGAGAGAAATTCTAAGTGGGATATGAAAGAGAAATATGGAATTAGGTACAAGAGATAAAATGTAGAGATTTTTGGATAGAGAGAATAATTTTTTTATAGGTTTTGAACAAGATTAAGGTTTCTTAGGCTCTTTCTTAGCGTGCATCTTTTCTTGAGATTAAATATGAATCAATAATCTTGAGTGACTTGTGGGATAAGATATTTGAGTCATCCATTACATAGATTGGCCATCAACATTATGAAAGGTGCATGAACCATTATCCTTTTTCCTAAATCATTTTCTCATTAATAGAAAATTAAATAAATTAAATCTAATCAAAATATTATGCATATCATAAAATAGCACAAGTCTACTCAATCTTTCCACAAAATATTTCAAAGACATATCAAGTCAATATTTAGTCAATATCTTCCAACCATATAGCCACATATCATATCACCACAAAAATAGTAAAGAGAATAAGGGTGAGCGTGCCACCCAAGGGAGGCACTCATGGGCCCCACTTTCTAAAAATATGGTGGGCCCATATGCACAATGGGTCCCCATGATATTTTTATATATTTAAAATTAATAAAAATATTTTTAGAATATTATTTAAATATTTAAATAATTGTAAAATCAATATATTTAATTTTATAAATCCAAAAATTATAAATAAAATATCCATGGGTTAATAAAAATTCAAATAAAAATTCTAAAATAATTTCCACAGTAAAACAAACACAATTAAATTAATTTGATGGGAAAATGATCCATATGGTTTATGAATTAAATCAACAATCATGGGGCACTCTACCTTCAATTGTGGACTACAGACCACACTTGTTTTATCAGACCGGCCCAGTGTTTCCCATGACTTACAGTCCAAGCAGAGCTCATTAGCGGGTCACCAAAGTCAGGTCGATGAGCCAAGGAATCGTAATCCCAGTCTGTAGATTTCAAGTCCACCCCTAAAGACGAGTCAATGTCACCTAGACCTGATGTGACCATAGCTCCTATGGTACATATGGGTATCTCTAGCACATGCATACACTTCACTCTGAAAGGTGATTTACTTGTTTTTTCGAATGATCTATCAATATACATACCGTGTGATGACACATGGATGAGACTTTGGCCCCCATCTACGTAGGCCACCATCACACACAAGGGTCACACAGTCCCTCAGCTCACTCATCCGGGCATATGCTCCGACCACATCAAGGGATGACCCATTAGAATCCTTCTCGGTTTGTTCTCTATGCTCAGGTAACATGGGGTTTTTCCAATTCACTGCCCTAGATTGTCAAGCATAGTTCGATATCAGCAAACATCGTTTGCTTAGTATGATCCACAAGAGACCACACTCCCACTGAATTCATGTTCTACTATATTATTTCATTTTACAAGCACTCACAAGGCTTTTAAAGGCCACATAAACCCAATAATAACAAGAAAACAAGCACACAAACTCTTATTAGAAATCTAGCATTAAAAAAGTCCCCCTAAATTGGTAGGACTATTTATAAAAGCAGAGTTGAAAAAGAATAAAATAAAAAGCAACCAAAACACTATGAATAATTTATTCCTAATAACAATGCTTCCAAGTTGGATCATATCTCATCAATTCAAGTTTCTCTTTCCCGATGGCATTATTTAAATTTTCTAAGAACTTGGGCACTTCCATAATTTTAATGAGAAAATGACACAAAGGAGGCATAGTCTATGACATATTCCTGCTCTTTTTTTTATTGGACACGGTTTTGGTGAGTCAGCCATCTCACTTATTACCGTGTGGTCCCTTGTCTATCTAACATCCATTTCGAAGATGGATATAAAAAAAGCGCTACATCTACTAAAAGTTAAAATAGATAGTGAAGAAGAAATTCAAAAAATAATATTCCTATCTTTTGAAAAAAGAAAAATTTCAAAATTATATTATTGTCGTAGTTGAGATTATTGAACTCTAAAAGTTTGGATTGAAAAGACATATTTGAGACATTTTGTAGAGAGGCCGACTCACCAAATAGTTTTCCTTATTTATTTATTTAATATTGTTAATATTTTTCTCCCTGTCCTTTTGTGGGCAGGCGTTACTTCCACTATATGTTGAATCCACGTAAGACTGCAATCGACTGTGGTTAAGCTCATTGTCCAAAACAAAAATTATTAACCCATTTACTTATATGTACAGAAAATGTTATAGTCGCTCTTATCCGTCAGATTTGAAATCAGGCGGCTAACGAAGTCGAGAAAAATTTTATTCGTTTTTTAGCTGTGATTAGCCAATCTAAAACCGCGAGATTTTGCATCGAACGGGTAGAAACTGACTCTCACCTTATTGTACGAAGCTCAAATGATGCTATTGCATACTCCTTTTTTTTTCCTTCCAAAAAAGCATATGATAAATTTCAATTGAATTTGTTACAAATATTGGTTTGGATTATTGGAAATCATTGCCTTCACTTGAACTTTAATATCCTTGTTGTTTATGTCTCTGTGGAATTGTTTTTAAATTTTAATCAAGTAACGTTTTGTTTGGAATGCAGGTTTAGACACTAATTAGACAACAATGCATAGATTAGATTAGTTTGTTTGTTGTAATCCATCCCAAAAATGAAGTTGAGTCCTAGAGAGGTTGAGAAATTAGCTCTGCATAGTGCAGGTGTTCTTGCCCAAAAGCGTTTGGCTCGAGGCCTGAAGCTTAATTACACTGAAGCAATAGCCCTGATAGCATCTCAGGTCACTTTGGTGACCCTATTCTATTTATCTGTGGTTGAAAATTATGAATAAGTTCACCAGTAGACTGTTGTAATTATGATAGAAAGACTCACTGATAATTGGCATCTTGTTGAAATTTAGGTATTTGATTGCGTTTCTGCTCAGGATGGTGGATATTCTTAGAGTAGTTTCTTATTGTATATGTGGTTTTGAAATGTAGATTACAGCACCACTATGTCACTAGATGATTTGAAGATTGTGTAGTCATATTAGTAATTGAATTTTCGTAGGTTAGCACTCTTTTCTCCAGTGGATGTTATGGAAAGTTTCACAGAAAATACAGGGGTTTTACACTGGAATGGATGTTTGGAACTATTTATTTAAATTAACCTGGATGGAAAAAGCCCATATCATGCTTGTGAAAATTGCTCTATCAAAACTTTGTTTCGAGTGCTTGTAAGAAGTGATCCGCAGTGCGAGTATCTTTCTAAAATGTTCTCCATTTCTTGCATTGCACTCGCCATCGGTATGTGTCTCTTCTTTCTATAAGAGCATGGTTTACTTTTGTTAAATAACCTACTTGAGGTCAACGATCTACCCTTTCCCAGAGCTGATGTTTCATTATGATATTACATGGACTCATTACAATAGTTTGGCAAAACAAGTTCACCATCAATTTATATGAGTCATCCTGCAATTTATATTGATGTGGCTCTTAAATATGGTAGTACTCATGGTGGTTTGGTGGCTGTTTTTGTCCTTTTTGTATGAATTTGTACTTTTGAGCATGTTCAGGAGCATGATTCAATTGAAGCAATGCCGTGTATGCCTACATGGTTTAGATTCTGCAAATTTTGATCATCTGTGAATGTTATAGTAAAGCTCAGAAAATTGGGGTTAGCGATTACCATATTGTGGATTCTGCTCTATTTCTTTTTAGTGCTTTTAATCTTACTGTTTAGGATGCATTTGATTGCAAATTTATGATGATTGCTTCTGTTAATAAGGACAATTATGAGATATTTTTCATGTTGAAATGGGTCTGGTGAGATACTTGAGAACTTGAGACTCAATGCGTTCATGACAAGAGCATCTGGTATGCTTTTCTCTTTTGTTATCAACTTTATATGAACTCTTAACTATTTGTTTTTCGGAATTGTCATCTTGAGTTTGTTTCAGATGGCATAGTGTCATACATATGTTGGCGAGGGTGCACAAGAGTTTGCCAACTAGATGTTTTAACATTTTTGTTGATGAAGGGGTTAACATAATTGTTTGACAACAACAATGCTATCCTATGGCTATTTGTAGGACTGAACTAACTTATGGTGTCCTTAGATTACTTAAGTGATAATATAGTAGTTCTGTCATGAAATCTAAAATTTTATTTCTCATTTCTGATCAGCTTATCCTTGAGAAATATCTTGCTTGACTGGTGTTGGATTCTTAGTCACAAAATCTTGCTGGAGAAGCATTTGATTCGCAATCTGTTTCTAGAAAGTGGCTCATCTTTTTCATGTTTCTAATACATGCCATGATGGGTGCTGTACCATTTTGAGTTTAAGCATGAAATGAGTAAAATCACATCGAGTAATATCAAGGCATGTATTAATTTTTTAAGTTCATTCATTCAAGCTTGATGGTAGGTGCTGTATTGCTTTAGTCGTCTCTTATTTTACTTAATACAAAAATAATTTCTTTTATTTATGTTAAAAATCAATTTCTTCAAAAAATATATCAGCTCTCTCTGTTCTTTTGAGGGCTTGTTGTCAGTTGTGATGCTCAATGCTTCTTCAAACTTTGATTTGTATTATTTTTTAACTTGTAGACTTCTACTTAAACCAACTTGGGAACTGCTTATTTATCTTTCTTCCTTCCGTGATGTATTTGTTTTGAAAATAGGTTTTGGAGTTTATAAGAGATGGTAAGAGTGTATCAGAGCTTATGGATCTTGGGAGGCAAATTTTGGGAACGTAAGTCCTTTGATCTTTAAAGTAAGTTTTGGTGATAATTGTGTCACAATGTTGCCTTTGCACTTCCCAGTGAAATTTACACGTAGTTTATTAGAGCTCATTGTAATTGTTAGATGACGATTTGTTTGGTTAAGTGATAGTACTGCCAGATGTTTCATATGAAAGTGGAGAGAAATAACTTTTTGATCAGCAAAAGTGTGGACGAGACCCTTTTCATAATTTTAAAAATATTATTGACCATGGATTTGGTGAGACCGCGCTTGTTTCACGAATAATTTAAATTTCCCTACAACCAATGTGGCTGGTGGGAGAAAGTGAAGATGAAAAGCAAATCCACCTCATTGCTTAATTCTATTAATTCACTAGATGTCAAGAGAGTGTGTATATATATATATATATATATATATGGGAAATGCTGGCGTAGTCCCACTAGCCTACAACTACATATAGGCTAACGACTGATCCAATGATCACGATTGCATTTCGTATTTGAATTTATTTAAAAATATTAGAATCCAATAAAAATATAAAAAAAATATTTCGTGAAAAATAAATTGACCAAAATACCCCCGAAACATTTCAGAGGTATTTTGATCAATTTATGTTTTACGAATTATTTTTTTTTAATATTTTTATTAGGTGCGTGTTTTACGAATTATAAGAAGAATAGACGCCTACAATTTCACATTATTTGTATTTGTAGAAAAAAATTCAAATTCAAATACAAAATGAGGTCGTGTCCGTCAGATCGGCTTAGATTCAATTTGGGCCGTCGGGCCTATATGTAGCTGTAGGCTAGTGGGCCTACACCAGCATTTCCCTATATATATATATACACGTGTGCATATATATCAAGGTTACAATACATCTTTGATATTTTCTATAATGCTCTTGTTATAGATAAGGATATTATGGGTCCTTACAGCTTGTAGTCCAAATAAAGAGACAGAAAAATGGGAAGGCGTCTAGTACAAATTTGTCCTTTGAGAACTAGCTACATCCTAACACTCATCTTGAGATCGAATGTGGGTTATACATTCCAATCTTATGAATAAGAGATGAAGTTTGTCTTTCATGTAGTGGAAAGATCTGTAAGGTTGGCCTCGTGGGGAGTACTGGTGATCTTTGAAACTTCTCATTTATGCATTGTAGTGGACTTCAATATGCTGCCCATGGTGGAGAACTGTCTTCTCTACAACGTAATATGCAAATTCATTGTCATAGAAAGAGGAAAGAGATGTCAGTTTCGTTCTAGTAATGATCAAATGCTCCCATCTTCAAAAAACAAAAATGATCACATGCTTCCATCTTTATGGTAGTGGAAAAGATAGCTTGATGCTCCGTCTTGGAATTGGAGATAGATCCCACTACTTGCCTCTTGCTTTGGAGGTAGCTCACCCAATGGAAGTGTGAGTGAAACCTAGTAGTTGTTATTGACTTATTTCTCACTTATTTTATGCATGTAAAATTATTTTTTATGCGATAACTTGGATGGAATCTGCTCTATAGGTTTGTTCACCCTCTTCCATCAACATGATGGAGACGCACACCTCAATCTAGACGATGATGTGATGTGGTTAGAGTGAGAATGCTGGCTGTGTGTCCCATTGGGAAATCTCCTGTCACAGAGGATCTCTCGATTAAAGCCATCACATGGATGAGATGGCCATGTGGCAGTATGTCAGAACCATAAACCTTTGTCCCCTATGTCACAGCATAGTGGTGAACGTCCAGGTTGCTTGAGTGCGTTGGTTTGGACCCGTAATATTGTCACATAAACAGACCATTCTAGCCTATCAATTTTTTAATTGTTGATTTCTGATTGTGATTTGTTACAACACTACCTTTCATGATACACATTTGAACCATAGTCACCTATATTAATGAAAATGAGGAAGCAAAATATCTTTCCTTGGACATGACTTAATGTATCATAATATCCTTTTGGTTGCATCATAATGGTCTTGGGTTGGGTTTTGCATAAACTAACACTACTAACTCACTATTTTAACAGTGGAGTCATTCTGTTATTGTCAATGTGCATTAGATAGGAATTTCAATTAACCTTGCATCTGGCTGTATCTTTATATTATTATGTTACTTCAGTTGATGTCTTGGAATTCTTTTCAATGGGTATGTACCAAGACTAGCAACCAAGACCAGCATTTGTCCATTAGGTCCATTGCATACTAGGTCCACAATAGCAATAGCCCTATGTGCAACATTGTAAATTCAGTGACCAGATCTTAGCTTCGGAAGATACTTAATCTTGAAATGCTAATAGATGATCTCTTTTTTTTTGAAGAATTATTTGACTGTATTACTGATGTACTGCTTATGATACCAAATAGCCCGATATGGCTACCATATGTGTGGAGCTCTGTACAGAATGGGGGCAACCTTCCAACTTTAGCAGCAGTTTACTTTTTATATAAAAAACATTGATAGAGAAGTATTAGAAGAAAAACATGACATAGATAGGGGGAAGAGTAAATGTAGAGGTTGAGAAGAGATAGCAGGGAGAGAGAGGGAAGGGAGAAGAAAGTGGAGATCATAAATGCGAGCAGAAATAAATAGATTGTGAAAGCAGAGCAGAGATCAAGAGGGGAAGACTAATAGGGAGAGCTATTTAGTTTCTCCAGTTCATATTATTGCTGGCAACTACTTCTTGACACACAACATAACAAGAAAATTGCCTTTATCATCCTCCTGATGAATACTGATGGAAGACTTGCCTTTTATGAATACCACTTCGTATCATTCTTCCCCTGAATTCAGATGCCCATGGATCATATGTGGGCCCATAAAGGACCATTCTCACCTCATAGATCATAAGATGCATATGATCGATCCAAACTCTTGGGTTTGGATGGATGTATAAAGGGCAATTCTCAACTTATAAATCATAACTTGTTTAGGGTCGATCCACAATCTTGGTTTTGGATGCATGTCTACGTCATGTACTTAAGCATATAGGGGGGATGCATTCTTGATATCCAATTCAAATTGTGGCCAATTCTTTGAGTTAGCACAGATCACACGCATATTTGATGGTTACCATGTTGTAGCAAATGTCTCCAGCAAATCTGAAGCATATTCCCAAATGTAAACCTTGATTACAAGTCATAACTTTTTAAAATCAAATCTTGTATCAAATTTTGATTAGGCTGAGAATATTTTGACTTTCCAGCTTTACTTCAGCCAGCAACATTAATTTTAGTGAATGATATGGAAATTTTCCATTCAGAATCTGCCTTGCATTTCTAAAATGTCTAACTCTGTGACAACATTCAAAAGCAGGCATCCTCATGCATCAAAGATTGCTATATTCTAATTTACAAGGAACAAAAATAGAAAAGAAAAACAAATTGCTCTGTTGGCAAATGTTTGCTTTCTCTGTTCAAGAAAGATATAGGCCTACTTCTTGACCTTGCAGTTTAATACATCTGAGCTGGTCACATCTTGACGTTGTTTAACATTACCGACAACGAACACCCGGTAAATACAACCGTGTTTTAGGCAGAAATAAAAATCAAAGAAGAAATCAGTAGGAAGATAGCAAAACGTGCAGATCTGAGTCCTTCGCTATGTGCCCACAAGCACAAGAGGGAAGAAAAGAAATATCCACAAAGGGCCTCTCTCTCTCTCTACACGATATGCAAAGATCACTTTTTTTTATTCAGCAAAAAATCAACCAATACAATCAACTGCATACATTTATAACCACTCTTTCTAAAAGATAAACCATTACTCCCTATTTACATGTTTCTTATCCAAAAATAGAGTGGACTTTCAACCCATACAAAAAATATTACCAAAACACACTTATCCTTCCTAAAAGGAAATGACCTATTCACGTCACTTTCCTTTCACGTTGATCTTAAAATTAAGCCCATTATTTATGAGGCAAATCTATCTAAAACCAATGCCTCTGAGAAAGATAGCTCTTAGCTAGCCTCCTAATAAAAACGGACTCATCTAAAAAAAATTCAAAAAGCAAAACAAACGGACCCATAAAAAATACGGTTCAACTTTCCTAAAGAAATTGAACCTTTTCATCTAAAAAAAACACCTGCTAAAAAAATGGATTTAAAATCCTATTTTTAATTATTAATCCTAATAAATAAAATAGAAAGTCTACCCAATCTCTAAAAACAAAATTAACAAAAATAAAATTAAAATTTTGTAGGAACCATACCTTGATCTGTATCACATCTTGAGCAATCACAACATCTAGACACCCCATTACCCAACTCCTGTGAGTAGCACAATGTAGCATATTTGTATGATCTACTCCTGGAATCAGAGGTCCTTGCCTTTCTAGCTATGGAATGCACACCTAGAATCATAAGGCTGAAATAAATAACAGTGTCCTACATTAGTGGCAGGAACTGTGCTAATCCAGTCTCATCCCGAAGTTCTTATGAGAGTAGTCCTGCCACTCACAATTTAGCACATGTCCCAAGTGTGTGAGACGTGCAATTAGGTTCTAGATTGGGAGGGGATTCACCTGTGTCCCCTTCAATGGGTATGGGATACTTGAACGTGCATGTGGTTAATTGTTATTGAAAAAATAAGCTGTATTGTTTAAATTGTGAAATTTGTAAACCATGTTTGGACAATCGGGTTGAACTGTACTGTGTGATTCGTAAAGTTTTTGAAACTGTTTTAGAACAATGTGGTTTATATTTTGGACTTAAAGGGTACTTTTTTTTTGATACTTTAATTATAATTATTTAAGTGGAATTTTAGGGTTTACTTTTTGTTTTTAATGTAGCATGTGTATTAAATCTAAAATGAACAATTTTGACACATTCTAAGTGAGCTTCCTTAACCTCGTCTTTGCCCAACAAATGAGGTTTAATTTAGGGAAATGACCTTGTGAGACCCTCCCACACCCATGTGTGTAGGACCTCAAAGGATCACCATTAAATTTGGTATAGATCTCTAGAAAAGTCGCACATCTATGTGATAACTTTTCTAGAGATCTGTGCCAAATTTAATGGTGATCCTTTGGGGTCCTATACACATGGGTGTGAGAGGGTCTTATCGGATCATTACTCTTTAATTTATTGTATTATTTAGTTTGCCTCTTGATATGGTTGGAAATTTTTTATGATTTATGTTTCCATGGTGAATTGTGAGGCTTCTATTTGAAATTGTATGTGGATGCCATTTTTTTCATGAAATAATCTGTATGCTGCTTATAATTCGTCAGGAGGCATGTTCTTCCAGCTGTTCGATATCTTTTGGATACTATCCAGGTAATTCTTCATGGAAATGTGCAGTTTTTATTTCAGATGTGTTGTTCTGTTATCTATTTTCTTCCTGTAAAACAGATGCTTATTAATTTGGTGGATTCATTGTTGTATCTGTACTGACTCAGTCAACTCCTAAATCTTCATCTTAGTTATGCTAGGAAGTTTGACTAGTTATATGTGAATGCTATGTTGTTTTGACTTGTATTTCTATTTATTTTCTTTGGATTGACATACATGTTACACAGTGTTGGTGGTATAAGACCAATGGGCTAGAAATATTTGAATAATTTTAAATATTCAAATGGTTTATACAAATAATACATATATTCCACCCTACAAATATGGTTTATACACATTTGAATAATAAAAATTTAACCCTAATAGGTCCCTTACAAATTCCTTACTCAAAAAAAAAAAAAATTACAATTAAACAATGTACATCTCTAGACATATTCATCATTATATCAAAATTACATGATAATTCCATCTTTATTCTTCATCCTCATTATATATCATAATGTCTTACACACAGCATACACTTGATCATAATAATCCAATGAGATTTCAATTCACATAAACAATAAAGCATAGCATTAAAGCTCATACCACAAGGTTAAAGAACAATCTTAGTATTCACATAACATACGCAATTTAATCAATCATGAATCACTCAATAACTGTAAATACATCAAATTAACATGCAAACAATATAGGAGAAGCCATGGTTCGAACCTCATGTGCCCGGGCCACGAAAGGGCCTTTTAAGGACTTAATTTTGTCTCATTGTCTAAGGTACGGGTGATAAAAATAACTCAAGGAGATAAATCCAATGGGAAGAAAATGATCATTTTTTTTTCACTTAATGGGGATCAAATCATGAGAGAGACGTATCAAACAACCTGTCAAAGTTTGAGAGAGATACTACACAAAATAAGGAAGTTATAGTGAAACTAAACCATGTGGTCCATAAGGGACCACACAAACTTTTCAACATTAAAAAAAGAACTCAAGGCAGTATTCATATGCTCAAATATGAAGAAATAAACCTCTCATCAGTTGTATATTCTCGGTAAAAATTCCAGAAAAATAAGATCAAGAAAATCAAAGTGAAACTACTCAAGATCATGGAGTAAGCAAGTTAGTCTACACATACTATGTGTATGGACTACACTATTGCTTGAGACTCTTCAAATATCAAGTTTTCATGACCAAAAGATGAAGAAAGCTACTGTAAATTAAGAATTACCGCAAGCTGTGATAATGGAAATGAGGTAGGAAATGGAATATATGAAGAAAATTCAATACCTTGGTGAAACAATATTATAGGCTGCATCTCACATATGAAGGACTACTCCATCAAAAGGTTTCAACTCAAGGTTCAAAAATGAAGAACACAAGAATGGGGGTGTTGATATCAAGAGGGCCATGGTGGCCACATTTTTGTCAAGGGGCTCTCTCTCTCTTTGAAGTGAAACTCAAAATTAGGGTATAATTGATCTCATAAGTTACTTTTATACTTACATCATAAATGTGGATTTGATCTTGATCCTTGATGCCTTAGACCAATGGCACATGATAGGCTTTTATTCAAGCCACTCATCCATACCTTATTTCCAAGATCAATAGATGAGCTTTTGACACCCTTCACATCTTAAAACCTAAGTTATAGTTATTGTATCTTAAAGCCCATAACTTCATCGTTTATTTCCCATTAAATCCAAATTCATGTTTACACTTATGCCATGGTTTTTAAATAATTTGTGACAGTCAATAAAAGACAAGAACATGGACATAAGATATCCCATTGTTACTGGAATCTCTCCATTGACCTCGTGTTTCCGGTTCTGAAACCTGATTCCACGTTTTCGTTAAGAAATCTCTGTGGAAACCGTTTTTCGGAACCAAGGAAACTCGATTGCTTTATTTTGGAATCTCGATTCGAGACATCTTTGGATACCATTTTTCAGAACCAAAGAAACTCGATTCCTTAATTTCAGAATCTCGATTCAGCACATCTTTAGAAACCATTTATGAGAACCAAGGAAACTCAATTTTTTAATTTCGGGATCTCGATCCAACACATCTTTAGAAATTTGAACCCATTAATTGTGGGTAGACGTTCCCAAATATATCGAATCTAGATTTCAGCAAGGATTAAATCTTGATTCCACTTCAATTGAAATAGAAATCTTCCTTCGAATGATTTTAGTGGTTGCAAGGATTCATTAGTTTACTAGTGCTACCCTGGATCGCCTTTACTTTAAATCTAAAATATAACTTGTAAATACAATACATACAATTAAAAGTAAAACCATGGTGTAGACATAATCTTATTTTGTCTTTATAATAATGAAGTCAAAATCACAATTTAGAAATACTTGTCTTTTGTATATAATGACCGTAAGTTTAATAGTCAACACAATCACTTTAAAATTTGGAAAACCTTCTAATAAGAAACATCCAATATAGGTTCTAAAGTTGATGAGGCTCAATATGTGCTTGTCGCTTCCTTCTCCATAAAAATGAAATCTCGATTCCTGGTAGGGGTCGTCAAATGTATTTCATAGTCCATATTATTGTAAATCTCGATCTCAAACTGGCATGGATCTTTGATCCATATACTTCAGAAACTTGATTCCAAATATATTAGAGTCACGATTCGAAATAACAACATATTTCTGTTCCACATATATCAAAACTTCGATTCCATAGATGTCGGAAACTCGATTTTGCATATTAAGGAATCTTGACTTCTGAAGTGTCGATTCCAGGGGATGGGAATCTCGATTCCAAGGAGGATGGAATCTCTATTCCATATGTGGATGAAACTTGGATCTATTTCAGTCGAAACACGATTCTCAAAAACTAGGAATCTCATTCCTAGCGATTCCTAGTGTACAATGATTCTTAAGACGGAAATCTTCAATCTAGTCGTGATTTAGTGATTTCGGTTCCTAAAACGATTCGGGTTCCCAGGCATTTCCAACAACTATGGGACATCCACACATGTGAATAAAATATTTTATGACACCACCAATAGGATTTCAGCAACATTAAAGTTTCACATGGGTCAAGCCCATCAGGTGGTGTCACATAAGATACACACACATGTCTTGAATCATATGTGGATATTAATATTTAAATCAAATTAATTCTCAAAATCCCATAACTTCACACATGTCAAATAAACCACATGTGTGAACCGAACACCATGTGACAAAATAAATCACTTAAGTCACGACATTATAAAATATAATGTTTTAAATAAACATAATATAACTAAACAACAAAAGACAACAATGGCCCCCACGCATGAGCATGACGTCAACATGATGTTAGCACCCAAGGGGGTGTGGGGGTGCCACGTGGCATCCTTATGGCCACTTGTGACCCACGTGACATCCCAATGGATCGTCCTCGATCGTCATTTGTGCCAAATAATTTCAAAAAAATAATTTTGGTGTTTTAAAAATTCTCTAAAAATCTAAAAAATTATCCAAATGATTTTTCAACGTTGTTACACATTTTCTCATCGATATAAAATCTTTTTTCATCAATTTTAGATTAATTTGGGCTTAAGGTAAATGAGATCTCTAGAATAATAACGCTAGTCGGAGTCTTTCATTGGGCTAACCCGAATGACATTCCACCGGTGTCTCAAGCCAATTCAATAGACCTCTACTCCACAGTCTATGGCTAGGACATATAATTGATCGCGTCAAAGTTGCTGAGCCAGAGCTTCCCGTCACTGGGGGTTCAAGAGATTACTGGTGCACCCCTATGGGACATGTTCCTACTCAAATATCTGGGTCCTCTCATAGCACATGTGCACTAACTCTTTTAAGTCGAATAATACTATAGAAGAGTTGCTTCCCCATACGACTGTGGGTGCACATGCCGTGGAACGGTCTTGTGTTAGGATACGGGCTCATATCCCATGAACCAATCATTCCTTACAGGGCAAATATTCTTTTAAATACTCAGGTTCTATTATTCTCTATTGGATTCTCCAAGCCCTGGCTTATCACATCAACTATGAGGTATTCTAATCAATATAGTCCTGACTGGGAGGTGACCCTCACACCTCTTTGAGAGTTCACACTCCTAAAACGCATACTCTCATTGCCTTAAATACTCGGGGTATATGACTCTGGGCACTGGTGCACTAAGCACCTAGATTCAGTGTCTCTCTCTAGCTCTCACTAAGCGAAAGACTTTTAGCTTTAAGGCCTTGAAAGGCCATATAACCTGCACACAACACCATCCATATTAAAGGATCTTGGCGAAATACCAGCTATAGGTGCGCCTTTTCATGAGGCATTTTTAGGAATATGCAAACAAAACGATAGGATGATTGATCACTCTAATCATCTCTCTAAACTCATGAATTTTGTGTGTTGCTTGACCAGAGTTATTCTCCTCCTCTATGGTCTCTCTTTTCAGATACTTTTCTTTGCCCTAGTCTCTACGTTCAACATTTAAAGTCTCAAGTTCCAAACCCACTCCATGTGTCTATTTGTCTCCTCTGAGGAAGCTTTTGTCACAGACAACTAAGTTATGTGTTAACATTGAAATTAGTAAGACTCTTTTAAAACATATACCATCTTCTTCAATGTTTTCTAATGGTGAGGCAAAAAAGGCTCTTGTACTATAATCACAATCACTTCCTTACCATTCCAGGATACTATTTCTTGGTGCCTTGATTTTACAATGTTGATTAGTCTCTTGTATTGTGGGGACTTGCATTACAATATGATCATTGTAAACCTCAGAGTAAGCCATATACTTGAATTGATTTCACAGAATGTCTCCCCCTAACATGAAGGAAGAAATGTACAAGAAGCAGCAAAACTGTTTTCTGTTGTACCATGTGAAAGGTGTGGCTATGTGGAAGTCAAGGTATTAAATTCAAAAATTTTCTTTTACTTTTATTCTAAATACCTGAAATCCACTTATTTGGGCTATAATATGTTGCTGTAAAATTAAAATAATGCCCTAGATACAACCTAAGATCTTTATTTTTTCTGCCAAGAGAAATGGAAACTATTCAAGTGTTCTAAATTAACTTCCACCATAATTTTTAGCACAAAATAAGTTCTTAAAAATTTATAGAAAAATAAGAAATAATACTGAAAATGAATTAAAACAACTGGAGTTACCCTACCAGGATTCGGTACACTCCACACCCAACCAATGATGTACTTTTACTCCTTAAGGTGTTGTTGGAAATTTTGAGATAGGGAAGCTTTGTAGGCAATACTTCTTTCTCTAGGGTTTTATAGAGCTCAAAAATAAATTAGGGTTTATAGAAACTCTATGAGAAGAAAATATGGTTGAGTTGAGAGTTGATCTCTCTCTAGGCTAGACTTCTTCCTTCTTTCTTCAAAATACAACTCTCTCTCCTTTTTATTTTAAAGATCCTCCTTTTCTTTATTTTACTGGAGGCTACTCAAATAAGGAGAGAGAAATAGAGAGGGAGACGTGATTCTCTAGGAGAGAGAGAATGGCATGAAACTAAAGAGAGGCTGGCGTGAGAGAGAATCTAATTTAAAGAGGTTCAAACTAGATCATTTTATAGAAAGAAATCTATCTCTTAAGTTTTGCGTTATCTAGTTCCAATTAAACCTTTTGGATAAATAAGAAATCTGTGAGGTGAGAGAGATTTAATTAGAGCCATCCATCCAAAAATCAGCCCTCATACTTTTGGGTGGAAAGATAGGAACCTTATCTCCTGACTCAAGTCTAACTCCTATTTATATTTGAAATATAATCAAACTTAAATTTTATCTAGATCTTCTATTTAAATTTAAAATGCAATCAAACTTAAAGATTATGTAGATCTCTGGCTTCCCATAGGATAGGAAACCAAATCTAATTTGAATTAGATTTTCCTATCTTATCATTAACTAGTTTAAAAATTTAAACTATAACATTAAAGTGGGGCGTGCCCGCCCCCCTTTCCTAAATAAATGGCGTGGGACATATTCCTTACAAAGTGGCGTGGGGAATATTTTCCCTCAAAATAGCGCGTGCTAAAAAAACTTTAGACAAATCCTTGTTTAAGAAAGAAGGTAGGGCATGCTCCCTTTATTGCATAAAAAGTGGCATGCAACTTTTGCTGAAAAAGAATTGGGTGTGGCCCCTAGGGTGCACGTGGTCCCTCCCCTTAAAAACAGTCACATATGTGTGGGGCTGGATCCTTGGTTCCCACGTGCTGTGAAAAGTTTTAAAATTTAAAAAATACCCTTTTAATAAAAATTACAGTAGAAATAATATTTAAAATTCTAAAAAAATATTTAAAAAACAAAGAAACATTTATAATGTCAAAATAGAATATACTAGGAGTGGACTAGTACTAATGGGTCAAAGTAAGCGACAATAAGGACACTCCACTCGCCCCAGAAACCATGATCTACTATTGTTCTTTTATCCAACCCATCAGAAGTCCTATGAATCTTAGTCTCTTTCTAAGGGCTCCTGATTGACTTGTCAAAGTTGGATAATAAAGAGTGAGACTATAATCATGGAATGTGGATTTCAGTTCCCCCTTTTAGAGCAAGTCTAACACTTGTCACCATAGTACAAAAAGGGGCTTTCTCTGTGCACATGTATATGTGTCCCTCTTTAGGGCTGCTTCCCAAAAATGCAGTTGTCATGTATACATACCATGCAGAAGTTTGTTGAGACTTTGTCCCTTGCTCTCACAGGTCTACAACCACACACAGGAGACCACATAGTTCTTCTGGCCTACAAACATGATCCGTGGGCATATCTCCGATCTTAACAAGGATGACCTACTATAAAGCTTCTCGGTAGTGCCACATGCCTAGGGTCAAGGGTTTTTTACATGACCAATGCCATAAATCGTCCAACCCCTAGTTAGTCAATGCACACATTCCCACTGAAGTACATATTCCACTATAAATATTATTCTTACAAGCTGTCTAGGTCTTTAAAGGCCACAATATCCCAACAACATGTAACATGGCGTGCGAGGAGTATAGATTCCTAAAGGCTTTGTCAAGACATCTAGGGCTGTTTTGATTAGGATTCTACTTGAAACATGATTGAATGGCCCTATACTTATCTCTCCAAGTAGGATCTACCTTGGTCCAATAAATTCATATAAATGATTGTAATGATATCGTTCCCGTAATTGGGTTATGTTCTCTTAAATCGTGGAAAGCCTTTCTAGTAGAAATGTTTTTATGCATCTTTTAGTCTAGATAAATTCAGGCAAAACGATTAAGTGTGTGCTTTTTTCTTACAATTCATTTTAAGTTGGTGTGTACAACACGCTTTGTGGTCCATAATTGCTTAATCTTTAAGTTAATTCTAGAACTTTGTTGAGGTGTATGCAATGAATCCTTTGAAACTAACTTGAGGGGTTGAAATGCACTAAATAAGTAGTATTTTTTAGGAGTTTCATTTGAGTTTGAAAGATGACCGAAGGTTAAAATCCAATATATGGGTTAGAGAGTTTCCTTTGAATGTTGGCATTGAAAAGTTGATTAGGGGTTGAAATTTGATAAGTGGATAGTTTTTTTTCAAGTTAAGGTGGTGATAATAATAGTAGGTTTCTTGAAAAATTAGAAGTGCTATTTAAGTTGTTAGAACTATGGTACCAAAGAGAGAGAAGGGAGATATGAGAGGAAGAAGTGAGACAAAAGTTGGGGAAAGAGAGAAAGTTGGTGAGAGAAGGCAAAAAGATGGAGAGAGGTGTCTGGAGGCATTATCATTAGGGTTACATTGGTCGATACCCCTCTAAATTATTTAAAAACTTTATGTAGCAAATTCCAGTTTTGCCCTTATTTCCCTTAATAGTATATTACTCTCCTTAATTATATAAAAGAGGACAAGAATGCCCTGGTTGCCCACGAACAAGGCACATAACTAAAATAACTAATCTTAAGAGCCTTGGAATATCTCAGCCAACTGATCCTTTGACTTCATATATGGCGTGGATATTTATTTCTCCCTAATAAAATAACAATCCACTTCAATATGTATTGTTCTCTCATTGAATATTGGGCTGCTAGATATATGGATGGTTGCTTGATTGTCACAAAACATCTTCATTGGCTCTGCAATTGTGAGTCCCATCTCCTACATCAAGGTTTTCAATTACAATAACTAAAATGTAGTGTGAGCCCTTGCTTTATATCATAGTTACCAGAATCTCTTTGCCCACATAAGGAATCCTCAAGGAACTTTAGAATCCCGATTTGTCGATTCTGACAAGGAATCTTTATGAAATTTGTTTCGTTAAGTCAGAAATCTCGATTCTTTATTTTGGGGATCTCGATTCCGAGTTTTTTTTTGAATCTCGATCCTAACATTTATGGAATCTGGATTCCAACTTTTTCGCATCTCGATTCCAACATTTATTGAATCTTGATTCCACATTTGTTGATTCCCGATTCCACACATCATGAATCACGATTTTTTTGTTTTGTTTTTTTTAATTTAGAATCCACAGCATCAAGTACCTCGGTTCGTAGGTGCTGGAAATTGCAATTCAATAAACATGAAATCTTGCTTTCACCTTCACAGAATTTCGATCCAAAATTTTCTTGAATCTTGATTCCACAAACTCAAGTATTGTTGTTCATAGGTGCACAAAACTATTATTCGTTGAACTAGGAATCTCACCTCAAATATTTATGGATTATGATTTCAGTTGTTTGGAAACCAGATTGGAGAACATTGTTCCCTTGGTTTGTAGGTGGTCCAGATAATAAACCGATGGACACAGTGCTGAAGTATAATCAACTTTCAAATGCAAATGTTAAGAGTTAAGAAATGTGCGACATTGTTTCCCATGGTTTATAGGTGCTGCAAATAATAATCCGATGGACGCAATGCTGAAGTATTTGTAAAAGGAATCTACTGTCAAATGCAAATGTTAAGAGTTAAGTACGTTTTTTTGAAATCAAGAGTTAAGTACTCGACATGTATGATTTTAATGTCTTTTCTAGGTAATGAAGGCATGTATAACTAGGACGTTGGAGAATGAATGAGAGTACTAATGATGCTAGGTTTGACTTGGATCACGTCTTTAATAGTGCTAGGATTGGCTCGGATCACATTTTTAAATTTTAATAATGCTAGGACTGGTTGCCTTTTTTAAAGTATAAATGGTAAAGAGTTTTACATTCAAATAGGACTACAACATAGACAACACCATGGCACAGACAAAGTCCTATTTTGAATTATAATAATGAAATTAAAATCACATTTAAAAAATAGATGAGATACTATTTGTATCTTCTGTAGACAATTTCCTTAGTGGACTACAAATGCCTATTAATTGACCATACTTCTGACACTGGGTCTGAGGCTTAATAGTCAATAACTCAATATATTGAGTTCATATCTGTGGAACCCTTATTTAGGTCTTAGAGACCTCTAATCTCGATTGCTTGATGAGGTTTTAAGTTGTTAAGGTATGGGATGTTGTTGATGTAGAAATCTAGTTTATAACGGGGTTGAAACTCAACCCCATAGATTTACAAATCTCCATTGCCGTGTAGGTTAAAACTCGATTCCAAACTGATATGAATCTTGACTTTAAAATGGTATGAATCTTGATCCTAAATATATCGAAAACTCGATTCGAAAGATGTCGGAATCACGATCCTGTATGTGAAGGAATCTCATTTCCATAGGGAATGATTATTTGGAAACTCGATTCCAAAGTGGTCGTAATCTCGATTCCTTGTATATAGGGATCTCTACTCCATTTGGGTTGAAACTCGATTCCTATAAAGTGGTAATCCCATTTCCCACAATTCCTCTCGTATGGATGTCTATTCCGAAAACAAGAATCTTCTAGCTAGTTGCAATTCCACGATTCTGATTCCTAAAACAATTCAGAATGTCAGGCATTTCCAACAACTACGTGAAAGGTGTGGCTGTGTAGAACTCAAAACAATAAATTCAAAAATTATCCTTTTTGACTTTTATTAATATACCTGAATTCCACTTGCATAGGCCACAATACATTGTTGTAAATAAAAAATAAAGTCCTAAATACAACCTAAGACCTTTCCTTTTACTGCCAAAGTAAATAAACACAACCCGGAAACAATATCCAAATCTTCCACTATGAATTTAAATACAATATATGTGCCTGAAACATTATGCAAATATGACTGAAGAGTAATAAAATCATTTTGGAAGACTTACTTGATCATACCTAGGGTTACCCCTATAGGACTTGATACACCCCCTTGACTGATGAGATACACTGTTGTCCCTTTTGGTCTTGTTAAAATTTCAATGATGGGAAACTTTCATAGGTAATATCTCTTACTTTAAGGTTTTAGAGAGCATAGAAACCTAATTAGGGTTTGTAAGAATCCTTAGGAACAAATTAGGGCTTAGCTTGAAGGCATAGAATCCTCCTATGGCTGGGCCTACCCCTTGTTCTTCTCCAAACTGCAAAATCCTTATTAGGGTTTCAATGTGCCACCCTTGCCTCACCAAATTTTGGGTGGCATGACCCGTTTTGGAAGGAGGAGAGAGAAAAAAAAAATTAATGCGAGAGATTTGGTGTATGGAGGAGAGAGAAATATGTTGTAGACAGAGAGGGGCTTAATGGCATTTAAATAGAAAGAATTCCTTCTCCTGGAGAACCATCAACTAATATAACAGAGACAATGGGAATTGACTGATCAAGAAAAGAAAACATAGAAGACTCACTAGTCATATGATAGTGGCTCTTGAGTCAATGACCCAAGAAGATGGTCTCTGAGACACAAGGAATGCAAAATTACGTGTATTTACAAGAGTAGCAGTGGTGCAGAGGAATGAGTTCTGGGATGCTGATTATTTTCATAAGTTTATTGTAAGCAACTTTTCCTCATGTGAGAGCAAAAGTCAATCCCCAGTAGAATCGAGATCCTGGAAATTAACATTTGAGCTAATAGGATGGATGTCATCACCTTCAGGGAGCCATAGTATTCCAACTTTGAATATTTTGAATAGAAAATAGAAATCATGGACCCAAATATATTGGAGCAGAAATAAATGATTGAATATGTGGCTAGCTAGATGTCTATATCTTTATTGCATCTACTTAGATACATAATGTAACTGATGTGACTCATTACAAGTATCGCAAAAGAAAAATTTTAAACTACATAGACCGTGCTAGTTCACATCGTCCACTTTCACCTATAGCTTAAAGAGAGAAACTCCCCTAGATAGAGAAAGTAAGCTAGAGAGAAACTCCTAAAGACATAAACCCTAAATTTACCTCTAGGCTTCCCAAGTTCTAGAGAGAGAAAGTCGATCCCCATCAATTCCCCATGCAAGATACACCTCAAATCAACCCAAGGCTAGCACGAGAGAGAGCATTGGGACTTCTCTTGGCATCCCAAAGCTAGGTAGTCTAAAAGGGTCCCAAAACGACATAGGAGATTCTTAAACCACAAAAAATTGTAAGCGTTTACTTGCTTAAATAAAACATTTGTGTTTCTAATTATCTTGTGTTTGCCTGCTTTAATTTGAAGTCTTCTTTTATATATAAATTGTCACACACGCACACACATGGAAAATTGTGACACCTCCAACTGTGAGCTTTTCCACTTGTGATTCAAATGGATGCTGCCACCATAATATTGCAATACTTTGAAGTCCTCATATGAAAATGCCATCTTGTTAACGGGACCACAATCACCTCTTCTTCTCTTCATCGTAGATTTATCAAAGGCTTATTCAGCAAGTTACTCAACAGATAGGAGATCAACTAGGGGGTATTGTTGTACTTATTAGATGAAAACAAAATTATAGAGGCAGGATCCATTTTAGAGGTGGGGTACAGTCCGATCATTTTCACTGCATGTGACTTGAGTGGCTAAAGGTCCTCTTTGGAGATAGTGATGTCTTGGTTCTTGATTTATGAACATGTATTCTGGCAAACAACCTCATGGAGGGCAAACTTCTTCTTATTTTTTATCTTTATTCAATTTTAATGATATATATTGTAGTTTTAGTTTTAGGGTTTATTTCTAGGATTTTTAGGAATTCTTTATTTTTCATTTACTATTCACGAGTACTATGCATGGTACTACCATAGTTATTGTTCACTGTTACTGTTCACACATTCCTATTCATGTGTTACTGTTCACATGGGTATTTTTGAAATTTTGGTATTATTTTAGGGGTATTTTAGAGTATTAAATATATACTTGAATCTCTAGTTAGATTAGGGTTTCATGGGCTTATAAAATGTTGGATGTCATAGTTTGGGGAATATGTTATTAGAATGGATTTATTTTATCAAAGAAGAAACTTCTTCTCTTGACTTGATTTATAACCATGTTCTTTCTCTATTATTGCTTGATTCCCCTTCCCTGAACCTTAAACAAGTAAAATCAGCAACAATAGAGAAAGAACATGATTGTAAATCAAGCCAAGAGAAGAAGTTTCTTTTTTGATAAAATAAATTTATTCCAATAACATATTATCCAAACTATGACATCTAACCTTTTATAGGCCTATGAAACCCTAATCTAACTTGAGATTCAAGTATATATTTAATACTCTAAAATACCCCTAAAAAATATAAAAAATAACCCTATGAACAGTAATGCATGAACAGTACTGTGAACAATAACTATGAGCAGTACCATGAATAGTACTTGTGAATAGTAAATGAAAAAATAAAAATCCTAAAAACCTTAGAAATAAACCCTAAAATTAAAACTACAATATACATTATTGAAATTGAATAAAAATACAAAATAAGAAGTAGTTTGCCCTCCATCACAACTATTCACATTGCTTTTAATCCTATCATCCATGAGCACATATAAAATTGGGTTGAACAAACAATCAAAAGAAGAGGGTTGAAGTTCACATAGGAAAAGATGACATCCAAAGAGATTCAGACATCCACACATTAAGACAGGCCATTTCTGGGCATCCTTACAAAGACTCTTTCCAGTAGGAGTTGCATTGCATCACAAGGAAGTTCATCATGTTAGATATCAAATCGCCAACTTGAGGGGGAATGTTGAAGTTCTATGTTGGGGTTTACTTCTATCCTTGTATTTATTTAGGCCCATCCTTTTGTATTATCTATGTTTACATGTGTTCCATTTAAGGAATAGTCGTCAGGCTTTGATATGTGTATTGCATATATGAGTGTGTATTGCATATATGAGCCTTTCAACCCCAAATGGAAATATGTCAGCAACATGCTGCATTATTCTCTTATATAACTTCAAATTTGACAACTACCCCTTACTTTCAACTTCAATTGCCTGCCTTTATTTTCTTCCATTACTTGCCTTTTTCTGATCTATGACATTCGCAAATGCATCCATGATGCCTATTCAATATAAAAACTTTTTCGTAACTTAAGCAATTGAGCCCTAGCAAACACTGCATGCCTAAGATGTGCAGACACAGATATGCGCATGGATCCATAGAACAGTTATATATGTGACTTGGCATTTCTTTAACTCTAGGACACAAATATGGATATGAGTGTCCTCTCCAACATATCAATAACTATATATTTTTATGTAATACACATGCTTATCAGAAAATAAGTTCCAACATGTAGATACATATATACAATTTTATCCTACTCGATTTCATTTTTTTTATATTTAAATCATATTATGTGCAGAGTCCCCCTAGGAGAATCCAATAATAGCGGAGTCAACACACGAAGACATTAGCACGTTAAGCATGTAAACTTTTCTACACATTATAGCTATGTCCCCATATCCACCCGCTGTTTTGTATCAACTCCTCCTAGCAAACATTTTCAGCTACCTCTCCTCTTTCAACTCCAAGTAAGCTGTTGTTAGTGGCAATCTTGTGCTCAATAAACAATTCCTTCGGCACATCCACTTCTATTCAATTGGAATCTTGATAAAGCCTGTGATGCTCGATGTTTTAGGTATCCCATTGCATCCAAAATGCTACCGCCAAATCCTTCATGATATCATCCTTCTCTATAGACTAGAGGTAAATACACTTATATGGTTTGGCACTGCAAGATCATGCTTTAATGAAGCACCTTTTTAGTCAGTTTATATTTGTTGTTGGCTTTATGTTACTCCTTACATTAATAACATATTGTACTCCGTAAATTGTTTTCTATATGAATTCACCACACAATGTTTCGTTGGAAGATATTCCTATTGTGAGAAGGGCATGCAATGTTCAAACTTAGGTTTGCGGTTTTCTTTTACCATTTTCAATGCATCATAATTTTCTCCTATTTAGCCTATTATATTGGTTGTTTCTGTGATTCATCAGTGGTTGTGTTCTTGGTAGGTTGAAGGAACATTTCAGGATGGGACCAAGTTAGTCACAATTCATAACGCTATTGCCACTACTGATGGCAATATGGAACTGGCATTGCATGGTTCTTTTCTTCCAGGTATAGGACATAATCATCATGAACTTTTGTTTTTGTTATCTAACCAGTAGCTAATACCATTGATTATGGAACTATTTCCATGAGCTGAAGTGTTATAATTTTCTTTTGTTTGCACACTTGTAAAGTTTTCAGTTTGCTGTTTATGTTTGAAACAATGTGAAATTACGAATTTTTCTTCATTTTCTTTGGAAATTCTGGACAAGTGGTTATTCACTGGGCCTCAAGATATTTGATACAGAACTTGTAAACCTTGTCCCGTATCAAGGTCTACTGGGAACACTAAGATATGTGTTTCTTGTGCAAATTGATCTTTTACAGTAGCTCAAAGTAATTGATCACCTTGTTGGTTCTATGTCCTGAAGACCTGAAATTTGGGGAAACATAACTTTGAGAGTGACACTAGATTGTGCCTTTTCTTTGACATGAGGACATATTAGGGACTCATTTTTTTTCATGATAGATAGCATCCCTTAATTGGATCTCTTCAAGATATAAAGGGGTTGATGGTGATGATATCCCCAGGGCTCATCAAAAGGAGTGAAGCACTCTTATTGTCTTTGGATTGCAAATCCATAAACAACCTGGGTCAAGTAGTAACCCTAGACATGATTTGGACAAAGTAGCCATCATTTCAAAGAAATACTCTTACTTACCTTTATGGACAATCCTGATAGTTGTAGCCTTAATAAGTCATGGTCATTAAAAAAAGTGTCCCTGTTTTGAGAATAAAGAAAAAATAGTTTTTGTTATTTTTTCTATTTTAATTCTTGTTGGAGTTTCGATGGTGTTTTGAGGATAAGTGGTGTATAGAAACAGGCTTCCCTTTGGCTCGTGGTAGATCAAGCTGAGGTATCTGTTACTTTTAAACTAGGAATAGTGGCATACCAAGCTAGGATGCCCATCGCTCTTAAATAGCTCGCTCGAATGCTGGGGGACCATGCTGGGACACCTATCACTCTTTGGTGGGTGTCACTCTTAGATGGGTAAAATTGCTAAAATATCAAGAGCTTAAATGGGGCATAACTTATTTTCCGCATAGAACTACAGAGAGAGTTGCAAAGAAGAGAGAAATCCCTTTTCATGATATTCATGCTCATGCATCAAGAAAACCTCATTTATAAATCTTTGAAGATAACATATGCCAGTTGCCACATAAGGGGATATGGAATGTCACACATCTAGAAGATTTTAGCAGGCAAACAATAATGATGTAAAACTGTATTCTATAGAGAAAAGTAACTGACAACGAGACACCCTCCACTTCAAGATTATTTCTAATGACAGAAAATTCCTTGGTCCTTGGTCCTGCTGAATCCTCTGAATTGGGAAGCACTTTTGGAATACCTTTTCACAAAACTATGGAGCTGAAAACATCGGCTAGGAAAGGATTTGTAGCCAGCCCAATAGTTAGGATAAGGCTTGGATGATGATGATGATGAAGTTTAACTTTTCAACATGGGCATAATCTATCCTTACGACATGTAAGTGAAATGGAGCATACTGACTCAATAGGAGTAGGTACATTTGCCAGCTGGGAGGCACAAACAGGACTTTTCCTAATGGCTGCAATGTAATGCACCTTATCCTAGCTAGGGTTCATAGAGGTGGTTGGTCATTCTTCTATCTCATTTGGAAACATTACATCTTCAAGGAGTGTGACATTCTTCACAGATACACTTATCCCCTCTTTTGTTAGATGCCTGTGTATAGGAGTGGAGGTCAGACTTTCTTTAAGCACTCTACTTCACTAAGGGGTGGTGGGTTCCACCTGTTTATAGAAATGCATGTTAAGTGAAATAGAGAAGCTTGACTATTTCATGTTGATAATGGAAGCTTAATGGAATGCTACATTAACTTATGAAGAAGGTGAGCATGGCCTTGATTTTTGAGGATTTCTTTCATGCACAACAATCATGAGGGGCATCATAGCCTTTGTATTCAAATTTGTGTGTAGTTCATTCCTTGAAAGTAATGAAGCAAAAGCTTCACCTTTATATTAGCTTGCTTCCTAAAATGTTAGTTCGGGGAATCAGTCTTCTATATAATTGTCAAAAACTTAAAAAATAAGTAAATGATTGTGCTTATATGTCCATATAGGACCTTAGTACCCTTTTTTACCCTTTCTAGTGTAAATATTCTTTCTTGGAAGGGAGCCATGCACCAAATATCTATAATAACTTATGTATTCCCTTTTTAAATTGAGTGTTGCTCCAAAATATGTTTCTTGATTATTTTTGTTTTGGTTATAAGGCAGTAATCGAAAACTTAGATGAGTCCACCCGGACTCGGCCAAGTTACTTGGGTAAAACTTGTGGTAATTAAAAGAATAAGAATTATGTTAATTTATGAAATCAATGTATAAATATTTTATATGTAATTTGGATGTTTTTCTGATGATGATTTATGAGATTTTTCTTGTCATATGCCCAATTTTTAGATATTTGTCTTTTTTTTTTTCTTTTTCGGATTTCTCTATATCATCTCCAGCTATAAATCAATTTTCTCATAATCACTGTTTATCTTTTTTTCTATCTTAATTGGACTTTTATTTTTTTTAGTTTAGTTTGATTTTTACTATTTTTATTTTATTTTAAATGTTTGGAACTTTTTTCTTTAAATTTTTTAGGCATTTTTTGCCCCGTTTACTACTTGGTTGAGTCCACTCGGATTCGCCTGAGTTACTTGGCTTGGTCAGGGCTCGAGTCTCATGCCCGAGCCGAGTTTATAAATATTATATGAAGTCATTGATAGTTATTAATATCAAAGGTTTTGCGCTCTATGTGATAGGGATACTCAACATTCACTGTTATTGTCCTCTGTGCCAGTCATTGTTGGTTCTTAGATTAACTACGAGGAAACAAGGTATTGAACATTTTCCAGTCAATTGCTGCTATTCCTTGGTGATATGTTATAAGCATAGACGTGCGAAGGAATCATAATGTCAATTAGCTCTTGAAGCACTTTTTATCATATTGAGTGAATCTTAGCTGCAATACTATTTTTGCTTTAATTTCTTAAGAAAATACCTGAACCAATTTATTTGGGACTGTTCATTTGAAATTCTTAATATTAAAAAAATATGTACTATGTAATCCTTTTTTTCTTTTTTTCCTTTTTTCACTTCAAAGTTCGGGAATTATCGTAAACATCTCTACTAGTGGTTCATTGGGATGGACGTGGTCCTGTTTCTCATTGGGCAGGTTAGCTGGTATCTCACCACAACCTCAGGGTTGCAACTGTCTTCCAGTTGGGCTATATGCTTCATCTGACATAGTGTAATACTTCAACTGCAAGAATAAACTTTGTAATCCTCGTTAAAGTTATAAAACATATTTTCCTAAGGATGTTTCCTAGTAAATTTCCAAAGAATTCCTAGCTTGGATGAACTGGCAAGGATTTGAAATTCTGTGGATGAGATATATGTTTCATTGATGGCATTGAAATTTCTAATAATTGGTCTATCTCTTGGAAGTTTTGTTGGATGATCTGAAGTTCTCTTTTGAAGAAACTTGAAATTGTTTTTCCTTCTAAAGTTTCTTGATAATGTTTTCGCATATGTCCTATGTTATAGTTCCTGCTGCAAATATGTTTGTGGAGACCCATGAGCATGACATTCCGGGAGAATTAATTGTTGGGGAAGGAGATATTATCTTGAACACTGGAAGGCATGCTCTTGTTCTCGAAGTAACTAACAAAGCAGACAGGCCTATCCAGGTTCAAGTTCTTGACACATATATGTTTGCTAATTTCCTTTGTTCTTATGCCATTGCTTATTTTTGTATATTTTGTTTTATTGAATTTTTTCTATCAGGTTTTGAATTTTAGGTAAATCTTAGTTAGAAGGTCGAGTTTTGGGGTTTTATTGGGGTGACTGGCATACCAATCATTGGTGACCACTATCAGCTGGCTCAATACCATAATTTTCCAGTTCTTGTTGCTCCATGTGAAACTGTCATCAGATAAATACTGCTTCAATATTTTAATTTATGGACTATCATTTGAAATATGAAACTTCTCAGTTCCCTAAAATGTTGCATACTAATCATGTGGTAATATTTTTTGTTGGGACACAAAATTCATGTCGATGCTAATTGGGCTTTGTGGATGCTCTTGATGAACTTTGGATGGCCTTCGAATTTTAGCCTTCCTAAGATGAATAAATAAAGCTGATATTTTGATGCTTTATTTTTCAATGTATTCAAGAACCTTATATACTTACGCCCCATTTTATTAATTGATTCAATTCCCTGGTTCATCAGATGCATTTAATACGTGATCACTTTTGTCTCTGTTCAGGTTGGAAGCCACTATCACTTTATTGAGGCCAATCCTTACTTGGTTTTTGATAGGAAAAGGTCTTATGGCATGCGGCTCAATATACTAGCAGGAACCGCAGTTCGATTTGAGGTAAAATGACCTTCAAAATTTGAACTCGTCGATCTTGTAGATTGACATGGCATGTGTATTTGTTTGGTTGATGTTAACAGAACATTCATTCTTTGAGCTCTTTCTATAAATGTATAGAGTTTTCTCTGCAATTACTGCATGCATTGCCTTTCTTATCGTGTTTCATTCATGTCTCATATGGAAGCTGAAAGTTGCATATGACTTTTATTTTATTTCTGCTTTGGCTTCTTACTTCTAGCAACCCATTTGTTGGTGTTTTTCCTGATGAATGAGGTGCAAACAAAAATATGTAAATATGAATAAAAGTGGGGAAATAAGAAATTCTTTCATTGTTTGTTAGGAGTTTTGTTGCCTGTTATGGTTCGGAGGCATTGACTTGAGGCAACAACAACCATTAGTTACTGCAAGATATTTGCAGGACCTGGAGGCTAGCAGGGCCCTTACCCTCAAATTTTTTAATTTGCTTCAAAGTCAAAGCCGTTATTGTTTGTCAAGAGTGGCAATGGGTCAGGCAGCCCAGCTAAGTCTCCGCTGTCCAGCATATGTGGCCGATTGGGCTCTTGCCCAGCCAGGCACATCATGGCCTGGCTGGGCATTTTGAACAGGTTGGACTGGGCCCATAACAGGGTTTTGGCCTGCAGGGCCTGGCTGGGTTCGAGACCCACCCTTTTCTGCCCCTAGTGTTTGTGATAGTAGGCAGCTTGCTGCTCATGTACCTGTAGCAAGCATGGAATCACCTTAGACATGAACTCCCCTGATTTGCTGAGTCGAAGTCAGTTTGCGACTAATCTTGAGTGTTTGTGACATTATTGGTTCATTGAGATCTTTCAGTGAATGCATAGCAAAGAATAGAGTTCTATGTCACCAACCCTTTGATAATACTGGAAAAGTAAAAATAACGTTAGAAGCAGACACACGGCCCAAATCTTTTTGGAGAAGGTGACACAAGGATGCCCTCAAGAATTGGCTTGTTTTTGAAGGAAACTCATTAATGAAATTGGGAGGCTCTAGCCCCCCACCCATTTTAGAGGCATGTATTCAATTTTTTAATCTAAACAAAAGGAAGGGATCACGACTCTCTCTCTCTCTCTCTCTCTCTCACACACACACACACACACACACACACACACACGCATTCTCACATGTGCTCGTGCTCTCTCCTTATTTTATAACTTGGCTCAATATTTGTCTCTCTTGTGGGGGTCGTTTTGCATCATGCTATAGGTAGGTAATTATCATGAAATGTGAAGACCCCAATAAAATAATAAAATGAGAAAGATTTATAACTAAAAAGCATAGGACTGATAATCTCTAGTCATTTGTTTCTATCTCATCCTTAAATTTTATTCTATTTAAATTTGAATATAGAAAATGCATAAAAAAGAGAGAAAACGGAAATTTTATTGTTTGCGGCCTGCCATTTGATTTAAAGCTAAACAAAGGAATTTCATGACTTGAAAAGTTCTTCGGCTGAGATGAAGAACACTGGACCAAATATGAAATAAATGTGACAATCTGGAGAAAATGTAGTTTTCTAATGCATATATGAATGAAGTTGCTTAGAAGATCCAGGGAAAAGGATGACATAAGATGGAGGGTAAAAAGTGAAAGAAGAGAGATAGTGGCTAATTTTTAAATATTGTTGTTTTATTATTAACAAATGTATGAAGTAATTATATGAAAATTGTTAGGTTCACTATGTGTTTCAACTGTTCTGTATTTTTTTGATAATGAATCCTATATTCAATGGAATTACCCCCGAATCTTGTGGAAAAAACACTACATTTCATTGTTATTTTCATGTTGAAAGTGTTGTTCGAATATTACATGAAATTGAATTCACTTGGAATAAAGGAACTGTGGTTCCATAGTTATTGCTTAAAAGGAAGGAGAACAGTTAAAGGGCAGGGATGCATTCTCTAGAGGTGGGATCCCAAGCTTGATCAACAAGTCTGCAGGTCGAGAGGGGCACCAATCGAAATGGACTTTCCATTCAAGTATGGGTTTTTTCATGATGAATGCTGGTCCTTGCTCTCTTGTGCACCCCAAGAACTCAAACATGCATTTTTAATCATAACTTCAATGGTTAAGTGCTCATAACTACATATCTGACTTTCAAAGTTCATCTAATATGCGCTATTGATGTGTGGAGTATGCATTAAATTTTTAATTTCTTGATGCAGCATTACCATCTTCGTGCACTAGAAGTATTCTGCTGGTTTCGTGTTGTTTGTTATGTATGTCTGCATTCCTTACCTGGATCCTTTTCCTTTTCTGGAGTTAGCCTGGGGAGAAGAAGTCTGTCACACTTGTTAGCATTGGAGGACAGAAAGTAATAAAGGGTGGGAACGGCATGGTTGATGGTCCTGTTGAAAATTCCAGACTTCCAAAGATAATGGAAGCTTTGCATTCGAAATGTTTTGGCCATGGAAAAGAGGATAATGTCATGTAAGTATAGATCTTGATATTTTTGACATCTTTGAGTGAGGACCATCCTCTTGGCCTGTATCATAGCAATCAAAGTGCTATCACATTATGCATCTTATGCTGATCAATTAGATCATCAATTAAAAGTTATTTAACCGATTTGTGATTCAGGGTTGGTGTTACATCAGAAGATCCGCAACTCACAGTTAAGGTTTCTCGTGAGGCTTATGCTGACATTTATGGACCTACAACTGGTGACAAGATCAGGCTTGGTGATACTAACTTGTATGCAGAAGTGGAGAGAGACTTCACTGTTTATGGAGATGAGTGTAAGTTTGGGGGTGGCAAAGTCCTACGTGATGGGATGGGACAAGCAACTGGTTACCCGTCATCCGTTTGCTTGGATACTGTTATCACAAATGCCTTGATCATTGACTATATGGGGATCTACAAGGCAGATATAGGCATTAAAGGGGAGTTCATCAGCTCCATTGGTAAGGCGGGGAATCCAGATGTAATGGACGGTGTGCACAAGGATATGATAGTTGGTGTAATTTTCTTCCCTTTCTTTGTTGATCATGATGTATTATTTTATGTGTTGATATTGCACCATTGTTTAATATTGTTTTTCTGTTTTACTATTGTGCCTCTCCGTGTATTAAAATGCAGGTGAATACCGAGGTTATTGCAGGGGAAGGAATGATTGTAACTGCTGGAGGAATTGACTGTCATGTACACTTCATCTGTCCTCAACTCGCAAATGAAGCAATCTCAAGTGGTAAATTTCTATTTCCCTCACATTGCAGTTTATAATATATGCTTCAAGCATATTCTGGAACTTGAGTTTATAAGCAATTTGTTTATGTGAATACTGGAACTTGAGTTTACAAGCAATTTTTTTATGTGAATAAAGATTTACGTATAGCAGCCTATATACATGTGCATCCTTTACAAAATGTACTGAGACAAGATCCCTGAGGTAGAGAGACATTCACCCTGCTAACCATTAATACAGACTGGCTGACACCCTCTCTTGCTAATGAATTGGAGAGTTTAGAAGAATTTACCATTCTGCATGATATGATTGTAAGCAATCCATCTATATACCATCTTTATAGCTTATTGAGTAATTCATAGTTTTTAAAATGGCTGCATTTACTGCATATATAATAGGATGCTTCTTATTTTCAATTTTTTTTTTAAGCTAGTAGTTGTCTGTTTGATGTTATGAAGTCATGTCCTTGTCTGGATATTTAAAGTGCACACATTTTTATGATGTCTAAATATAGATATGCTTATGGGATTGAGGTATGGGAACCATCCATGCCGTTTGGCATTTTCCAAATTCACGACATACAAATATGAGTATCCTATCCAGCACATTAGTGTACATCATCTTGAAAGAAATGGTTATGTAGAATTCGAAGGTATAAAAATATCAAAAAAGAAAATCTCTTCTTCTTTTTAATAACTGGAATTTCTACTTACAATTGCCACAATACAATGTAGAAAAAAAGTAAATCTAGTTTTAATTCTTACTGCCAAATGAAACTTTTATTTAAAAAAATTCAAATTCATATTTACAATATGAATTCAAATACAATTAGGTATTCTAATCTAAGTGGGAGTCCTAGTTCAAATAGGAATCGTGATCCAAAAAGGACTCCAATACAATTAGGACTTTTAAGACAATCATCATCATTTGAGCCTTATCCCAACTATTTGGGCTTGCTACACGAATCCTATTCCACCTAAGTTCAGGATTCATGATAAGATGCGAGAAAGTTTTACGCTAGCCGATCTACATAACAGAACCCTCATCTTTTATCTGGGCTTGGAACCGCATAACTAGCTCGGGACCAACCATGGTGGAGCCTAAAACAAATATGAATAAAACAAACCGATAAACAAAAACTGAGAAGATTTACTGAACCTTTGCCTAGGGTACCTCTTTAGGACATAACACACCCCAAACCCAATATACAAACCAATGGGACACTTTGATCCTTGGTCTTGCTAGATCCTCTGAATTGGGAAGCACCTCTGGAATACCTTTATAGTGGATTATGCACTCTAGTGAGAGTGTGTGTTGACTAACCAATGGTTCTCTATGACCCAGATTATATCTGAAACTCTACCCTATGCAAGTGGCACTACTGGGAAGGGTTTGCATTGAGTCACCCCTTCTTGAGGTTGGAGAGATGCTTAGGAATAATGTTTGTAGGCTAGGAGAATTGTGTAGTCTCTTGTGTGCAGTTGTAGGCCTTTGAAAGCAATGACCACATCCTCGAAAAAACTTTTGCACGTCATGTACACATGACAACCACATTACCAAGAAGCAGTCCGATAGTGGGTGTTAGGTTTTGTGGCTTTTAAAGGCCTCGAAAGCTTGTAAATATGATATTTTATAGTAAAATATATAATTTAGTGGGAGTGTGTGTGTTGATTGACTAAGGGTTGGGAGGTTTATGGCCTTGGTCATATCCAAAACCTTTAGTCCTGGGCATGTGGCACTACTGAGAAGGGTTTATAGTGGGTCATCCCTTGTTGAGGTTGAAGAGGTGCCCGTGGATGATGTTTGTAGGTCAGGAGAACTGTATGATCTTTTGTATGTGGTTATAGGCTTGTGAGAGCAAGGGCCAAAGCCTCAACAAACTTCTGCACGACATGTACATATGACAGCCTCATTATTGTGAAGCAGTCCTACAGAGGGATACATGTACATATGCATAGAGAGAGCCCCCTTTGCACACTGTGGTGACAAGTGTTAGACTTGCTCTTAAAGCGGGAATTGAAATCTACATTCTGGGATCATGGTCCCATTGTTTTATTGTCTAACTTTGATAAGTCAATCATGAGCTCCTAAAATGAGACTCTGGATCATAGGTCTTTGTTGGATTGGATAAAAAAATACCAGTTCATCATGGTTTCTTGGACGAGTGAAGTGCCCTTATTGTTGCTAATTTTGACCTGTTGGTATCAGTTCAATCCTAGTATATTTATTTTCGTATTACAAATATTTTTACGATTTTTAAATATTTCTTTAGAATTTTAAAATATTATTTCTTCTATAATTTTCATTAAAAAGGTATTTTTGAAAAATTTTAGAATTTGATAAGGCACATGTGGGGACAAAGGATCCAGCCCCCACATTTGTATGCTACCTATGCGGGGCCGACATTACCCCCTAGGGAGGCACACGACTTTTTTTGTTAACAAAAAAGTGGGCACGCCACTTATTCAAGAGAAAGGGGGTACGCTCCACTTTCTTAATATTTGATTTTAAATTAGATAGGAAACTTTTTAATAATATTTGGTTTCTTATTCTCGTGGGAATTTTAAAATATAAATTATCGTAGATTTCCTATAGATTATAGGAGATCTAGATAATGATAACACTTGTTATACTTTAAAATTTAACTAGGAGTTGGTTATGGGTCAAAATCTAAGGAGATAAGGTTTCGATCTTTTCCACCCAAATTCATGATGGCTTGTTTGTGGGATGGAAGGCTCTGATTAAATCTCTCACCTCACAGATTTCCTAAATCATCCTAAAAGGTCTAGTTGGAAATTAGACCATGCACACCTAAGGAAATCTTGAATAGGTTCTATTTCTTTGGCAGTAAAATAAAGATTCTCGCTGTTATCTAGGGCATTATTTTGATTCACAGCTGTATTTAGTGGCCTTTGTAAGTGGAGTTTAAGTATATTGAATAAAAGAAAAATAATATTTTGTAATGTAATATACCTTGAGGTCCACATAGTCACTCCTTTCACTGGTATCAGAGCCTATATATTTTACTGCCATTTTTTAGGGGTATTTTTTTTTTTATTTGAGTCTAGAAACATGACATCAAAAAGTTTCTTAGCTGAATTTATTAAGTCTGAAAGATTTGACGGGAAGAACTAGGCGAGTTGGAAGAGAAAAATAGGTTATGTCCTCTTTGAAGAAGGATTTAGCCAAATACTTACTGATGACCCCCCACATGTCCTAAGAGGAAATACTTATGAAAGGCAGCTTGTAAGAGATGCTCATGCTCAGTAGGAGCACAAAAACATTCTAGCAATGCATGTACTATTTATAGCTATGGATGGCACCCATGATTTCGAGTATGAGCACCTGAAGACTGCAAAGAAGATTCATGAATGACTTGAGACCGATTATGCCTCACCTTCTCTCACTAGGAAGACAATGGCTATGAAACAATATTCAGATTTGAAGATGAAGGAAGGAAGCAAGTTAATTGAGCATATACAACAGTTCAGAGCTTTAGTTCGTGAACTCGAGGCTGTACAAGCTAAGTCAAATGAAAACATGCAAATCTGCCAATTGCTGAATTCTATACCGAGCTCATGGGAAAGCGTCATTTCAGGCCTTACCGCAAGGGAGAGCATGCTGAAGTTGGGCGAGATCATCACCAAAATTAAAGCCGAAGAAGAAAGGAGTTTGTCTTGCGATACTTTAGCCTTGAATGACTCTATAATTCTGGTAAACCTTAAATTAAACTCTGGTTCACTCAAGAAGAAGAAATATAATGGAAAGAATAAGAATAAAACCAATGTGAATCAAAAGGGGAATAATGGGTCTACGAAGAAGGATTTTAAGAATACCCGGTTATATAATTTCAAGAAATTTGGGCATAAGCAAAGTATTGTAAAGCACCCAAGAATATGAATCCCACGGGCAATAGGGAACATGCTTGTGTGGTCCTTGAGACCTTGCCATCTGACCCTAAAATGGGGTCATGGTGGTTTTACTCAGGGTCCACTGCCCATGTGTTGAACACCAACGATGTTTCAAGCATGTTGCCCATGGGGATCAGTATATCTATATTGGTGGGAATCAAAAGATTGAAATTCTGGGTATTGCAGATTTCGTCCTTCAATTTGAGAATAGAAAAAGCATGGTCTTAAAGCAAACTATTTATGCTCCTAAGATTAGGAAGAGTTTGGTTTCGGTCGCTAAATTGGCTAACGCAGGCTACTAAACCATTTTTACTGGTAATAAGGTGGAAGTGAAATATGGAAATGAATTAGTCATGGATGCTCATCTTGTAGATGGTTTCTTTACAGTTGCAATAAAGAATTCCATTTCTTATGTCTCGTGTTATAATAATAACAATGATGATGCGTATATATGGCACATGAGACTAGGGCACATAAATCCTAAAAGGATGGAGAGGTTAAAGAGAGGGATTACTAAAGAATTTAAAGGCAGACTTAACCAGAGTCTGTCAATCATATGTCCAAGGAAATCTGGTTAAAAAATCCTTTGTGAAAATTCAAAGAGCTATTGGAATATTAGAAGTTGTTCATAGTGATATTTGTGGGCCTATAAATGTGGAGGTACTTTGACAAAAGGATTGGTGGAGAATTTTTTTGCCAAACTTGTAATGGGATGGGTTTGAGAGAAATTGAGAGGGAATGATTGTATGGCGTTCAAAGGCCAAGTAGTTGATGTTGGGTTTTGTGGCTTTTAAAGGCCTAAAGAGCTTGTAAACATGATATGTTAAAGTGGAATATGCACTTTAGTAGGAGTGTGTGTGTTGACTGACCAAGGATTGAGCGTTTTATGGCTCTGGTCATGTCCAACAGAGGGACACATATATATGTGCATAGACAAAGCTCCCTTTATACTGTAGTGGCAAGTGCTAGACTTGCTCTTAAAGGAAGAACTGAAATCCACATTTTAGGATCATGGTCCCACCATTTTATTATCCAACTTTGACAAGCCAATGATGAGCTCTTGAAATGAGACTGTGGGTCATGGGTCTTTGTTGGGTTGGATGAGAAAACAGTAGCAGCTCATGGTTTCTTGGGCTAGTGGAGTGCCCTTATTGTTGCTAATTTTAACTCATTGGTATCAGACCACTCTTAATATATTCGTATTAAAAATGTTTTTATGATTTTTAAATATTTTTTTAGAATTTTAAAATATTATTTCTGTTGTAACACTTATTAGAAGGGTATTTCTAAAATTTTCAGAAATTGATAAGACACATGTGGGGACAAAGGATCCAGCCCCCACATGTGTGCCACCCATGTGGGACCCACATTACCCCTAGGGAGGCACGCCACCCTTTTTTAACAAAAAAAATAGGGCATGACACGTTTTAAGGAAAAGTGGGCTCTCCACTTATTCAGGAGAAAGGGGGCACACCCCACTTTCTTAATATTTGATTTTAAATTAGATAAGAAATCTTTGAATAGGATTTGATTTCCTATTCTAGTAGGAATTTTAAAATATAGATTATCCTTGATTTCCTAAAGATTATGGGAAACCTAGATAATAATATGATTGATTATATTTTAAAATTTAAATAGGAGTTGGTTATGGGTCAAAATCTAAGGGGATAAAGCTTCTATCTTTCCACACAAAATTATGATGGCAAATTTGTGGGATAGATGACTCTAATTAAGTCTCTCTCACCCCACATATTTCTTAAATCATCCTAAAAGGTCTAGCAGGAAATTAGATAATGCATACCTAAGAAAATCCTATTGAAATTGGGAGATAGATTTCGTTCTATTGAAAGGCCTAGTTTGAACCACAGTTGTTGGGTACGGGAACGGGAACGGTTTCACGATCAGGGGTGGGATCGGTGGATATTAGGGATCGATGTCCGTACAACCTCAAAGATTGGGATCGAGCTCCATGTGTGATGGGGATCGATCTCCTTTGTTACATAAGATCGATAATTATTATATAAAGGTGCGAGATCCTATACATAAGAAGCGAAGTTCCCAACATTTTTTTGAGTTTCTTAACTCAGGGAGCGCATTACTAAAAGTGATTCAAAATATTATGGAGCGAGGAATAACTTTTATAGGAGCGAGTTCCATTTTCTTAGAACATAAGTTCCTTGTGTAAGTAATAAGGATCCATGGCTTTAAATGTAGCTCCCGGTATTATTAACCAATAACATGTAGGCTTAGTCTTTTTATGAAATAGATAGGAACTTTAAAACAATCCCATATTGGTGGGATATGGATGCCATATATGGCGATGCTTGTGTTCCGTTATTTTGGAATCTAGATCCAATGCACTCTGGAGCGCGAGCCATAAGACTAGGGAACTAGATCCTGTAATGTTCAGGAACGTGAAATTAAATTGTAAGGAACTCGTTCCCTTATAAGATGGCGCAAGATCCCGAAAGCACTAAATTGAGTTTCAGACGAGATCCGCTCTGGGATCAAGAGAACCGAGGTTCTGCAAGGGATCGCCAAGCAAGGGAGGAGATCTCGGTAACTATGGTTTGAACCTCTTTCAAATATACAACTAGTTTCTCTTTCAATCATCTATTATTCTCTTTTCTTCACGCCACTTTTTCCTCTCTCTCAAAAAGTTTTGAAGTCATGTGCCTCCCCTCTCTTTGCCCCATAGGGAGGCACGCCACCCCCTCTCCTCTATATTTTTATCACACCACCCAAAAGAAAAATAGAGGTGATGTTATAGTGAAATACTAGAGCCAGGATTTGTTGTATTTTGAAGAAAAGAAGGGAGAAGCCCAACCTAGAGAGAGATTAACTGACAAGCTTAGCCCTAGTTTGTTCCCGTAGGGTTTCTATAGGCCCTAGTTGATTTTTGGGCTCTTTAGAACCCTAGTAAAAGAGGTATCGCAAGTAAAACTTCTCATCTCAAAATTACCAACAACACTTGAAAGGAGTAAAAGTGTGCCACCGGTCAGGGAATCGAGTGTGGGGTGTAGTAAGACCTATGAGGGTAACTTCAAACATCTTCCAGTAAGTATTCCAATAGTTTTAATTAATTTTTAAAATTAATTTTTATTTTTTGTGAGTTTTTAGGAACTTGTATTGTATTAAAAATTATAGCGCAAGTTTTTTTAAAGCTCCTGGATAGTTTCTATTTCTTTTGGCAGTAAAAATAAAAATCTTAGGTTGTATCGATGGCATTATTTTTATTTACAATAATATTTTGTGGCCTTTGTAAATGGAATTCAGTTATATTGAATAAAAGTAAAATAAATTTTTTAAATTTAATACTTTGAGTTCCACATAGCCACTCTTTTCAGAGGGACACGTATACATGTGCATGGAGAGAGCCCTTTTGCACTATAGTGACAAGTGCTAGACTTGCTATTAAAGGGGAGAAACTAAAATTCACATAATGGGATCACAGTTCCACTATTTATTGGACCAACTTTGACAAGCCAAGCGTGAGCCCTTGCATAAGATTGTGGGTCATGGGTTTGTTGGGTTTGTCTGGGAAGACAATTGTGGATCATGTTCACTGGGTTTGACGGAGTGCCCTTTATAGTTGCTTATTTTGTGTCATTGGTACCAATCCACTTCTAAATATTCTATTTTTGATATTGGAAATATTTCTGTGAATTTTAGAAATATTTTAGAATTTTAAAAATTTATTTTTACTGTAAAATATTTTGAAAAGTGACCCATAGGGGTGGTAGGCCCCACTCCTTTAATTATTTGGTCTTTAATTGATTGAAAAATTTGAGTTAAATAGTCTTTTAAAATAAAATATTTGTTTTCTAGTATTGTGGGAGTTTGTTTGACTAAACAAACGTTATCTTTTGATTTTCTATGAATTTTTGAAGAAGATAATAGGAAGTTTTGGATTGGATATAATCCTATTTAACTAAGAAGTTGGACTTGGGTCAAATTATAAGGGGATAAGGTTCCTAATAATCTTCTAAAATCCTGATGGCTAATTTATGGGATGGATGACTTAGAGTTGTTCGCCTTCACCTCATAGATTTCCTAAGTTTGCATTGGTCAAGCTGATTCATTAAGATAGGCAGACATGGAGAAGGAATTCTAATCCAAATGGGAGAAGGAATTCTTTCTATTCAAACACCTTTGAGCCTCTCTCTTTCTCTCTCTCAACACCCATATTTTCCTCTCATCCATGCACCAAGTCTCTCTCATTAAAATTTGTTATTTTCTCTCCTCCCTTCCCTAAAAGGCCATGCAACCCAAAATTTGATAAGACAAGGGTGACATATTGAAATTCTAATTAGGGTCTAGCTGTTTGGAGAAGAAAAAGGGGTACGCCCAGCCATAGGAGGATCTATACCTTCAAGCACAGCCTTAATTGGTTCCTAAGGGTTCGTACAAGCCCTAGTTAGGTTTCCATGATCAATAAAACCCTAGAGTAAAAGAGATTGCCTATAAAAGCTTCCCATCTCTGAAATTCCAGAAAGATCAAAGGGGACAAAAGTACGCCATTGGTCAGGTTTATCAGGTGTGAGGTGTATCAAGTCCTGTGGGGTAACCTTAGGCATGATCAAGTAAGTCTTCTTGGCTGTTTTTATTTATTTTTCAGTCATATTAGCGCACTTTCTGTGATTTTTCAGGAACTTATATTGTACTTAAATTCACAGTAGCAGACTTGATATTTAGGGTTTTATTTTTTATTTGCAGCAGTGTATTGTGGCTCATATAAGTGGAATTAAGGTATATTAATAAAAATTAAAAAGAAAATTTTTGAATTTATTACCTTGAATTCCACCACATAGCCACACCTTTCCACTACCACCACCACCACCCACAGTCACTGCTACTGCTACCAATTTTAATGCCAACATGTTTATTATATATTTCAATTTCAAATTTTAGCTATTTAATTTATTTTTAAAATTTTTTTCCCCTAAATGAGATCTTAGCACCTACCAAGATGTTCCTTGCGTCCAGGTGGTGTGTTCTGCACCCTGCCCATACGTATCTTTGGGTTCTTGGCATTGTAGTAAAATCATAACTTGATCTCTGTTGCGTATCAAGTTGCTCATAATCTAAAATGGAGCTGCTGGCTGATAACTGAGTGGTAGCTTCACCTTGCCTTCATTTGTTTACAATGCCATGTTGACTAGCATAAGCTTTAGATTGTACATAAGTACATGGAATGACTTAGCTTTCTTGTTGGAAGGTCTCACAACACTAATTGGAGGTGGAACGGGGCCAGCACATGGCACAACAGCAACTACTTGTACACCTGCACCATCACAAATGCAATTGATGCTGCAGTCAACTGATGACATACCACTTAACTTTGGCTTCACTGGGAAGGTATTTCCCTTCTTGTTCCTCAGTTATCCACTTAATAGTTGTGCCTCTTCTATTCTTTTTGGGAATCTCAAGACTCAAGATTAGTATGAGGGCCTTATCTTTTCCTTGTGAAACTGGGAATCAATATGCTTCGTCATGTGGCTCCATTTGGCCCGGGGGATATAGCTCAGTTGGTAGAGCTCCACTCTTGCAATTGGGTTGTTGCGATTATGGGTTGGATGTCTAATTGTCCAGGCGGTAATGATAGTATCTTGTACCTGAACCAGTGGCTCACTTTTTTCTAAGTAATGGGGAAGAGGACCGAAACATGCCACTGAAAGACTCTACTGAGACAAAGAGGGCTGTCAAGAACGTAGAGGAGGTAGGATGGGCAGTTGGTCAGATCTAGTATGGATCGTACATGGACGATAGTTGGAGTCGACGGCTCTCCTAGGGTTACCTCATCTGGGATCCCTGGGGAAGAGGATCAAGTTGGCCCTTGCGAACAGCTTGATGCACTATCTCCCTTCAACCCTTTGAGCGAAATGTGGCAAAAGGAAGAAAAATCCATGGGCCGACCCCATCGTCTCCACCCCGTAGGAACTATCAGATCAGCCCAAGGACGCCTTCGGCATCCAGGGGTCACAGACCGACCATATGTTTGGTGGATTTCTCTCTGCTTATTTATAATGACCTCGATTTCTTTGGGATTCATGGAACTGATGTAATGAGTAATACTTTCAACTGGCTTAAGTCAATATTGTCATATGATTAACACATTTTGTTGTGCAATCTGCATTTTTTCATCTTTCTAGTATTTTAGACATCATTGTGAAAGGTTCTCATGCACTCTTTGCGAGCACACATGGTTGGCCGTGGCTTGCAGGCCTCATGTATTATGTACTTTTGTGGGAACAAAAAAATATTTATGGGAATAATGTGTCTGATTTATCATTTGTTTTGATTATAGCTGTTGTAATGATTGGACGTCTTTTTAATGATTTTCATTTTATCCATTTTGTATTGTAACTATCATCTGCTCTGCTTCATTTGTGATGCATTTATTCGTCTCAATGGCAATTGCTTTCTAAGGGAGACGATCCTCAGATCATGTGTTGCTCAGTCTGTCTGCATAGAAGCTCGTTCTTTCAGTTACTGATTTTCATAAGATTCAGGGAAACAGCTCCAAACCTGAGGGTCTATGTGAAATTATTAAGGCTGGAGCAATGGGACTGAAGCTGCATGAGGACTGGGGAACAACCCCAGCTGCAATTGATAACTGCTTAGCTGTTGCTGACGAATATGATATCCAGGTACTACATTTAGTTAAATTCTTAAATTTGTAATGATGATTTGTATCTTAAACTTGCATGTTCTGTGAGCTATGCCAAGGTCAATATTCATACGGACACCTTGAATGAATCTGGATGCGTGGAACATTCCATTGGTGCGTTCAAAGGGAGGGCAATCCATGCATATCACAGGTGAAACATGTTGGTTTCTTATATGAGCTCTAATGATTATAGCCTGTATTGATATAAAAGCTTTTTACTTGGCCCCTTATGGCCATAATATTTTTTCATTGTTTGGCTTGATGTTTTCTATGCATCACTGCAGAAGTTTGTTCGAACTACAAAAAAATGATTGGAAGTAGTACAATGTTTTGTGTTCTCTGAGCTTCGTAAGCCCCACTATCTTTTGCACATGTCCCAGGTCATAATTGTAATAAGAACGTTTCTCAGTTTATAAAATTTTAAATCTAAATAAAATGTTCCCATAGTTGTCTGATCTTTGTTTCTAAATTTGATACCCAATGATTCATATGAAGTTGGTGAGCTCTTATTCTTCGTCATTGTCCCAAAGTATACCATGTCTTAAGAAGCTTATATACAATTCTTCAATTGCTTTCCTGCCATAAGGGCACGGTTGTTTTTTTATCACTAAATAATATTATGGACTTGGTTGATTTTTTAGATTTCTGAAATTGCATTGAATGGTATTACCACTTTTATTTGGTTTCGTGGAAGGACTGCAACCCACATAGAGATAAATCCTGTTTGCTTTTATTTTGGTACCATGATATTATCCCATAGCTTATAAGAAACATTTCCTTTTGCATTGTCCCCTTTGAAGGGCTACTGAAAGTCAATATGGCATTTATTACTTCCTAAATGTATTGTATTTAACAGCGAAGGTGCTGGGGGAGGTCATGCTCCAGATATTATCAAAGTCTGTGGCCTGGCCAATGTGTTGCCTTCATCTACAAACCCAACTAGACCTTTTACAACAAACACCATTGATGAGCACCTCGACATGCTGGTGAATATCAAGTGTTTCCATTTATTTCCCTCTTTGGTATTTCACTGAAATTATGTTTTTTCAAGTTCCTCTTGCTTCAATAGGTTTTACATGGAGTTTCTTCTTTTTTGAATCTATTTAGATGGTCTGTCATCACTTGGATAAAAACATTCAAGAAGATGTGGCATTTGCTGAATCTCGAATACGAGCAGAAACCATTGCTGCCGAAGATATTTTGCATGATATGGGAGCAATCAGCATTATATCTTCTGATTCACAGGCTATGGGACGTATAGCAGAGGTTTGGATTGGCTTATGATTCTCTTCATTCATTTTGTATGCAACAAGTAATTTCATAGACATGAGTAGATCAACCGTTGTTTATTACCAAATGTTGCATCATCCTTAATTTTGGCAAACCACAGGTGTACGGTACATCTTACCCCTGTGCTTCTGTTAGTATATATGGCATATTTTGTTGTTTCTTTTTATCAACCTTACACTTGTTTGCTGGTTAAGAGTCATATTTAAATTAGGATTCCTACTTGCATTAAGAGTGAAGATTAGAGCGTCTTGGTAAAGGATGACGAGGTCAACGAAGGGTGGAGAGTTTATTTTCAAAAAATGTTAAATGACGAATAGGATGGAAACACAACATTAGGAGGAATGACATAATTAAGTATAGAGATCATAGATACATTAGTAGGATTAGGATATTTGAAGTAAAAGAAGCTTTGAGAAAGATGAAAATAGGAAAGGCTTGTGGACCACATGGTATCCCCATTGAAGTTTGGAAGTGCATGGGGGAGATTGGTATATGTTGATTGACTAAGTTGTTCAACAAGGTGTTGAGAACAATGAAAATGCCAGACTGATAGAGAAAAAAATATTGTGGTACCTATTTACAAAAGCAAAAGAGACATACAGAATTATACGAACTATCGAGGGATAAACTTATGAGCCACACTATGAATCTGCGAGAGAGAGTGATTGAGCAACGACTAGGCGATGAAACGAGTGTATCGGAAAATCAGTTTAGTTTTATGCTAGAAAGGTTAACAACTGCGGTCATGTTCCTACCTAGGCAAATAATTGAAAAGTTTTCGTGTAAGGGAAAAGACCTCCACATGGTCTATATTAATTTAGAGAAAGCGTACAATAGGATACCTAGAGACTTAATTTAGTAGATGTTGGAAAAGAAAGGAGTCTCCAGAGGCTATACTGACATGGTGAGAGATATATACGATGAAATGCTAACTAGTGTAAGGAAAACTAATAAAGAGATAAGGAGTTTTTAGTGACAATAGGCCAACATCAAGGGTCAGCACTGAGCCCATTTCTCTTTTTTTTGGTTATGGACGAGTTAACTTGGCACCTACAAGATCAGGTACCATGGTGCATGTTGTTCGCGGATGATATAGTTTTGATTGATGAGACAAGAGGCGACGTCAACACAAAGTTAAAACTTTGAAGGGATATTCTAGAATCTAAAGATTTTAAAATTAACTGGATTAAGGCAAAACATATGGAATGCAAGTTTAATAATAATAAAAGTAGAAATGAGAAAGAAGTTAAGATTGATGGCCAAAAAATACTTGAAAGGGATTATTTTTATATCTTAGATCGATAATCCAAGAGAATAGAGAGATTGAGGAAGATGTCATGCATAGAATTAGAGCTGGGATGACGAAGTGGAGATATGCATCTATAGTTTTATGTAATCGCCACATACCTATGAAACTAAAGGGGAAGTTCTATAGGACAGCTGCAAGACCAGCCATGCTTTATGGGACGGAGTGTTGGGTACTCAAGAAACAACATACTCTTAGGATGAGTGTAGTTGAGATGAAGATGTTGAAATGGATGAGTGTCAAGACAAGGAAAGAAAGAATTTGGAATGAATGCATTGAGAATTTGGAATGAATGCATCGAGGTAATTAGGTATGGCTTGGCTAGCCATGTGCAATGTACGCCTAATACAATTCTGGTTAGGAGATGCAATTTAGTTCAAGTCGAAGTAATGAGAAACGATATGGTGACTTATGGTCTTACTGAGGGGATGACCCTTGATAGAGCAAATTCGAAGAACACGATTTTTGTAGCCGACCTCAAATAGTTGGGATAAAGTTCGGATGATGATGATGACGATGACGATGATGGCTTGAACTAGGGCTCCTACTCAAGCTAGAATTCCTAATTGTATTAGAATTCATCTTGTAAGTTTGAATTCAGTTTTGATTTATGTTTTATTAAGCAAGAAGAGTTAAAGATCCTAGATTGTTGTAGGTTTATTTCTACATTGTATTGTGGGAATTGCAGCTAAGTTTGAATAATTTTGTTGTGTTAGTTTTTAAGACAATTTTTCCTTAAAACTCTTCCAACAAAAACTACTGCAAACTACATATTAAGCAAGTAAATTACCAGTGACTTCAGCATGCCTTTATATACATAACCTTTGCCTTTTTGAGGGGTAGTTCTTATTTATTTAAGTATACAATCATGACCTGTTGAAATGTTGGGATTCAGTTCTGGGTTCCTTTGGTATTTGGCCCTTTTGCTTGCAGTGGTGTTTAAATTATTTTCATGCTACACTATTCATTACCTCTTTAAATTTTGAAATAGTTTTGTTCTGATGCTCTTCTCAGGTGATCACACGAACGTGGCAAACAGCCCATAAAATGAAGTTTCAAAGAGGAAATGTTACTGAACCAATTGGGTCCCAAAATGATAATTTCCGAATTAAGCGATACATTGCCAAATATACTATAAATCCTGCTATAGTTAATGGAATTTCTCAATATGTTGGATCAATTGAGGTAGGCCTATTTTTGCGGTGATATCTGTTCTCCATGTGTTTATTCCCTACAAGATATTGTTTCTCTATGCTCTCTTAGATCTTTCCAGTTTGCATTACTGCTTACACTGGATATTTTATATGCTTTCTTCAGTTTATAGAACTTCAATAATGACGTAATACAAATCAATGCATATTGTATATGTTGAAATATGAGTTAGATGGTTAACACAAGTTAATGTAGCACAATATCTGGAAACAGCTTGGCATGAGAGATGTTCTATTTTTGTTCAATGATTAATGTGGGCAGAATGTAAAATTCTGTTCTGTCAGAAAAATCCTAAGACTGGAAAAGGATATCTGCAGACACAGTGATTGAGTTTACTCTTTGTGGGTCTAGCTGACATACATCCTTGTCATATGTATGTGCAGATAAATCCATTCCTCCTGATATTATTTTCCCCAAATAAATTCTCATAGTATTTTCAAGGTTGAACACTAGATTATGGAACTTGATGCCTATGTTTTTCCAGGGAACACAAATGGTATCTGCTTAAAGGATACCCTCTGGAAATTCGTTCCCCTCAAAATATTTCTAGACAACTCTTCTGGCGGATCAAATTATCTAGTATTCCTTAAATTCGAGAATTCACTGGTCCCTATTGACCAGAATAGTACAAAATATTCACTACTTTATTGACCAATAATAATATTTTTAAAACACTATCCGTACATCTTTGAATGTCATCCATGAAGGAGACATTTCCAAGAAAAATGGCAAGAATATTGGAATTTTCATAGATAGTATCGAGCTTTTTGGTTTCAGTTCTGAATCCCAATGCTCTTAAATATCTCTCGGAAGCCATTGATGCTGCTGCTGATACCATCAACAATACATTATTGTTGTTAAGATATGTGTTCTTAGTTATAAGATCCTATGATGTCTAAAGATATCGCTGAACTTCGAATCTTAATTAAAGGATGATTTGTAAAATATTACTGGGAGTTTGCACACACAAGATAATGTCGTTAAATTTATATCTCACTTTGTGTGAAATCCACATATATCTGGGTAGCATGGTTGTGTCTTGACACATTCGAAGGTGCAATTTCACATTTGTATTAATAAGAAAGAAATTACAGTACAGATCATGTGTGTATAAACACATATACAAAGATTGGCATACCTGCTTAGCAGGAGCCATTTACAAAACTCAAAGGATATTACAGTCAGCCGACAGTCACTTGTCAAAATATAAATGTTAGTTAAAAAAGTGACTTGACATAGACTCTAGCACTTGATGGTCGCTTAAACAACAAATAGAAGAACTAGGTTTCTCATGTGTCACGAATCAAATGGTTGGACGATTAGGCAACTTAAATTCAGGTGAGCGTGTTGATTTTCAAATTACATTCCATGTTTATCTATTCAGCATCCCTGGTATTACAGGTTTTTAGTAGATGCAATGCTGGTATGTAATGCACATTAAATGCTGGTCAGTTTTCATGGATTTTGCATATCCATATTGATCTAATGCTTTCTGCTATTCGCTTGCTTGTATCATACATTAGCATAACACTCATCACAATTTAACTAAATTATGTGAATGGATTAGCTTCTACAATTTTGGCAATAACTGGAGATAATGTTCATAGGCTATTGTGCAGAAACATTCTAGTGACAGATATTGTTGGAAATTATATTATTAAGTTTGCAGAAGACAAATAATCTTGAGAAAAGTTCTGATGACATCATCATGTTGGCTTCACCTTGTGAATTGCAGCAGTCAGAAATTTACAAAAAATTTCTCTTATATAAAATGGGAAAAGAAAAAGTAGAACATGTACTAGAGTGCATAGTGACAAGTGTTACAGGAAGCACCCAATTTTTTATCTTAGCTCTCTGTTCTAAATGTTTCTTTGCTCTGGTGCAGGTTGGAAAAATGGGTGACCTTGTCTTGTGGAAACCTGCTTTCTTTGGAGCAAAACCAGATATGGTGATCAAAGGTGGTGTAATTGCATGGGCCCAGATGGGAGATCCAAATGCTAGCATTCCGACCCCTGAGCCAGTAAGAGATTTCCTCTCATTTGACATGCTATTGATCGACTCACTTGTATATTGGATTAGAAAGGTAAGAGATTAGGTACACAAACATTGTAATTAAAACTGAAAATAAAAAATTTGAACATATGCTACGGCAACCTGCTCCAATAAACTTCCTGTTTGCAGTTCAGAAACTGTTATGAGGTGATGATGCAAATCATTGCCTCAAAATTCCTGGGCCCTCTGTAGAGGCAAAGTGGCTGATGGGCACCCAATATTGGTAATTTATGGGTGGATTAACAGGGGATATTAGAAACTGCATTGAATACAACAAATGCAACCATTAGAAAGAGTATCATAATGACCTAAAGGAAATCACAGCCCGATGTTTAGGGATGTAATTCATATTTGCAAGGACAGGAGAGTTGATTTACTTACAGATGACTTACTGCTATGTTTTCTTAAATATTCAATAGACCACTTCCTGAATTTCCTTGCCTTTTGTTTCCAGCAAAGCAATGGCCGTGCTTAAGAAATTATATTATAGGGTGATAGTTTCCCTGAACCATATTTATTCATGATATGATCCTAATCAAGATTAAGGATTCCAGCTGGTAGGAAATTGACTAGAAGGTAAGACTAAAATTGGGTAAGTTTTGGAATTATGTTATGGGTTGGTTTTCATAGTTAATGGGGATTTATGGCGGTGTAGGTTGGTAGGGAGTCTAGATGTTAAGAAAGTAGGTGCTTTGATTGGGATTGAGGATGAGGATTAGTTTGAAAGGCAGAAAGAAACTAATAGGGGAGAGTACCACGGAAATCTTTTTTTTTTTAGCATTAACAAAAATTTAATTATTGAAACAGAAGTACAATGAAAACACACAGAAGAGAGCCTGGAAAATGAAAAGAAACAGCAATGGAGGACCGGCCCCCTCAAAGTAGATTGCAAGGCGGTTTCCCCCCAAAGAGTTTGTATATAATAAATTGTTACTTACTTTTGATAATTTCATCCATATTTTTAGGACAAGGTTTCTATAAGGCCTAGGCTTTATAAAAACAAAACAAAGCCTCACATCAAATCCTCATTCGGAAAGCACTTTTGGCAACGGAAATTTCCATGATGGCTCTAAAATCAATTTCCAACATCGAAAATAAAATTCGAAACTAAAAAAATTGTACAGATCTCTGAGCACTTATTTTTAAGGCGAAATGGACAGTCTAGATAATTTGTTACAATAGACACTATTTTTAGAGCTTGAAATCCTTTTTTTTTTTCACAACCATAATGTTCAAGCTAAGATGAGTGATTTAAAGTTTTTCTAATGCTTCAATTACAATTTTTGATGAGTTATGAGGTGAGGCTTTACGTATTTTAATATGGCTGCAGTCTTATCAAACCTTTTTCCTGTTTTTATGGCATCAAATCAATTGGTATCAAAGAACTTTCCTAGAGCACAAGCCAATATTGTGAAGATGGATAAAATTGGGAGGAAATCCAAGAAAACATTGTTGTTCAAAGGAAAACCTTGTCAAATTCAATTCTACAATGAATGCTCTAAAATGTAGTGATGGCGCTACGAGCGAAGCACTAAAATGTAGTAAAGCAGCTATCTTATCTGCGATAACTCATAGATTTTAGTCACAATATGCAGATGCTTGTGCCTACATGTACCTTGAACACCACTGATTATGTGAAGCTAACGTCATGTATGGTCAAAGTGAGATCCCAATATCAAAAGAAGTTAAAGAAGGGAAAAATTAGCCAGAATGTGGCACTCTGAAAAAAACAGAAATCATGTAGCTAGAAATCTGCACAAGGGAGCTAGGAAGGCAGAGTTGCCAAAGATCTGCAGGGAGCACTGGTATCAGAAACCCCACAATTGACATCTAAACAAAATGGTGAAGAAGATCTCAATCTTGTGGAACTGGGAAAGCCATTGGGCAAAGGAGAGTGGGGTGAGGGAAAATCCTGGAGGACATGATTGTTTCTAAGGGGGTGGAATGATATGATCCTAATCTGGAATAGGGAATCCAGCTGGTAGGAAATCTGCTAGACTGATACAAATAAAATTTGGTAACTGTGTATTTATTTTATGGGTTGGTCTTCCAAGTTATCAGGGATTTATAGTGGAGTAGGTTGGTAGGAAGTTTGGATGTTTAGAAAGTAGGTGTCTTGATGGATTTGAGGAAAAGGAAGGTTTTGAGAGTTGGGAAGAAATGATTAGGGGGAGAGTGGCACTTAGAAAAGAGCTTGTAAGATCAAAAGAAAATCTAATGAGGACCTACTTCCTCGAAGTGGTTATAAGGAGGGTTGCTTCCTCAAAGATGCTACATCAAATAAAGTGATTATTTATTTTTTGTATTTTCCAGCTATATTTTTTTGGAATCATATCAATGAATCTATCATTTACTATAGGTATTGTTCCTACAGCCCTAAACACTGGTATGATGGCATACGTCTTATTTTATAATTAAGCGTGCGGTTTGTACAGAGCCGAGGCTCTAAACAATCAAATTAGAGCCCACATTCAAATAGTGTCGAGAAATGTAGTTTCAATATTGGAAATTTTTTACTAGCCTTAAAATATATTTTCATCTTTAATTATAAAATTTGAAGCTTCAAAAATAGTGTAGATCCAGCAGATATATGAAAACTTAAATAACTTAAAAACTGACGGTCCAAAAATGTGTTACAAGATGTACTATTTCCAAAACTTGAAATCCATTTTTTTCTCAAGTCCATGCATCTTGATGTTGAGATGATCAATTTGAGGATATTTGAGCATCAAAACAACCTCTTCTAGTGAAAATTTTGAGGTAGACTCTAATTTGATGTTTAGAACCTAGGCTCTATATAAACTTTTCCCTTTAACTAATGATAGTTACAGTCTGCTGCCCAAAGGCTACTGTCATCACCAGGTTTCCCAGTAAGTCTCTTTGAAGATCCAAAAGTCGGCGGCACAGCTGTTCACTGTTTCATTAATATTGAAAGTTGATTTTCAATGATGCAGGTGATGATGAGGCCCATGTTTGGTGCATTTGGGAAGGCTGGAAGCTCCACCTCTATTGCTTTTGTTAGCAAGGTAATTCAATGATACTCCCCATTTCTCTTTCTTCATGTCAAGTGCAATAAGAAATTTATCTGCTTGATTGTTTAGTTTACTGATAAGAAATGAACTTTGTTACGTATGAATAAAAATAACAGGCTGCCAAGGATGCTGGAATTGAGAGGGAGTATGGGCTTAAGAAGAGGGTGGAGGCTGTAAAGAACGTACGTTCCATAACCAAATTAGACATGAAGCTCAATGATGCACTCCCCGACATTGAGGTTGATCCAGAGACCTATCAAGTAACTGCAGATGGCATGCTTCTTACTTGTGATCCAGTGAGCACGGTCCCCCTCTCTCAAAATTATTTTATTTTCTAACTTTCGTAGGATATTGCAATGAAAGCATGTTCCATGTTTTGAAAACCTCACGCCTCAATGAAACACATATTATGCTATAATGAAGTTTCTTCTTAAGATTTTTTGTGTTTGACGAAATTGAACCCCAACTGTGTGACTTGTGAAAAAGCTTTTTGGGCTTTCCAGAAGCATGAGAAATTTCAATGTTGATCGGGCACTTGCACTTTTTCATCTTTCCTCTTCCCCCATATTTTACATCAGCGTATGCCTGCACTATATGATGCAACCTAATCTAAATGATATCTATTAGTATATCTTTAGTTCCAAAAGAAAAAATTTGGGATATGAAGCCATAGAGATAATATTCTCCAGCATCCTAAACTAAATCGAGACTATCAAATATCCAACATTTAGAGCTTGAGTTTAATTGTTGAGCGCTTGACAATTTGCAACTCTACATCCTAGGTTCAATTTCCTACCAAGGGTCGGGGCCTCTCCCCACTAACTCTCCCATAATAATAATAATAATAATAATAATAATAATAATGATAATAGTAATAGGCAAAAGATCATGTCAGCCCCCGTGCTGATAGCTGCAGTGTCAGCCACTAACCCAGATTGAATATGGGCCGATCTGAGGGTCATTACTTCATTTCGTGTTTGAATTTTCATTGTTTTTCTACAAATCCAAATCACTTGAAATTTGGAGCGTTTATTTTTCAAAAATAGAAGAACATAATAAAAATAATAATTCGTAAAATATAAGTTGATCAAAATACCCACGAAACAATTTGGGGGTATTTTGATCAATTTATATTTTGTAATTTTTTTTTTTATATATTTTTATTAGGTGCATCTTGATGAGAATAATGAATGTTTAAAATTTCAAGTGATTTGGATTTGTAGAAAAAAAGTGAAAATTCAAATACGAAATGAGATTGCAACCGTAAGATCAACCCATATTGAATTTGGGTCATTGATATTGTAGCAGTTTGCCCATGGGCTAACAGAATCCATTCCCATAATAATAATATCCAACATTTGGATGGACAGTCGCGGAAACAAATATTTTCTTGATAATGGTTGCTGCTTGCTAGAGCTGACTTTAAGGAAAATGGCCAAGAAATTCAAATGTGTGTGGTTCTCATATGGTCGTAATTTTAAACAATTAAAGTAAGACGCACCATTAAACTTTATCATTAGATGTAATTTTGGCATAAAAATTTCATAGTATGTCTTGAAAATCCATTTTCATCTCTAATTATAAATTTTTAGACTCCAAAAATGGGTCAAATCAAATAGATTTATAAACACATGAAAATATTATAAATGGACAGTCCCGATAATGTGTTGCAAGATGCACTATTTTTTAGATTCAAAATTTCTTTTTTTATTTTCATATTCATACATCTCAATGTTGAGATGATGGATCAGAGCATTTTTCCAACTTCAAAACAATATTTTATGATGGACGTTTTAGTGTACCTTAATTCTACATGGTAAGGTTGCAACCTTATAAAAACTTTTTTCAATTCAATGCGCCCCTTTTTTAGATTAATTGGAAGAGTAAAACGAATTGTTGAAAGCTGAGGAAAGCCCATATGAAAATGCAACAAAAAAAAAAAGGAAAAAATTGAAAATTTGAAGTCATAAGGATTATGCAAAATGTACTTTTGAGTTTCCAGAATGAATACTTCTTGTAAAGGCTCCTATTGATGTGCACTATGTGGAGCGTGATACCCTTCCCCATTGGTAAAAGTTTCTATAGAGCCTAGGTTCTAAACAATCAAATTAAAGCCTACCTTAAAATTTTTAATATAAGAGGTTGTTTTGATGCTCAAATATCCTCAAATTGATCATCTCGACATCAAGATGCATGGACTTGAGAAATAAATAAATTTCAAGTTTTGGAAATAGTGCATCTTGTAATGCATTTTTGGACAGTCAATTTTTAAGTTATTTGAGTTTTCATAGATTTGCTCGATTTACATTATTTTTTTTAAACTTTAAATTTTATAATTAAAGTTAATAATATATTTTAAGGCTAGTCAAAGATTTCCAATGTTGAAATCACATTTCTTGACACTATTTGAAAGTGGGCTCTAATTTGATTGTTTACAGCCTCGGCTCCATACAATCCGCACCCTCCTCCATTTTCTTACTTACCCCCAAAAAAAAAAAAAAAAGAAAAAAAAAAGAAGCTTCGCCATTTTCTTCCCACAGGGCTTAAAATTATCGAGAAATCCTTGCACAAACAACCATTAATCTTATGTCAAAGAAATAAAGTGTCTTATCGAGGCTTGCGGAAAGGATGGTGTTCTATTTGGGAGCTGAATTTGGTGATGATGTATGCAAAGTAAAAATTCCATTTGTTCAAAAATAAATAAATAAATGGAAACCTATAGAAAAATCCAGTGTTATTTTCAAAATTAAAAAATATTCCCATATATTTCATATTTTATTTTACATGGAAATCCTACTTTCTGAAAGCATAAAATGTTATTTAATTTTACTTTTTTATCTATACATCAAGATTAAGCTCAAATTTGGTACGTCTACTATTCACTATCACACATCCGTTAAAAAACATTAAAAGTTAAAAGTAAAAAAGTCCCTGAATATTGTAAAGGATTTGGGTAATTTATTTTTAAATAAATTTTAACATTTTTTATAGTATGGAATGGGTGAGAAGTATAACCATGTCAATTTAAGCTTAATCCAATATATGGAAAAGAGAAAGCTTTCTATGTTCCCCTACAACATAGAAGTTCTATCCTCCCCCTACCATCCAGCCATCCATTTTTTATCAAGAGAGCCACTCATCGTTTGATCTTAGATCCAACATCTCAAAATATTTTATTTTTAGTTTTTTTAATACAAATTTTATAAATATGAAATTTGGTACGTGCCATCTTCTCATTTGGGCGCACTTATAAAAAATATTAACAATAATTTTTTGATAAAAATAATGACCAAAATACCTCTTGAAACTTTCAGGGGTATTTTGGTCATAATATTTTATTAATTATATTTTCGTTAGTGTGAGTTTAATAGAGGAATGAACTTCCAAAATTTGGTGTCAAAAAAATTTATAAAAAAAAAGTTCAAAAATAAAATAGTGTAGAGACGTGACATTGTGATTGGGGCAATCTTAACCCTCCATTGAAAAATGGACGGTTGGATAAGGAGAGGATAGAACTTCTATGTAGTAGGGGGACATAGACAGCTTTCCCTATAGGAAAAGAGATAAAATTTAAATACAATCTATGCTATGAAAAAAAGGGCAACCTTCTCTGCTTCCCCTACAGTATAGAAGACGTATTCTCCCCCTTATCCAACCGTCCATTTTGAATGGAGGGTTAAGATTGCCCCAATCACAATGGAACGTCTCTACACTAGTTATTTTTAACTTTTTTCTATAACTATTTTGACACCAAAATTTGGACATCCATTCCTCTATTAAACTCATACTAGCGAAAATATAAAAAAATATTTTCAAAAAAATAAAATGACCAAATACCCCTGAAAATTTCAAGGGGTATTTTGGCCATTATATTTTATCGAAAAATTATTTTTAATATTTTTTGTAGGTGCGCCCCAATGAGAATATGACACGTACCAAATTTCATATTCATACAATTTGTATAAAAAAGACTAAAAACAAAATACTTTGAGACGTCCGATCTAAGATCAAACGGTGAGTGGTTCTCTTGATCAAAATTAGACGGTTAGATGGCAGAGGGAGGATAGAACTTCTATGCTGTAGGGGAAGCATAGAAACCTTGCCTTTTTTTAAATCCCATCAACCATCTAGAGTTTTTAGAGAGGTTCTAGGGGAACCAAAGATATTTAGACTGAGTTTTTCTGTGTTACTGCGATGAAGTCTAGAGGAATCAGCTGAGTTCATTGGGATTTAGACAAGTCAAGCAACACTAGACCATAGCTTTCTCTAGGAGGTGGGATGGATCTAGGTAACATTAACATGAGAAAAATTAGGGTAATTTCATCCCACTCAGTTTCTGTTGTTTTTTGAATTTTGAAGGCTTGAAATTTCAAAGTGTGAAAATAATTGAGATGCATGCTAAGTCCCATTCAGTTCACAGTCGCGGCTTTTGTTCTGTTCTTGAAATTCAAATCTTCAAACCAAAAATGAGTTGTCCCCCATATGGAACTTTGGGAGTTGGGGCCTCATATATCAAAATGCTCTTTTTCATGCGTTTTTGTAGTTTTGTAAGTCATATGTACAAGTATTTAGAATGTTGGATTTTGTAAGTCATATGTACAAGTATTTAGAAGTTTCCAACATTCCCTTCCTAACAATTGCAATCTTCTAGGTTTAGGATTTCCTTAGTTTGAAGACAAACAGAGTAAGGACTTGCCTCCAGAGCTTTGCTATTAAATACTAAGATCCTGGAAGTCAAGAGGACCTTCCCATCAACCAGGATAGGAATCATGTAGCTTCTGTATTTCACCATACAAAATTATAATGGCAGTCGTTATAAATTTTTCTGATTGTGGGACAATGGATGATTTCATACAAAATTCATCTCCAGCAACCATGGCTTTGGAGTTGGCCTGGAGGAAAATATTGGAATTTACATCAGAAGGATACAACTCAATGAAATAGCCAGCTTCAAACCACAGGGGGTCGCCTCTTGGGCAATGATGATTGAATAGAAAAGTTTCAAGCTGCCAATGAGTCACTTAGAGCACTCCCAAGCTTTGAGCTGTCAGAGTTTGAAGGCATCGTCCCTGACGGAGGCCTGCCACAACCATTAAGTTTTAGAAAGTATTAAACATTTGACTGCTAGGATGTGGTAGAAGTATTAATTTATCTACAAATAAACAGTAAGTAATTAGCTAGTTCCCTTATATTAAAACCTAAGAGACGTCCTTCAGAACATTGATCAAGTGACTGTTACAGTGGAAGTGTAATGTGCTTATCAAATTTTAAGAATATTGAAACTGTATGCTTAGGAATCTCAGAGTTCAATAAATTCTGAATAAGAACCGAAGCATAGAGGCCAGTGACCACAGTCAACCTCCAATGACAATTTGACATACAATAAAAATCCATTGCAGAACAGCCTTAATTCATATTTCACAACCCATAATCCATTGTAACTGATTAAAACTTTGAAGATCTCAATAAGTCAAACTAGCAAAGACTTGCGGCTTGAAAGTGACAAATTCAAATTAAACATCTCTGATGGATGCGAAATCCGAAGTAATGGCCCCTGGACTTACTATACTTGGATGAAAAATATGAGATACATGAACATGGAATCACTTTCACACATACAAACATGGCAATATATATAGTAAGTAAACATCCTCTACCGCTGCCCAGGAATGTAGAAACGTCGTATCAATTATGTTCCCCACATGGTTCGAGAAAATCACAATCAGTTACCCTCTTTATTGCATTTACATAGTAATGGATGATAGTGTTCGCGACATTTTCAAGAAATTCAATACAAAGGTGCCAAGTTTATATCATGATTCCACACCAAGGGCAAAAGGAAACATCATGGAGAAGACTTTATATAACTTCTAAATATATATAGTTCACCGATCTCTCTTGCATGGGATTAAAGAGGACTGTATTATGCATTTGTGAAAATTGATTATAGGAGCCAAAGAAAATGGGCGCATGCTGACAACATACCCTTACACCATATCCGTCTCTTTAAATCTAGCCTTAATCTCATGCATTGAATAGTTTAGCAGCAGCGCCCACCCTCCCACACCCTACCAACCCCCCAAAAAAAAGTATGTGTCTGTCTATTTCACAAGGAAAGATAAATTATTTAACAATTCATACCCTAATTTTGCATGACCCTTTGCCAATGCACATACTTTTGGAGTGCATGTCCACTGTGGACAGCTTCTTGTATTTAAAGGTTCCATGCATGTAAAAATCTACACACACAGTGTAAATACTATTGTGGATACAGTTATAATAAATATCAATGACAATGACTAGATGAATTACTTACAGTCCATTGATGACCTTGAATGCGTCATATATTCCCCATTGTGCTCCAGTGAGTGTACCCACCATTAGGATTCGTAGTGTCAAACCCCTTGTAAACAAAGAGGCAATGCTCACCTTTGCAATCGCCTGCATGAGTTCAAGATATTAGGCTATGAGTAATGAACGCCGTATAAAAACCTTAGGATCATACAAACTGTAAAAACTGTTTGGATTTTGTGGCTGTTTTGGATTTTGTGGCTGTTTCAATTCTTGGCCAAAACTAATGTTCCACATTTTCCCTGAAACTGGAAAATTAAATTATGGAGCATAGATGAGATCTGAAGTTTCAGTCGAAACAGGAAATCTTGGGTAACATACCAAGCATGATCAAGTGATGTTCAGATGTAATTTGAAATCATATGAAAGATATATAGGATAATGGAACATGGTTCCAAATTCTGAAACAAGCAGTGCTTTTCTAAGCCCTTGTGCTCAGGCATTGACAAGTAGTTTTCACTTTTCAGAATGGGGGTAGGAAAATCTCCATTAGTAAGATGTTATCCACAAACCACGTTAATAATATAGGCTTTTCCAATCAGATAAAACCAAGTGATTGCATATACTAGACATCAAAAACATGAAATAGGATTCCTAAAAGTTAAGTTGGTAATAATCCAACAGAGAGATGTTAACTAATATTGTAGAAGTGAAAAGTAAAGAACCCATACTTACGGTGGATAGGGTTTCGCCCTTGCAGTTGTTGATGAGGGAGACGAGATTATCAGCTGGCTGTGAAACAAGAGCACAAGATATTCCTGAGATGTAACCAGCCAGAAAGCTCACTCCCAACTGAACTGACTTGGGACATTCTTCTCTAGACATTGACAAGCCATGCTTGTAAATCCCTTCCACTGTCTTCTCAAAGCATACAAATTTTACCATTGTGTCTACAAATGGCAAAGAAGTGAGATCATTAATTTTAAAGAAAAGGATACCAAATACTAGAAATTAAACTAAATATAGTTACTTCATGCCTAAGTGTTTTCACTCACAGGGTATCTGTCTTCCCCATAAAGGCAGTAATCCCTTATAAAGCCTGTCAATAAAAGCAAGTAATATTTCATTCAGCAATGCATTGAAGTGGTAGTGAACAAGATGGATGGCACTTCTCTGAAAAAAGAGAGATTAAGAGAGAAGGGGTTCCCGAAAACAGTGATATTACATGCAGAGCACATCAAGTGACTTATATATATAACATAATAAACTATTTGATAAATCAACACAAATATGTTCATACACAAATGAATGCATGCATGCATAAACACAGTCGCACACCTACATGCATATACAAACATAGTGTTGACAAGCAAATCAGATATTGTGCAGCCAGTGATCAGAAACTTGCCTCGGCCAGGGAACTCGCCCTCTGGCTGAGGTGAGTTACTTGGCAGAGTCAAGCACAGGTCTGACAAGCCCTATATAAATTGAAAAAAATGAGAAAATTTTAAAAAATTTAAAACAATTGTATTAAGAGAAGAATAAAAAAAAAAAAAAAAAAATCTTCAGCAGTCCAAATAAGCTTAAACAAGTACTAGAAAAATGGATTTAGAAAAAACAGATATATAGTTGGGGGCATTTTAAAAACTCTTTAAAAAAGGAAAATATAAAAATAAGGATTTGTGGCAAAAAATGCTCACTAATCTTTGCCAAAAACATATAAATCATACACAAAAGCTATAGATTCATCCCACATATTTTTCAATTTTTTAAATTTTTTTAATAACCCCGAGTTGTAAACACAACTTGGGAAAACTCGGCTTCCCCCTGATTTACCGACTCTAACTAGAGAGTCCCATCCCGGCACACTGCATGCAACAAATCTTGCACAGTAAGAGCAGCTCATTGAGGACCAAAATTTCATTAACCATACAACCAATCTTCTCTCACATCATCCAGCTCAACCAATCTAGAGGTGGCACTCTAAGGCAAGGCAAAATTGTAGTCATTTCCAGGAGTTGTTCACTATTTTGGTGTCAATTCTATGACATGTTCCCTGTCATCCATTGCAGCTCCACTCACTACTTTTGGTAACAAACATATGTCACTTGTTGAATGCCACCCTCTATTCCTTGGGAAAAGGCCTGTTTATTTTTCCTATTACCAAATTTTCCTCATGAGACAAATTAGCTTTGGAGAGAAAAACAAATTGTATGCACATATCATCGCCTTCCTCATGCATACTAGTTTCTTCAGTTCAGCATCAAGCACATTATGGTTGAATCCCAGTAGGATTAAATAAAATCGTGTTACCTCTAGAACCCAGAGGACTTGGATAATTAGTTCGAACAAGTCAGAACCAGAATGAACCAGTTTGAACTGAACCTATCAAACCAGGAGAACCTTCAAGCAAGACTGCATAAACTAGATCACACGGTCGCCCTATTAAATTTTCTCACCTGAGCAGTTAAACTGGTTGCAGTATGTAGATCAGTGATTAACCATGAACTGGATTAACAACCTTTGGGTCGATGGCTGATGTTTCCTTAATACAATAATCCCAAACCAAAAATTTGATGCCATTTTTAGGTTGACCACTTACAGCCTTCCTGTAATTGCAGTAATTTTTGTAACTGATTATGCCCTGTATTGGACAATGTCAAAATCCAAAAAATGAACTTTAATCATGAATTATTGAGCCAATCCCTAAGATTTTTTAATGTTGAACTTCAATGAGGAGAGTTCTTAGAAGGGGAGGCAACAAAATGCATCCAAAACTGAAACAGCCACAACCAGGAAGGCGTTCATGTCCAAATATATGTATGTACAAATAATCTGATATTGACGGGATAGATAATTATCCCATACCTGTTATAATCTAAGAATAAACTACACAAACTTTCATGAATGTGCTCTTTAAAGAAAAAAGGGTAATGTCTGTGTTTTGAATGCTTTGTCACTGCGAGAATAAATTTAAAAGCAAAAAAAATTAACAAAAGTTTTTCCAAAAGATTAGGAACCACAATAATATCAAGTTTAGCAAGGAATCCAGAATCAAAAGATAAAAAAACAAAAAAAAAGAAAAGAATAGATAGTGCATGTAGAGAGGGAGACAAGTTTTAGCGCAATTACTGCTTGGGAAACAGATGGGGAGTTTAGACTTCAAATCCTTGATTTAAAAGGAATAGTTGCCAGACAAACCAAATACAAGAACAGTGGAATATCTTGAATCATTAGGAGGCAAGGGAATTTTAGTTTTTTATACCAAATCAAAGCTGACATTTACGAGAATTTTTAATGTCTTGACTGGTTAACTAAAAATCATGTCACCAATTATCAATTGCAAGCCATGACAACGCAGAAAATAAATTTTTTTACAGAGATTAAGAACACATGGAATCAATTACCCCAAATGCATTGGGACCATCAATTCTATATCACTCATCACCATTTGAAAGACATGAAAGCGCAAAATGGAATACTGTTGGAAGACCTGAAAGCTGAATAAAGGGGGAAAAAAATGCAAAAACTAAAAACCCATGAAAAGAATTACTCAAAATGCATGATCACTAGCACTAACCCGTCTCTTGGAACCACAAAAACCCAGAAAATAGAATCTTTCATAGTGAAAAAGAAAAGAGAAACAACATTGAGAAAGCATAGTACATAGGCAGAGAAATAATTCATGAATGGCTTACCCTTTGATTCCCTGTGTGGCCACAATGTCTAAAGCAGCCCCAAAGAAACCAATGGCGAAGTCAGGATGAGTCTGAACTCTAATTTTGAGGGCTTCAAAAGGACAGAGAGCAATGTCTGCTATGAACTCAGCTGAAGCAGAGCTCGCAAGATAAACGAGGGTCTTATGCCTACCATTACTGTTGCCATCTCCCTCTCCTCCATAGAGAGCCTTGAAGAATTCATAGAGCCCAAATTTCACAGCACCCTGAGCACTGTAACCAAGAAATGTGGGAACCAATCCTTTGAATAGAGCACCAGGGCCGTGCCTCCTGATCAACTTATTGAACCCACATTTGATGCTTGTGTACTTTGATGGATTAGCCTGAAGTAACAAGGCCTATCGTCAGTTGGTTAGAGAGAGAGATAGATACATAGAGATATAGAGAGAGAGACCTGCATGTTACATTTGAGAAGGTAGAGAGAGAGATCTGCATGTTACATTTGAGAAGGTAGAGAGAGACCTGCATGTTACATTTGAGAAGGTAGAGAGAGAGAGACCTGCATGTTCCATATGAGAAGGTAGAGAGAGAGACCTGCATGTTACATTTGAGAAGGTCGAGAGGGGTGACTCCAGCATGAGTGAGGCCGCAGCTGAGAAGGCCTCCAACCATGCAAACAACGTAAAAATCGAGTGAGAACATCATCTCTCTCTAAATGCATTGGAATGCAATGAACGCATATTAATGAATGAATTAATGAATTCAAAGCGTTTGAGAGAGAGAGAGAGAGAGAGAGGAAGATTCGCATATCCAAGTTGGATCTTATAAAATATCAGCAGCCAATTAGGTCCCCGCACTTCTCCAGCCCATTCTCCTGTCCGGCCCACCTCCCAGACATTACTTTTATATTTTTGTCGAATTTTATAATTCATGTTTAATAAGTTAAAAGTCTCGTATTGAAAGGGTGACCCTCACCCCTCTCATGAAGGAACTCCAAATATACTTTAGCATACGCTGGGCTTGTCCACACACCTCTCTCTTTCTCTTTTATTTATTTATTTATTTATTTATTTCGAGTTGAGGAAGTGGATAAAACGTCTACCCTTTATAAGAATTCAACCTAGCTTCACAAATCGTCGAGCGCTAACCAATTAAACCCGAGCTCTTTTCTTCCGTATTGCATACACTTGAGCCTTTCTTGGATCAACAAATTGACCCCTCCTCGGAAGGCATTCTGATTGTGGGACACATGCCCCCCCACCCGCTGTTTATAAACTCCAATCCTCGAAAAAGTTCGATGTGGGACACACAACAAAAGAGGGAAAAGAGGGATGTAGAGAGAACGAGCATGGGCACTGATTGCAATTAAGTCAAAAGACATTGTACTCTCAAGGGTGTAAACCCTACCTACGGTGAATTTTAGAATCTCAAATCTTAGGGAGATAACCTCATCAACTCATAGATTAAAATTAATTAAAAAAAAATTGAATTGCATCATCCATGCAGTTGATGTCTCAATTGAATAGAAACCATCGAACTTTTAGAAAGTGAAATATAAGTATTAGAAAACTCATATTTCAATTTTTTTTTAGAAAAATCATCTATTGATTTTTAAGTGATTCCCAAAATTTCAAATTGAAAAAAAGTTTGTAGTTTAACCGAGGAAGTAGAAGTAAACTATATGCCCTCAAGTACCAAGAGGGAACCTAGTATACATGCCCACTGTTAAAATGTCACAAGAATACACTTTTTATATAGTTTGAATTAATTCAAATGGAACAAGAAATAATTTCAGTGTTGAATTGGGTTCTCATGTTTATATATTTATTTAAGAAAAAGTTTATATAAGATTGCAACTTTAAAATGTAGAATTACATATGTGCGTCAAAAAGCCATTGGAAAATATTGTTTTAATATTAAAAAACCATCTAATTGATCATCTCGACATCGGGATTAATGAATATGAAAAAAAAAAAAAAAAGATTTTCAGTTCCAGAAATAGTGCATCTTGCAACACATTATCTAGCCCGCCCATTTTTGAGATTTTCGTATGTTATAGATCTACTTGATTTTAGCTATTTTTGGAGTTTAAAATTTTATAATTAGATATGAGAATAGATTTTCCAATAATCCTAAAAATTTTTTACACCAAAATTATATGTTATGATAATATTTGGAGGTGCGCCTTAATTGGATTGTTTAAGTTTGCAACCTTATAGAAACCACACCCTTTTATTTATCCATTTAGATAACTGAGATAGGGAAGACGAATTATTGATTTTGAGATGAAATTAACCGATAACAAACACTCAAACAAGAGAGAAGTTCTCAGTATATACGGATTTTATATATAATGATAAAAAACTATAATTCACTACCATTATTTGAAAAAAAGTATACAAAGAAATAAAACATAGATTTTTAAGAAATTTTGGATTTTTTTTTGAAAAAATTTAAAGCTGAATCCAACTGATCCAGTCGATTCTTTGATCAAGACTGCCAATCCGCCAATGGAATCAGTTTCACGGATGGGTAGGTTACCGATCTATTTTTAAAACCTTAGATGGAACCAAATTGAGGTCCCATGGACAGTACGTATGTTGCAAATTTTGTGGAGGTAGATCTGGAGTTGCTGATCCAGATCGAGAATAGGGGGGACCGACTTGGTTCCTAGTCAGAATTAGGAATTGGTCTCATTCCCATAAACTCACCTTATTCCATAGAATTGTGTGAGTTTGTAAAGAACTGCGTGATTCATATCACGCGTATCACCTGATTCACAACTATTTTCGTATTCTATTTTTCCAAAATTTAAAATTATTATTTAAAACCGAGAGTCAGTCCAGTTCGTCGATTTGGATAGAAAATCCAAAAGGCCAGTTCGGTCGGCAGATCCAATTTTTGAAACGCTGAGTAATACATTTTATAACTTTTCAAAGCAACTTTAAGAAACTCATCAATTTAAATAATAATAATAATAATAATAAATAAATAAAAAGAAAGATTTTAAGGTCAGGAAACACATGATCAAATCATGCATCAATTGGATGTCCAAGAATCAAATAATAGGGTGGGAACTATTGGGAGAACTTTTTGATCTTCAACTCAATTTCGTTTTAGATTGGTCTTATTAGATTGATCTTAGGATGATACAAGAGATTCGGGATCAAGTAAACCAACACAACGTGGTGTTTCGGCTGTTGGACTAAATGCCGAACCTGGTCCTAGGGGACTAAGTTTTTTTTTTTTTTTTTGCCAATCTGATCAGCTCCCAATGTTAGAAAAGGACATGTAAAAGCATGCTAGTCATTTACCCCCTGGATAAAATCCAATATAGGAGTAATTCTGAGACCCCAAATCTTGAGGATGTAAGCTCAACATATTGACTAGGACCCGGTTTCTATGCGGCCAAGCTCGCATATGTAGAAATGTAGGCCTATTAATAAATCTATTTTTTGAGATGGATTTTTGGACTTAAGTTTTAAGGACATGTAATCTCTATCATGATCTACAAAATAAGTAAATTTAAAAAACTAAAAATAATAATTATAGTAGGAAAACATTTGGACTATTAGTTATACACTTTTTGAACTGCATATATAGTCATGCGGTCCAGCCCACATGAAACAATTTTCCTATTGATGAACCCAACAATGAAAGGAGAAAAACCCAAATCGCACTCTCTATACACTTGAAAAGAATAATGTATTTGAACAGATGAATTTGTTGAGGGTGAGATCTAATTACTAAAAAGCTTAAAATTCAAATTTTCTTTTGAGTAATAACTATAGTTAGCAAGTCGGGGAATAATAATATATCGGCAAGCCAAAACATCAGTAATGAATCGGTTTTATTTCAAAAAGTCGGTGTAAAAAATCAGGTTAAAATACGGATCGCTAAAAAATGAGGTAAGTAATAAAGTTGTGAATAATTCAGATTTATCTAAACAAAAACGAAGTGAAAAAATCGGATATGTAAAGATGACATAATATAGGATTATGATTTACAGTTGTTGTATATATACATTAAAGCCATTGAACAATAATTTTATGACCTTACCTAGTATCGTTGGAATGATACTTGACAATTTATTGTCTAAAATTTCAATAAGTCCAACAACAATGCTTTTTCTATTGGGCAAGCTTTCTATGCTTCTCTTACAACATAAAACTCATATACTTCCCCTTATCCAATTGTCCATTTTGAATGGAGGGCTAAGATTGCCCCAATCACAATGTCACGTATTTACACTATTTTATTTTTAATTTTTATTTTTATAAATTATTTTGATACTAAATTTTAGATGTCCAATCCTTTATCAAACTCGCACTAGCAAAAAATATTAAAAAAATATTTTCAATAAAATAAAATGACCAAAATACCCTTGAAAGATTCAAGGGGTATTTTGGTCATTATATTTTATCAAAAATTTATTTTTAATACTTTTTACAGGTGCTCCCTAATGAGAAGATGACATGTACCAAATTTCATATTCATAAAATTTGTATAAAAAACCTAAAAATAAAATACTTTGAGATGTCGGATCTAAGATCAAACGGTGACTGGCTCTCTTGATCAAAATTGGACGGCTGGATGGTAGGGAAAGCATAGATCTTCTATATTGTTGGGAAAGTATAGAAACCTTTCCTTTCGCTGTTGTCATAATACGAAAATATGACAGATTAATTTGGAACATAAAATGAAATATAAATAATACTTAACACATTAACTACATTAGTAGATAACAAGAACTGTAAACTAAGACATAGGATTATTGTTTGAAGAAAAAAAAGACAAAAAAGACCCTCAGCATAAGATTACAATTAACTCAAACAAAATACAGATCCAAATACATAAATAGTAGTCCATCCAAAATGCTATGTTGTATACACCAATAAAATAAAAAAATAAATTAATCAAACTTCTCTATATATAAAGAAATTAACAAAATGTTTAAGAAAATTTGAATCTCACATTGAATTACTAGCTGCTTAAATCTTTAGTATACAAAATCTTTAAGCAATTTCGAATCTCACACAAAATTCCCTTTATAAAGATGCACTGGGTTTAAAGAAACAAAAAAAAAAAGGAGTTTTCATTGAGTTAGTCTTCTAACTCTGCCTATTATCTTGAGATATAAGATAGTTATGATATCTTAGTTTTTGGAGAATATATTGTTTGTAATTTTTTTGTAAACTTTTTTAAGGGAAATTATTGGTGAAACACTTTATGGAATTTTAATTTAAATCAAGATCTTAATTTACTCATACTATTAATTTGTTTATCTTTAAATAAAAATTCAATAATATTGGGAAAAAGTTTATATAGAGCAAAGGCTCTAAATAATCAAATTAGAGCCTACCTCAAAAACTTCACTATAGGAGGTTGTTTTGATGCCCAAATATCCTCAAATTGATCATCTCAGCTCAAGATGCATGGACATGATAAAAATATGGAAAAGATTTGGAAATAGTATATTTTGTAATGCATTTTTGACCGTCAAATTTCAAGATTTTCAATTTTTCATAGATCTATTGATCTACACTATTTTTGAAGCTTTAAACTTTATAAATGAAGATGAAAATGTATGTTAAGGCTATCACAAAGATTTCCACTATTAAAACCAAATTTCTTGACACTATTTGAAGGTAGGCTCTAATTTAATTTTTTAGAGCCTAGGCTCTATACAAACCGCACCCATAGTATTAAGTTAATGAAGAAATAAAGTCAGGGAATAAGTGTTTTTGAAAAATTTTTCTGAAAAAAGATAAAATAAGAGTTTACGATTTTTTTAATATCTTTTGAAAAATTCGGGTCCTAAACGGATTTAAAAAAATCAGAGATTTTTTGAAAAAATCGTGCTTTAAATGGAGACTTGCTAACTATGATAGCAACCATCTAGTGATTCCTAAGTGGTTCCCAAATATTCAAAGTGAAAAAATCCTCCCAAGGAAGACTTCTACAAGAGGGAGTAAGTGTACAGTAAGAGCAAAGTGTACGTGGTTGGCTATGTTGGCTTGGAAATAAGGGTACCTGGTGATTACTATGAGTGTTGCGCAAGGATATTAAATGATTGGCAGATCAAATTCCTATCATGTGTAAATTCATAAGGGAAAAAGTCATATACCCCATCTCTATAATGGATTGTATACTAGTTGGTTCAAGAAGTTCACAATTGCACTAGACCGTCAGAAGTCAATTCCTAAAACTTAGGATCTCTTGCAAAGATAGAGAAAGTTTCTTTTGAAAAATGAGCTTGGTCGATTCCCCCAACTATCCGATTTCAAATCTATCAGTCACTGGCAATTGTGACCTCTTTGCATCACAGATAAATAGTTTTATTCTATATTTTTCTCTCTATAGTAATAATTTCAAATAAATTCTTATATCCATAGAAAGTCCATGGACTCCCTTCAACTTAAAAGAAAAGGAGAACGGAGTAATGGACAAAATATAGATCTTCTCAAGCAGTCGGAAAAGATGGTCGGAATTATTTTCGGCAGCACTTCAGTGCAGGAGCAATCCTGAAAAGACCGAAATTATAGGAGGTACAAAGTTCAAAATTTTCAAAAATTTGAAAGGCCAAAAATTTGGAAACGTTGGATCCAGGTTGGGAGTTTCCTGAAAGCTCGAAAGGTTTTTTGGAAGAATTTCATAATTAGCTTGAGATTTTCTCAAATGATGGAGATTGTGCTGCCGAAGAATATGGAAGGATTGGAAAGTCAGTTACGAGTAACTACTGTGATGCTGGTTTACTCATCTATTATGGTGGATAGGCTGGTGCACCATTTTTGGGGAATGATTTTATGCCTAAATCTATTGATATGGCAGTGGGAGGCAGTCCTGAAGTTGATGGGACTGATATATTTGCTTTCCAATTTCTCGATAAAGACAATCTTCTGCGTAAAAAGGAGGGCAATTTCTCTTCCTTAGAACACGTAGCAACGTCAATCAAAAATCAAGTCCCTTTGGCTCTATTTTGGAAGGAGTTTGAACTCCATTACCATATTTTGCAAAGCTTGGTGGTGGTCTACGTATTGTGGTGCTTGCTAATCCATCGAAGAGCTTCAGCGAGGTGTGTTCAATAGAAGCTCACGACTTTGGTGTTTGGAGTCCTGCTAAACCAGAATATGCATCTGCTACTTTTCCGTTTGGCTGCAGTGAAAGGTGGGAGAAAGGAAAACACAGTTCATTTTGATCCTTTACGGGTGGATCTCTTAGCCATCATAGTTGTAGAACAAGACCCTGTCATGGAGAATCACCCTCGTCTTTTGGATTATGATACTGACTTGGGTGATGCTCAAGACGATGGTGCTCTGGTAAGTGCAGATGTGCCGGATGCCGTCCCGTTAGATATGGTACCGTCTGAGGAGCAAGGGCTTCTGGAAAATGCCCCTGATCAGTCTTTGAATGAAATGCAGAAGGAATTGAAGGAAATGCTGGAAAACATGGTCTTCGATATGGGCATGGATGAAGCGCCACTTGCGGTTGTAATAAAAAATAGCAAGAAAAGTCGCAGGTCTAGGAGAATGGACAACAAAAGTGGTGTTGCTGCTGTTCAAGACCCTATTACGACGCCAAAGATAAAGATGGATAAAAGTAAGAAGAAGAAGGCGACGATGAAAGGCTTCTGGGATACTCGTTCTTCTACTAGGCTGAAAGCGAAAGGTGTCATAAAAAAAGGACTCCCGCAAGCAATTGTCTTTCGTGATCAAGCTATCGTCAATGTCGACTCTGAATCAGTTCTTCCACCAGTGTTGTTGGACCTGATGATGACTTTCCGGCGAATGATGTGCAGCATGATTTCGGTCCTGATGGGCCAAGTTCCTCTTCTTACCCCTCAATTTATTAATGCATATTATATCATGGAATGTAAGGGGTTTGCGTAGTCAGTGTACGAAAAGGGGTGTACTTTTTCTTGTTGCTAAATTTAAACAAGTGATTTTAATCGTCCAGGAGACAAAACTCCCTAGTCCTGATGTTGCAGGGGATAGGGAGATTTGGGCATCTAATGCCGTTGCTTTTGATGGTATAGATGCTTGTGGAGCATCTGGTGGCTTGTGGGTCTTATGGATCCCACAGTTATCCAAACTTTTGTCATAAGCAAACATGACTCTTTTTTGCTTATGGGTTTTTGTGGTCCTCAAGTTGGGTTGAAATGGGAGATTGTCAATGTGTATGGGCCTTCTAGTGCTGCTCTTAAAGGAGGATTTCTTTTGGATTTATTTGCTGCTATTCATTCTTTTGAGTTTCCGGTTGTGGTTGGTGGGGACTTCAATTTGGTACGATAGCCTGATGAAAGTCTATTGGGAAATCCTATCAATTCTTCGATGTGCTGTTTTAATCGCTTTATAGAAAATCATTCTTTTATGGATCCCCCTATTATTGGGGCCAGGTTTACATGGTCTAATAATAGCCAAATCAATCTATCTATGTCAAAGATAGACATAGTTTTACTGTCGATGGATTGGTTAGAGGAGTACCCTATATCTTCCGTAAGGGCATTGACAAGGTTATTCTCATATCATTGTCCTATTCTTCTTAATTCATGAATTTTGAAAGGGGGCCCTAAACCTTTTAGGTTGGATTTGAGCTGGTTACAGGAACAACAGGTAGTGAACCTTATAAACAATGCCTGGGTGAATACAGTGGTAGAGGAATCTATGGACTTTCAGTTGCACAACAAGTTGTTAAATATTAAAAGGAAGTTCATTAGGTGGAAGCAAGAGAATAAATTTGATGTAAGGGCAAAAATTGATAGAGTGTCGCTTGATTTGGAAGTATTAGACTTGAGCTTCCAGACCTCTGGAGTGATTACTGATTAGGATGTTCTGGAGCATAATATGAAAATTTTGGAGTCGGAGGAGCTTCGTAAGGCAGAGGAAATATATTGGAGACAAAGGTCTAGAACAAAGTGGTTAAAACAAGGTGATCTTAATACCAAATACTTCCATGCAATTGCAAGTGCCCGGAGGAAATAAAATGATGTCTCATGGTTTATCAATTTCTGGTGTGGATCCATAGAGTGATACTATTACTGAGAATGCTGTGGTAAACCATTTTAAAAATGCTTCTACTAAAGAGGTTGATTTCACCCCATCACTGGATAGAATCTTTTTTAATAGGCTTCATTTGAATTTGCGTTTTGAACTGGAGAGGCAAGTCATCAGCGAGGAGTTACATAAGGTTGTTTTTGCTTACTTGCGGACAAAGCTCTGGGACCTGATAGTTTCCCTCGGGCACTCTTCCATAAATTTTGGTCGTTGGTTAAAAATGAAGTGCTTCAATTGGTGAAATTTTTTATGATTAAGGGTTAGGGGTCAAACTTTCAAAGGTGTTAATTCTACCTTTGTGGCATTGATTCCAAAGAAAGGGTTGATTTCTAGTCTTGCTGATATTAGACCATACGTTTGCTGACAAGCCTATATAAGATCATTGCTAAGGTTTTGGCTGAGGGGCTGAAGTTGGTGCTGCCTACTCTTATATCTAATACCTAATCTGCCTTTATTAAGGATCGTCAAATCACAGCCAGTGTTCTACTAGCTCAAGAATGCATCCATTCAAGAGTTATTAGTAAGAAGCTGGGTATTCTTTTTAACCTGGATATAGAAAAAACCTACGATAGGGTGGAGTGGGGGATCCTTTTGGAAATTATGAGAGTTATAGGCTTTCCCAAGAGATGGAGATCTTGGATTTTTGGGTGCTTATCATCGACTCATTTTTTTGTTCTGTACAAAGGTAGTTCCGTAGGCTTTTCAATGCCTCTAGGGGGTTGCGACAAGGGGATCCCTTGTTTCCTTTCCTCTATACAATTTATGCTAAATGCTTTAGTTTAGTGTTAAATAGAGTAGAGAATGAAGGCTACTTTACTGGGTTTCGGATTGCTAACTCTAATATCCAAATCTCTCATCTTCAATATGCTGATGATACCGTTATTTTTTATGAGGCAGAGACATTACAAGTTTTTAACGTTGGCAGATTTTTTGATATCTGTGAAGCAACCTTGGGTCTGAGAGTTAATTTTCATAAATCTTCCATGGTTGGGATATGTTGTGAGGATGGGGTGATAGAGGAGATAGATGTTGTTGTGGGTTGCAAGATTGGCTCCTTCCCAGTGACCTATTTGGGTCTTCCTATCTCTGTTTCAAGACTTTCGATTGCTGTCTGGGATATAGTGCTTGAAATAGTTAAAAAACAAATGGATTTATGGAAGTACAATTACCTCTCTCTTAGTGGTAGGGTTGCTTTATTAAAATCGTGTTTATTAAAACTCCATGTTTACCAGTTGTCTTTGATAAATATGCTTGCTTCGGTTGCAAGAAAATTGGAAAAACTGATGCGAGACTTTCTTTGGGGCTCCTATTCCAACGGAAGGAAGTTTCACTTGCTTAGATGGGATAGAATATGTATACCTGAAAAAGAGGGTGGAATGGGATTACGGAGAATTAAGGAGTTTAACCAAACACTTTTATGTAAATGGTGGTGGAGGAGCCTTAAGAACCATTTGTGGTATAAAGTTCTCATGGCTAAATATAGAGTTGATAGATTACAGGTTTGGTTGGGTAATGGGCACGGAAGAGAGGTTTCACAGGTGTGGAAGACCATGTTTAGATACAGGCCTATTGTTTCAGGTTATTCTAGATGGAGTGTTGGATGTGGTACGCAAGTATCTTTGTGGCATCATAAATGGATAGGGGATTATCTGTTGATAGTGGCCTTTCCTGATTTTTTTGAATTGGTAACTCAGCCAACAATGACTATTCATGATGCTTTAGAAAGAAGAGGTTTACAAAGTTCTTGAAATATTTATCTATCGTATGGCAGACTAAGTAACCACCTATTATCTCAATGGTGCTCTCTTATGGAAATGTTGGATAACACTTATGTTGCTGTTGATGCTGAGGATGAGATTATGTGAGAGATTGAAAGTAATGGTGTTTTTTCGGTGAAATTTTGTTATAATCTATTATTCCAAGATAGGTTTAGATGGTCTAAGTCCAATGTTGTTGTTGTTCGGAAATGGCCTATACCACATAAGGTTTAATGTTTCATTTGGCTTGTCTCTCTGAATAGGATTTTAACAGTTGATAACTTGATTAAAAGGGGAAAAATTTTGCCTAAAGTTTGTCTTTTGTGCAAAGAAGATGGGGAAACAATGGCACATCTTTTGATCCATTTTCCTTTACATCCCATGTGTGGTCCTGGCTTTTCTCCACGCTTGGGGTACTTTTTGTCATACCCCATTCAGTGGAAGGTATTATCTTTTAGATGTCTTTAAGTCATTTTCCTGTAGGTGGGAAGGTCCTATGGAAGATTTTTAAAGGGGCTATCCTCTGGGAAATATGGAAGGATAGGAATAGAAGAACTTTCGATGGGAACTCATTGCCCTTTGAAAAGATCATAGCCAAAATTAAGCTATCTATTTGGTTATGGCTATCAGTGAAAAAGGAGGGTTGGGGTATTCCAATTGTGGATGTTTTGTCTAATCTTCACAATTTGTTTCCCTTGGCACTTCTCGTTCTAGACCGAAGAGCTTTTGGTTGGCACATGACTTTGGGAGTGTTAAGCTAAATTTCGATGGAAGTTCTTTTGGAAATCCAAGAAGGGCTGGCATTGGTGGTGTTGTACGTGACCTCACGGGTTGTGTTTTTTCTCTTTTGCTAGCCCAATAAGGGAAAAAACATCAAATTTTGCTAAATTGAGTGCTTTGTTGTGTGGGTTGAAAATCTTGATTGAGAGGAACATTACTGGTAATGTCTAGATTGAAGGGGATTCTTTGAATGTGATAAAATGGTGCAAATTGGAACATAGGGTTCTGTAGGAGTTGCAGTCTTTGTGGTTGCAAATAATGGATCTAATTGGACCTTCTCTTTCGTTCAATCATGTCTATCGGGAAGCAAATTCCATTGCCGACTCTTTGGCTAAAAGTCGTGCCTCGTTACCCTCGTTGTTGATCTGTTATGATGTAATTTTTTTCACTTAGTCATCAATAAAACATTTGAACATTTATAAAAAAAAAAAAGAAATTAACAAGGGGTTTACATTGCTTTTTTATTTTTGTTCTTTAATTTAGCGGGAGTCCATTGCTCCCTTAGGAGTAAAATCTATATTTGCTCCATTAGGCAGATGATGTGCTTAAGTGGATTATTTTGATAAGATGTCCAGGGTCAACATTAGAAATGAGTATTTAAGCTTTCTCAAAAAAAAGTTTAACTACCTAAACATCTTGATCTTGATTTGACTGTCCGGACTTGGACAGGAAAATGTTGTTTAAATGTTAAAAAACCCTCTAATTGTTCATCTCGACATCGAGATGTATGAATATGAAAATAATAATAATTGAGCCCCATATAAATAGTGCATCTTGCAACACATTATCTAGACCGTCCATTTTCAAGATATTCATATGTTAATAGATCGACTTGATTTTAACCATCTTTGGAATTTAAAATTTTATAATTAGAGATAAAAATAGATTTTCAGATAATCTTAAGAATTTTTTACATCAAAATTACATGTTATGATAAAATTTAGAGGTGCACCTTAATTGAATTCTTTAAGGTTGCAACCTTATAGAAACCACACCCTAATTAATATTCATAAGTAAATCCAGATTGCCCATTGAATTTCTTTCTTCTTTTCCTTTTTCAGCTGTGATCGATAGGCCGAGATTGAACAAGACCAACATTCCCAAAATTTGAAGCCCTAAAATAATCGTCATCATGTAATCTTTTAGATAATGTAGGCATTCTTTTGACTATTTCCAAGCATCTCTAAGCAATATAGTTTGTTGGAGTTTGTAAGAGAGTTATATAAAAACAAGGGGAACGTATTTTTTTTGTCCACAGCTTATTATAAACTTGCACCTCAAACTTAATCGGAAAACACGGTTATTGCATGAAAAATTTGTAAATAGATCATTTCTACTTCTTTCTACTTCGACAAATATGGATGAATTTCAAATCCTAAGAATAATCTATCTTGTAAAATAATTTTTAGACAATCCATATCAAGTACGTACTGTAGCATTTTGTTAGGACCTCAAAATTCTATAGGAAGGATAGAACAGTGTCCGGTTACTCAGTCCGACCTCCGAGTAGTCGGGCCGGGTACTCGAGGCTTGCCATCCTCGCAAGCATGAGTTTCTTCGAGTTGCGTAAATAAATTTCAAAAAAATCATACAAATCCCAAAAAATAAGGAATCTATGTGTGGTATTTTTTATGTTTTCTACTATTTTGGTAAAGATGGGAAAGTGTTTTGGTCACGAGTACTTATTTTTCTATTTTTCCATTCTTTTTGGATTTTTTCTAAAATAACCCTGGTCACAAATTGATTTTTTCAAGTTCCATTTTACTACTTTTTAACCACATTTAGATCTATTTTGGTTAATTTTATTTTAAGTATATCTTTCCTATTTTTTTGAATTTTTCGTATTTTTGTATTTTTTTAACATTATTTTGTTGATTACCGGCAGTTTCGAGATGCAGCAAAAACAAAAAAAACGTGGCCTCAACTAAATAGATTTTTTTGGGATATCTAGTGTCTTAGTGTGTTGATCCCCTATACACATCAACATACGTAATATAGAAAGAGTTTATTTGAGTTGTCAGCCTTATTTGGTAGAAGTAAGGTGCACTTTAAAAATCACTTGTTTTAACATCTAAAAGCCCTAGAATTGATCATGTTGGACATCAAGATATATGACCGTATATAAAAAAATAAAAAAAAGAGGCAAAATTATCAGATATATCCCCTAAAGTTCCCTATATTTCATATGGACCCGGTTTCTATGCAACCAAACTCACATATGTAGAAATGCGGGCCTCTTATAAATCTATTTTTGAGATGGATTTTAAGACTTAGTTTTTAAAGATATGTAATCTCTAACATGGAGATCATGAATATGAAAAAATAAATAAATTTTAAAAATTAATAGTTCTAGTAAGAAAACATTTGGACCGTTAGTTTCTATTGTTTTTAGATGGAACACCTACTTGCATCTATCTTTAAGATGGATGCTTTACACTTCTGGACCACATATGTAGAACTGCGGTTTGGCCCGCATGAAACAATTTTCCAATTCAGGTATACATAAAATCCTTATTTAATACAAGCATATCCATTTTGTGGTGGATTTTTTTAAATGACCATTTTACCCCGTCACAGACTTATTATACCGATGGTCTATAGCAGCAATGGCATGGCTACACGGCAAGCCACTAATTTACTATACCTGATAGATGCATATCCTTAATGACAAAATAGCAGAGTACACCTTGTCATTAAGAACCTCATACTTGCTATCATGTGCCCATGTTATGAATCTGGCCTTCTTCCCTCCACCTATCTATCTTTTTGTGAGCTTTTGGAGCAAGCATAGTACTCAAGTTTCTAGATTCTGACATTTTTTCTGAAAACCTGCTTATATGTTTAATTTTGAGGTATTCTAGTAGTTGGTGGATGGGTTTGTCCTAACCCAGTAGTATCCACTTGTTAAAACACTCCGACAATATTTGAAGTTAGATGATTGTATCTAGCCCCATGAAAATGGGTGTTTGCCTAAAATTGTACAGGTTTATCCATTATCTATTCATAAGCATCCCTTTCTGCAAATGTAAGACATGGTCTTGTCAAACAGTACAACGGTCTTTGCATGGGCAGCTATCCAGAATTGTCGTGGTAATGAAGAACCTTCCAAATCTTTTTGAAGTTCTCAACTAAGTGGCGCAAGCAATATACTTGATAGTGGTCAATGCTTGGAGATCAGGCCTCTCATTTAGCTGTTCATTCAAAATTTCCGAAACCATTTTCAACTATAACTAGTCTCCTACTCAATTGCATAAGTTATTGGGTACGTACCTTAGTTGCATCTATGCCAATTGTGGACAACAAGATTCTACAATATGGCCATCAGTGGCATGTGCTCAATAGTCCAGATATAATCAAAGTAATTGCATAAGTTATTGGGTACATACCTTATTTGCATCTATGCCAATTGTGGACAGCTATTGTTTAATGGTCCAGATTGAATCTGGGCCGATCCAACTGTCACTATTGTATTTCATATTTGAATTTTAATTTTTTTTATACAAATCCAAATTACTTAAAATTTGAAAAATTGATTCTTTAAAAATGGGAAAATCTAATAAAAATATCAAAAAAATAATTCGTAAAAAATAAATTGACCAAAATATCCTTAAAACTTTGAGAAGTATATTTGTAAATTTATTTTTTACGAATTATTTTTTAATATTTTATTAGGCGCACCTTGATGAAAAGAGTGAACGCCTCAATTTTTATGTGATTTAAATTGGTAAAAAAAAATAAAAATTACATTACGAAATGTAGTCGTGATCGTCAGATCAGCTCAGATTCAATTTGGCCATTGGGATTACACTAATCCATCAATCCATTACCCCATATAATATGAGTAATGACCCTATGAGACCCTGTCACACCTTGTGGCATAAGACCCCCAAGGATCACCATTAGATCTTGTGCTCATATCTCAAGAATAAGATTGAGATTCACCGGTTGACTTGCTCTCGTGCAGATAACCAATAACGCAAGAAGGCCCACCCAATTTTGAAACAAAGTACTATGTAGCTCTCTGCTCAACGAAAAGCATTTTCGGAGGTATTTTGATCAATTTAGTTTTTATGAATTATTTTTGTGATATTTTTATTAGGTGCGCCTTGATGAAAAGAATAAACGCTTGAAATTTAAAGTGATTTAGATTTGTACAAAAAATATTAAAATTCAAACACGAAATGAGATCGTGGCAGTCTGGTGACCGTCAGATCAGCTTAGATTTAATTTGGGCCGTTGGGTGTATTCTTACAAGTACACCCGCCGGTGTAGCATCTTCCATATATATATATATATATATATATATATATATATATATATATATATATATATATACACTTTATCCAATGACAATTACTCATACTGGAATAGAAACAAGAATAGATAATACTACTATTCAATTTGAATTATTAGATAAACCCAAAATTAAAGAAATAAATAATATAAAAGGAATTATGAAACAAAAAGAGAATTTCCTATGCTCTTTACAAACAAAAGTAAAACATAAAATAATAAGTGAAAAGTTATAATCCACTGAAGTAATTCACAAAATACAAACACTCAAAACTTTAATTGAAAGAGAAATTCGTAATGAATTACCTAATGCATTTTGGAATCGAAAACGACATATTATTGGATTACCATATGAGCCTGATTTTGATAAAAAGAAAATACCTACAAAAGCTAGACCAATTCAAATGAATACTGAATTATTACAAACATGTAAAATAGAAATAGAGGATCTATTACAAAAAAAATTTATGAGACCTAGTCAATCTCCTTGGAGTTGCTCAGCCTTTTATGTAAATAAAAATGCTGAAAAGGAAAGAGGAGTTCCTCGTTTAGTTATTAATTATAAACCTCTTAATAAAGTTTTACAATAGATCAGATATCCAATTCCCAATAAAAAAGATTTATTAGACAGACTTATAAATGCAATCATCTTTTCTAAATTTGATAGAAAGTCAGGTTTTTGGCAAATACAAATTAAAGAAGAAGATAAGTACAAAACATCATTTAATGTACCATTCGGCCAATTTAAATGGAATGTCATGCCTTTTGGTCTAAAAAATGCTCCATCTGAATTTCAAAAAATATAGTTTGTCCTCTAGTATCTACCTGGAGTACATTAGGACATAAAGTAGTTATAACTTTATAATAAATTCTATATACTATAGCACTATTTTGAGATCCTATTCTCATATCAAACCCTTGTGTTTTCAAGTTTAAGGATAAAACATTTAGAATATTTGGGTTTGTTAATGAGACGAAATAATTAAGAAAACAATTAAAATATATTGGTCCACTTCAAAGACTGGATTCCACCATTCCAAGTAATGAATCAGAAAACCTATTATGCCTTGTATCTCTTAGGCATACAAGGACAGAATTGTTAAGTCCGAATCGGGTTAATGGTTTAATTGCTATTTGTATTAGTCCAATATGTAGATATTTATACTTTTTATTGTTATGTACTTGTATTATTTTATTTGATAAAAGTTGAAAGTCTTTCTGATTACTGGTAACAGACAAAGTTTGTTCCACGGTTTTTATAACATAAATTATTTTTAAATCGAATGTTCCTTTTCTATATACATTAGATATAGGTACTTTTGATATATTCCAATTTTGTATTTGATTTTCAATGTCATTTATAATTATTTATTCTTTGTTCTTAATCCTTAGAGTATTACTGGTTTGTCCAGCAGCTTTATCAGTAAGATTTCTAATAAAATTTTCCATTATTAGGTTGTGGATGAGTGTTATCTAGACAGTCCTCCTTAACTACCTCTTATGTCTGTTTCGACCTCAGCGGCTCTCCTGGCGTTAACGGTCTTTAGACTGGGTGTCTGAGCGTCTCTAACCTCAACTCTCAAACCAACTTTCTTCAATGGATAATTTTCTTAGATTTCCTATGATGAAGTTGTTTTTCAGACTAGTGATTCTCTAACAAATATGAACAATGAACAAGTGTGAAATGGTATGGCTCTGATACCATAAACGCACTAAGATCAACCAGTTTAGATTAAACCAAAAATTACTACCTTAAAAACATGAATAGAGCATAATTGTAGTTAATTAATTGTTGTAAAATTCCTATATAATAAAAGAATGAGATTATTATGAAGACAGCAGAGATTACATAAATATCTAAGATAATCCAAGAAGTATGGATTGAATTTTTTATTTTAATACTGAATACTAATTTAAATTGCATCAATAATAGACAAATAGATCATAAAAAAATTATAGATCATATAAAAACTCACTGTTTACAAATATAATAACTGGAGAAGAAACTCCATTCGTAAGGACAGTAAGAGGGAAGAGAAGAGATATTACAATCACAAATTTTAAAATACAGAGTAATAGAGGTTACCAACTCCGATTCGATTATACAGGACTGTTATGAAAACTATCTACTGTATGAGAATTTACAGTAGTACAGAAAAAGAATTGCAAAGAGGAATAAGAGAGGGGTGACTCAGAGAGGAGTGATGAAGAAGGTCTTCTCGTATGGCTTCCTTGAATTCGACCTGTGTTGTCTATCCGGGGAAGATGTATTTATAGGCGCAGGTTTGTGTAGATGGTTGCCAAGTGGACGGCTGCTGGCATGCTGTTGTTGCTTGTCCTTATCTCAAGGGATCTGGCTAAGATAGATGAATCATACGGCTGGATAAGGTGATGATTGACGGAGGTGACTTGTCGGTTGATGGCGAGTGACGGTTGGGCGATGTGGCAATTGATGGTGTGTGAGGAGCAATAGTATATTGTGCAAGGGAATGTTCACTGTAGTTGGGGTCTCATCAAATACGTGGCAATGGTGCATTATGCAAGGGAATAATATTTATTGTAGTTGAGGTCTTGTTAATTAAAAGGAATCTGCTTTGGGTCATATCGGAATGAAGTAAATATAAGGAATCTACTTTGAGTCATATCAGAATAAAGGATAAGGATGAGATTTTCCAATGGGCCGGGTCGTCAGTTTTCGGGCCTTTGGCTAAATTCTTCAAGGAGAGGATTACCAGATTGGACAGTTTCTTCTGATGTTGTAGGTAACGTAGAAGCGTCAGCAAATATTGCAAAAAGGTGTTTTTCTATTTCTTCTAGTGTAGCATGGGGATGAGCTTGTTTTATCTTTTTCATATAAGAAGAAAACGTATTAAGAGTAACATTATTATTAAACATAGAGAGAAAAGAGATAAATTTATCAAACGCTTTACTCCCAAATATTCTACTTTTAAAAAGAAGGGTAAAAGGAAATTACCAGTCGGCTATAAATGTGGTAAGGTTGGCCATTATAAAAGCCAATGTAAAGTTAAAAAGAAAATCGAAACTCTTATAGTAGATGAATCAGTAAGAAATAATTTATTTAACATAGTACAATTATATACTCTCCTACTAGTTCCGATACAGACTCCCAATCCGGTAGTGACATGTCTTTAGTAAGAAATCTTCATGATGAACATCTCATATGGTCAGATACTACGACTGATGAATGTGATAATGACCAATGTGAAACTTGTTCTAAGAACGTTCCAAGTCATAATCTTCATACCATGACAAAAGAAGATAATTTTATCTTAGATCTAATAGAAAAAATATCTAATCATGATGATAAAAGAGAAGTAATCACACAATTCATTAATCTTACAAAACAAAAGGATAAAACTATTCCATTAATTAAACCTCCTGATGAATATGATTTTGCTACGATAATGAAAAGAATCAACCAAAATGAAGCTCTTCATAAAGAACCCACTATAGCTGACCTCAACAGAAGTAAATACTATTAAATCAGAAGTATCTCAACTAAAGCATAGGATACAAATACTAGAATTACAAAATAATATTGCTGACACAATAACTGATACTGATGACATGGAGTTTGATAATTTAGTACATACATATAATCTGAAAGAAAACTCTGAATCCTCTGGTGTCAAAATAAAAGAAGAAGAGACTACAACTCTGAATTTACTCAATAAAGTTATTACACAAAAAATGGTTTGTACTAGTCAAGATTGTAGTAAATAATGAATATGACTTTCAATCTTTAGCCTTAATAGATTCTGGAGCAGATTTAAATTGCCTCAATGAAGGATTAGTACCTACTAAATATTTTGATAAAACTACGCAAATATTAAAACAAACCATAGAATCTAAAGAACAACTCAATCGCTTTACTTCTAAAGCATGGAATCCCACTCAAAAGAATTATTCTACTGTAAAAAAAGAATTACTTGCTATTATTCATTATGTTACTAAATTTCAAAGTGATATTCTTAATCAACATTTCCTTATCCGTACTGATTGCAAAGCTACCAAATATATCCTGCAAAAGGATGTCCACAATCTCGTTTCCAAACAAATTTTTGCCCGTTGGCAAGCCATTTTATCTGCTTTTGATTTCTCCATTGAACATCTTCACAGTGCTTCTAACTCTTTACCTGATTTTCTTACCCGTGAATTTTTGCAGGGGGCCGTACCTTACCACCTCTTCCACCTGAAAAACGACACCCTTACGGTTTGAAACTTTTTCATAGGAATAAGAATATGCATACTAATACAACTCAAAAATCTAAAATCTACCCCCATGGACTTAATTCCTTTACATCCATTTGAGCTCCCTGTGCTCAGCCAACCTTTTTTACCATTACAGCCCATATCTCTACTACGATCTACCAATGTCCCAGAATATTATATTCAAAGTCCAAAGCATAATATACCAAGTCCTGCTTTTTCTCCAGCCCAAATCCCATATAAATCACCCTCTTTTTCCAGATCAGCGTATATTGACAATGCTTTTATTACAGAAATAGTCCTTGATGATAAACATGTCCAAATCAACCCAAATAAATTAGCTCCCCTATATCTTCAAAACCATTTACGCCCACTTAATGGTATCAATACTAGAGAATGGTATGGGTCTGTTTTAATGGAAACCGGATCAGTTTCAATTGTCCACTTTTTCCAAGGCAATACCAATTTATATGGTTATTCAAAGTTACAAATAAAAAAGTTATTGACATATGAAGATTGGGGTAATATATTACAGATATGCTGAATATCTTGAAGCTTGGCATAAAATATTCTTCTACCAAAATCCAAATAATTCTCACTCTTGGTACATCCAGTTTAAAATGCCTATATTTGAAAGATTTCCCAGTTGGTTCCGTCATTGGTTCCTTATTTGGGGATCCTCCACCCAAATACTACCTGATTCCTTCCATGCTTTCCAACAAAAATTCTGTGAATATAATACTTGTTCAGACCAAATAGACTACAATCTGTACTTCATGGCCATTTATCAGATCCCATGGATTGAAAAATGGGAGTATGCTATTAATGAAAATACTTCGAATACTTATGAATACATTCCCCGTCTGGGAAAAAAAATAAAATTAAATAGTGGGATATGTATAGCACTGACCCACAATCTTTTTCACTCAAGAGGATTCCTTCTTCCTCGGAGTTCTGTCATAATACTACTGAGAATAATACTGTTACTCTTAATACATTTTCTTCTTACATGAAAAAGATAAAACAAGCTCATCCCCATGCTATACTAGAAGAAATAGAAAAACAACTTTTTGCAATATTTGCTGACCCTTCTACGTTACCTACAACATCAGAAGAAACTGTCCAATCTGGTAATTCTCTCCTTGAAGAATTTAGCCAAAGGCCCGAAAACTGACGGCCCGGCCCACTGGAAAATCTCATCCTTATCCTTACAGATTACAAATACAATTATTACAGATATGCTGAATATCTTGAAGCTTGGCATAAAATATTCTTTTACCAAAATCCAAATAATTCTCACTCTTGGTACATCCAGTTTAAAATGCCTATATTTGAAAGATTTCCCAGTTGGTTCCGTCATTGGTTCCTTATTTGGGGATCCTCTACCCAAATACTACCTGATTCCTTCCAAGCTTTCCAACAAAAATTCTGTGAATATACTATTGTCCCCAGAACTAGATCATGGTCAGAAATACGTCTACCACAATCATGGTCAATACAAAATGATCAACAACCTACACAGTATCCAGTTCAAAATATTCCAGATATGATAGTTGAACATAATAATGGCAACATAGAAATACAATTTAATAGTGATCGAAATTATTTAAATCAAAATGATTTAAATATCTCCTCTAAACCAATTAAAATAGAACCAGCCCGAAGTTCTGTCACCATCTATAACAAGTCTCCTCAAAGACCAGTGACATCTGAACAAAGACCTATATCTCAAAATAGTCGAACATCTGAACCACAAATTCAGGGACTACTAAAACATTTGAAAATGTAATTATTCCTCAATATAAACCAGCCCAAGACGAACCTGATGAATCAGAATTTCACCTATTAACTCTTCAAAAAGAAGAAAAAGTTAATAAAATTCATATTACTAATGATTATTTATCCGAGGGAAAAAAAATATTAGGCATTGGTATCTTAATACTTTTGAGCCAATATTAGTAGAATTATTCCATAAGAAATTCAATAAATATCTAAAAAAAGAGAATAAAACCATATGTTTCTTCGATTGGCTAAGAAATATATGTAAAGACAAAAATATAACAATACCAGATTTTGAAATTAATACATTAGAAACCCAATTTACTAAAGTCAATACTCTTGAATCTCAATTCACAAAATTCACTACTACTAGTGGCAAAGACATCACTTGTATGCATCCTCCAGAACAAAGTCTAACCATTAAAGGAGTTAGTAAACAACTCCCCGAAAAAAATACAGAGGAATCAAGTACTTCTACTCAAATAGTTGTATATGAAACAACAACAACCCCATATAAATTAACTACTTCAGATGTCACAAGATTTGACTTACTTCCTCATATAATTGAACAAAATAATTATATGAATCTTTACTTACAAACACTAGGCAAAGAAACAGTACGAATTGAAAATCTTCTATCTCCAGCTCCATCCATTTCTGTACCAAATAAGCACCGTGAAGATGTTCAATGGAGAAATCAAAAGCAGATGAAATGGCTTGCCAACGGGCAAAAATTTGTTTGGAAACGAGATTGTGGATATCCTTTTGCAGGATATCTTTGGCAGCTTTGCAATCAGTACGGATAAGGAAATGTTGATTAAGAATATCACTTTGAAATTTAGTAACACAATAAATAATAGCAAGTAATTCTTTTTTTACAGTAGAATAATTCTTTTGAGTGGGATTCCATGCTTTAAAAGTAAAGCGAATGAGTTGTTCTTTAGATTCTATGGTTTGTTTTAAGATACCTCCTAATCCTATATCAGAAGCATCGCATTCAATGATTTTAAAGGCAGTTGGGTCAGGTAAAGTTAAACTGGGTAATTCTTTAGCTTTTATCTTAAGGCGTTGAACTGCAGTAGTATGAAGATCCGTCCAAGGTGGAGGATTCTTTTTGAGTCTATCATATAAAGGTTTTACATCAATAGCAAGATTTTTATAAAAATCACTAATATAATTTAAACATCCTAAAAATCTTTGAAGTTCGGTTTTATCTAGGATTTTATCAGGGAATTTATCAGCAAATAAAATAGATCTATAAATGGGAATGATAGTGCCTTGATTAATATTATGTTCTAAAAATCTTATTTTAGTTTGAAATAAATTTATCTTTTTAGCAGAAACAACTAACCCAGCTTGTTTCACTGTATTGTTAAAAGTATTAAGATATTTGAAATGTTGATCAATAGAGTTAGAGAATATTAGGACATCATCTATGTAAACTATCATAAATTTATAATAAGGATTGAATACATCGTTCATTATTTTTGAAATTTAGATGGAGCATTTTTTAGACCAAAAGGCATGACATTCCATTCAAATTGGCAGAATGGTACATTAAATGATGTTTTGTGCTTATCTTCTTCTTTAATTTGTATTTGCCAAAAACCTGACTTTCTATCAAATTTAGAAAAGATGATTGCATTTATAAGTCTGTCTAATAAATCTTTTTTATTGGGAATTGGATATCTGATCCATTGTAAAACTTTATTAAGAGGTTTGTAATTAATTACTAAACGAGGAACTCCTCTTTCCTTTTCAGCATTTTTTTTTACATAAAAGACTGAGCAACTCCAAGGAGATTGACTAGGTCTTATAAGTTTTTTCTATAATAGATCATCTATTTCTATTTTACATGTTTGTAATAATTCAGTATTTATTTGAATTGGTCCAGCTTTTGTAGGTATTTTCTTTTTATCAAAATCAGGCTCATATGGTAATCCAATAATATGTTGTTTTCGATTCCAAAATGCATTAGGTAATTCATTACAAATTTCTCTTTCAATTAAAGTTTTGAGTGTTTGTATTTTGTGAATTACTTCAGTGGATTGTAATTTTTCACTTATTATTTTATGTTTTATTTATGTTTGTAAAGAGCATAGGAAATTCTCTTTTTGCTTGATAATTCCTTTTATATTATTTATTTCTTTAATTCTGGGTTTATCTAATAATTCAAATTGAATAGTAGTATTATCTATTCTTGTTTCTATTCCAGTATGAGTAATTATCATTGGATAAAGTAATGTAAGAAAAGGTACTCCAAGGGTAATAGCTTGGGTTAATCCTTTGACCATTATGAAAAGAGTCGGAAAACAATGTCCATTATTGTAGATCATTGCATTAGATAATTTGTATTTAATAAATAATCTACTTCCATCAGCAGTATTTAATATTTGAGTAATTTTTTCAAAATATTTATGAAGAGCTTCATTTTGGCTGATTCTTTTCATTATCGTAGCAAAATTATATTCATCAGGAGGTTTAATTAATGAAATAGGTTTATCTTTTTGTTTTGTAAGATTAATGAATTGTGTGATTACTTCTCTTTTATCATCGGGATTAGATATTTTTTCTATTAGATCTAAGCGAAAATTATCTTCTTTTGTCAGGGTATGAAGATTATGACTTGGAACGTTCTTAGAACAAGTTTCACATTGGTCATTATCAGATTCATCAGTCGTAGTATCTGACCATATGAAATGTTCATCATGAAGATTTCCTACTAAAGACATGTCACTACCGAATTGAGAGTCTGTATCGGAACTAGTAGGAGAGTCATATAGTTGTATTATGTTAAAAAAATTATTTCTTACTGATTCATCTACTATAAGAGTTTCGATTTTCTTTTTAACTTTATATTGGCTTTTATAATGGCCAACCTTACCACATTTATAGCAGACTGGTAATTTCCTTTTACCCTTCTTTTTAAAAGTAGAATATTTGGGAGCAAAGCGTTTGGTAAATTTATCTCTTTTCTCTCTATGTTTATATTTGTTAGAATGATATTTTTCCTTTTTTCCTGGTCTGTGTTTCTTTTTATGAATTTGATTACTTTTGTCTTTATGATAACCAAATTGTTCATCAAAATCACCTAATTCTTTTTTACCGGTCATTTGTTGTTTTATCTAACTGTTTTTTGAGTTTCATATTAGTGCATAAGGCTAAACCTTCTGCACATATTTCAGCAGATAATTCTCCTAAAGCATATTTAGAATATAATATTATACCATTATTTTAATTCTTTAGTCGTTCTTTGACTTTTTCGGCAAATAAATAAGGTAATCCAGCAATAAATTTTTCTTTCCAATGTTCTAGCTGATTATCTTCCCGCAGTAATAATCGAGAAAAAAATATATCTTTATACCATTTATAATGAGATAAAGTAGGACATCTTAAATTGGACAAAAGATCCTCAGATCTTGCAGTTAGGACTGCTGTATTTCCTATAAAATGGAGTGTAATCATATAAATTAATGTATTTACTGCATCACTTTCTATTAGAAGGATGTCTTGATTTTGTTCACTTTTTGTCTTGTACTATTTATTATTGTTTATTTGACATATTCTGGGAGATGGAAATTCCACCATCCTCAAAGCCATCTTGTAAAACCACAAACTATGGCTTTTGCTATTTCTTGGTCATGTGTTCCTACCATTTTTCATGCAGATGCATACATGGTCATATGTCTCATGGTGTCTAAAGATTTGATGTTCAGATATTCCATCGATATTCCACTTTACTAAAGTCCTTCCCAAATAAGAAGAAATATTGGATATGAAAGCTTCTTCAAATTGTATATCAACTGGAGTTGGTCTCCTGTGATATGGTATGGCTGTTGCAGGTTTCCAATTTTTTGAATATGCAATTCTTTGGATTTCATCTATACGTGGACTAGATGTCATAGACTGATTAAATGCTTGTTCTCTATTTTCTATTGAATCGATTATAGACTCATCAAATTCTTCCTGAAGCATTAGGGTTTCATGTTCAGGAACCTTTTCTTTGGTTCTATTTGTAATATCAAGTTTAGATAATTTTGATATTAGTTGGTCCATTAGTGTTTTATTATCATCTCCAATAAGAAATTTTTCTTTATTTAGCTCAGGAGGAGGTTTAAATAGTAACTGTTTTGGTACAGAAATGGATGGAGCTGGAGATAAAAGATTTTCAATTCGTACTGTCTGTTTGCCTATTGTTTGTAGGTAAAGATTCGTATAATTATTTTGTTCAATTATATGAGGAAGTAAGTCAAATCTTGTGATATCTGAAGTAGTTAATTTATATGGGGTTGTTGTTGTTTCATATACAACTATTTGAGTAGAAGTACTTGATTCCTCTGTATCTTTTTCGGCGAGTTGTTTACTAACTCCTTTAATGGTTAGACTTTGTTCTGGAGGATGCATACAAGTGATGTCTTTACCACAGGTAGTAGTGAATTTTGTGAATTGAGATTCAAGAGTATTGACTTTAGTAAATTGGGTTTCTAATGTATTAATTTCAAAATCTGGTATTGTTATATTTTTATCTTTACATATATTTCTTAGCCAATCGAAGAAACATATGGTTTTCTTCTCCTTTTATAGATATTTATTGAATTTCTTTGGAATAATTATACTAATCTTGGCTTAAAAGTATAAAGATACCAATGCCTGATATTTTTGTTTTCCTCAGATAAATAATCATTAGTAATATGACTTTTATTAACTTTTTATTCGTTTTGAAGAGTTAATAGGTGAAATTCTGATTCATCACGTTCGTCTTGGGCCGGTTTATATTGAGGGATAATAACATTTTCAGATGTTCTTTGTAATCCCTGAATTTGTGGTTCAGATGTTCGACTATTTCGGGATATAGGTCTTTGTTCAGATGTCACTGGTCTTTGAGGAGACTTGTTATAGATGGTAACAGAACTTCGGGCTGGTTCTATTTTAATTGGTTTAGAGGAGATATTTAAATCATCTTGATTTAAATAATTTTGACCACTATTAAATTGTATTTATATGTTGCCATTATTTTGTTCAACTATCATATCTGGAATATTTTGAACTGGATACTGTGTAGGTTGTTGATCATTTTGTATTGACCATGATTGTGGTAGAACTATTTCTGACCATGATATAGTTCTGAAGACAATAGTATTAGATTTTTCTATATTTGTTTGAAATAATATAGTTTGTCCTCTAGTATCTACCTGGAGTACATTAGGACATAAAGTAGTCATAACTTTATAATAAATTCGATATACTATAGCAATATTTTGAGATCCTATTCTCATATTAAACCCTTGTGTTTTCAAGTTTAAGGATAAAACATTTAGAATATTTGAGTCTGTTAATGCGACAAAATAATTAGGAAAACAATTAAAATATATTGGTCCACTACAAAGACTGGATTCCACCATTCCAAGTAATGAATCGGAAAACCTATTATACCTTGTATCTCTTAGGCATACAAGAACAAAATTGTTAAGTCTTAATCGGGTTAATGGTTTAATTGCTATTCGTATCAGTCCAATATGTAGATATTTATACTTTTTATTTTTATGTACCTGTATTATTTTATTTGATTAAAGTTGAAAGTCTTCCTGATTACTGGTAACAAACAAAGTCTGTTCCACAGTTTTAGAGCATAACCTATTTTTAAATCAAATGTTCCTTTTCTATATACATTAGATATAGGTACTTTTGGTATATTCCAATTTTGTATTTGATTTTCAATATCATATACAATTACTTCTTCTTTGTTCTTAATCCTTGGAGTATTATTGGTTTGTCCAACAGCTTTATCAGTAAGATTTCTAATAAAATTTTCCATTATTAGGTTGCGGATAAGTGTTATCCGGACAGTACTCCTTGACTACCTCTTATGTCTGTTTCGACCTCAGCGGCTCTCCTGGCCTTAACGGTCTTTAGACTGGATGTCTGAGCGTCTCTAACCTCAACTCTCATACTAACTTTCTTTAATGGATAATTTTTTTAGATTTCTTATGATGAAGTTGTTTTTCAGACTAGTGATTCTCTAACAAATATGAACAGTGAACAAGTGCGAACTGGTATGACTCTGATACCATAAACTCGCCAAGATCAACCAGTTTAGATTAAACCAAAAATTACTACCTTAAAAACATGAATAGAGCATAATTGTAGTTAATTAATTGTTGTAAAATTCCTATATAATAAAAGAATAAGAATATTATGAAGACAGCAGAGATTACATAAATATCTAAGATAATCCAAGAAGTATGGATTGAATTTTTTATTTTAATACTGAATACTAATTTAAATTGCATCAATAATAGACAGATAGATCATAAAAAACTCATAGATCATATAAAAACTCACTGTTTACAAATATAATAACTGGAAAAGAAACTCCATTCGTAAGGACAGTAAGAGGGAAGAGAAGAGATATTACAATCACAAATTTAAAAATACAGAGTAATAGAGGTTACCAACTTTGATTCGATTATACATGACTGTTATGAAAACTATATACTGTATGAGAATTTACAGTAGTAAAGAAAGAGAATTGCAAAGAGGAATAAGGGAGGGGTGACTTAGAGAGGAGTGATGAAGAAGGTCTTCTCGTATGGCTTCCTTGAATTCGACCTGTGTTGTCTATCTAGGGAAGATGTATTTATAGGCACAGGTTTGTGTAGATGGTTGCCAAGTGGAGGGCTGTTGGGATGCTGTTGTTGCTTCTCCTTATCTCAAGGAATCTGGCTAAAATAGATGCATCATACGGCTGGATAAGGTGATGATTGACGGAGGTGACTTGTCGGTTGATGGCGAGTGGCAATTGGGCGACGTGGCAATTGATGGTGCGTGAGAAGCAATAGTGTATTGTGCAAGGGAATAATGTTCACTGTAGTTGGGGTCTCATCAAACACTTGGCAATGGTGCATTATGCAAGGGAATAATACTTACTGTAGTTGGGGTCTCGTCAAATAAAAGGAATCTGTTTTGGGTCATATCGGAATAAAGTAAAGATAAGGAATCTACTTTGAGTCATATCAGAATAAAGGATAAGGATGAGATTTTCCAATGGGCCGTGTTGTCAGTTTTCGGGCCTTTGGCTAAATTCTTCAAGGAGAGAATTACCAGATTGGACAGTTTCTTATGATGTTGTAGGTAACGTAGAAGGGTCAGCAAATATTGCAAAAAGTTGTTTTTCTATTTCTTCTAGTATAGCATGGGGATGAGCATGTTTTATCTTTTTCATATAAGAAGAAAATGTATTAAGAGTAACAGTATTATTCTCAGTAGTATTATGACAGAACTCCGAGGAAGGAGGAATCCTCTTGAGTGAAAAAGATTGTGGGTCAGTGCTATACATATCCCACTATTTAATTTTATTTTTTTTTCCCAGACGGGGAATGTATTCATAAGTATTCGAAGTATTTTCATTAATAGCATACTCCCATTTTACAATCCATGGGATCTGATAAATGGCCATGAAGTACAGATTGTAGTCTATTTGGTCTGAACAAGTATTATATTCACAGAATTTTTGTTGGAAAGCATGGAAGGAATCAGGTAGTATTTGGGTGGAGGATCCCCAAATAAGGAACCAATGACGGAACCAACTGGGAAATCTTTCAAATATAGGCATTTTAAACTGGATGTACCAAGAGTGAGAATTATTTGGATTTTGGTAGAAGAATATTTTATGCCAAGCTTCAAGATATTCAGCATATCTGTAATATTCGTATTGGTATTTTGTATTTAATAATTTTTTTCCCTGAGTGTGGTTATTACCCCAATCTTCATATGTGAACAACTTTTTAATTTGTCACTTTGAATTAGCATATAAATTGGTGTTGCCATGAAAAAAGTGGACAATTGAAACTGATCCGGTTTCCATTAAAACAGACTCATACCATTCTCTAGTCTTGATACCATTAAGAGGGCTTAAATGGTTTTGAAGATATAGGGGAGCTAATTTATTTGGGTTGATTTGGACATGTTTATCATCAAGGACTATGTCTGCAATAAAAGCGTTGTCAATATACACTGATTTGGAAGAAGAGGGTGATTTATATGGGATTTGGGCTGGAGAAAAAGCAGAACTTGGTGTATTATGCTTTGGACTTTGAATATAATATTCTGAGACATTGGTAGATCGTAGTGGAGACATGGGCTGTAATGGTAAAAAAGGTTGGCTGAGCACAGGGAGCTCAGATGGATGTAAAGGAACTAAGTCCATGGGGGTTTTTTGTTTAGATTTTTGAGATGTATTAGTATGCATATTCTTATTCCAATGAAAAAATTACAAATCGTAAGGGAGTAGTTCTTCAGGTCGAAGTAATTTTTGATTTAATCTAAACTGGTTGATCTTGGCGGGTTTATGGTATCAGAGCCATACCAGTTCGCACTTGTTCACTGTTCATATCTGTTAGAGAATCACTAGTCTGAAAAACAACTTCATCATAGGAAATCTAAGAATATTATCCATTAAAGAAAGTTGGTCCGAGAGTTGAGGTTAGAGACGCTCAGACACCAAGTCTAAAGACCGTTAAGGCCAAAAGAGCTGCTGAGGTCGAAACATACATAAGAGGTAGTCAAGGAGGACTGTCCAGATAATACTCATCCGCAACCTAATAATGGAAAATTTTATTAGAAATCTTACTAATAAAGCTGTTGGACAAACTAGTTATACTCTAAGGATTAAGAACAAAGAAGAAGTAATTATAAATGATATTGAAAACTAAATACAAAATTGAAATATACAAAAAATACATATAAATGTATATAGAAAAGGAACATTCGATTTAAAAATAGATTATGCTATAAAAACTGTGGAACAGACTTTGTCTGTTACCAGTAATCAGGAAGACTTTCAACTTTTATCAATTAAAATAATACAAGTACATAAAAATAAAAATTATAAATATCTACATATTGGGCTAATACAAATAGCAATTAAACCATTAACACGATTAGGACTTAAAATTTTTGTCCTTGTATGCCTAAGAGATACAAGGCATAATAGGTTTTCTGATTCATTACTTGAAATGGTGGAATCCAGTCTTTGTAGTGCACCAATATATTTTAATTGTTTACCTAATTATTCTGTATCATTAATAGATCCAAATATTCTAAATGTTTTATCCTTAAACTTGAAAACACAAGGGTTTGATATGAGAATAGGAACTCAAAATATTGCCATAGTATATCGAATTTATTATAAAGTTATGACTACTTTATGTCCGAATATACTCCAGGTAGTTACTAAAGGACAAATATATTATTCCAAACAAATATAGTAAAATCTAATACGATTGTTTCCATAACTATATCATGGTCAAAAATAGTTCTACCACAATCATGGTCAATACAAAATGATCAACAACCTCCATAGTATCTAGTTCAAAATATTCCAGATAGGATAGTTGAACATAATAATGGCAACATAGAAATACAATTTAATAGTGATCGAAATTATTTAAATCAAGATGATTTAGAAATCCCCTCTAAACCTATTAAAATAGAACCAGCCCGAAGTTCTGTCACCATTTATAACAAGTCTCCTCAAAGACCAGTGACATCCGAACAAAGACCTATATCCCGAAATAGTCGAACATCTGAACCACAAATTCAAGGACTACTAAGAACATCTGAAAATGTTATTATTCCTCTATATAAACCAGCCCAAGATAAACCTGATGAATCATAATTTCACCTATTAACTCTTCAAAAAGAAGAAAAAGTTAATAAAAGGCATATTACTAATTATTATTTATCTGAGGAAAACAAAAATATTAGGCATTGGTATCTTAATACTTTTGAGCCAAGATTAGTAGAATTATTCCATAAGAAATTCAATAAATGTCTAAAAAAGGAGAAGAAAACTATATGTTTCTTCGATTGGCTAAGAAATACATGTAAAGACAAAAAATATAACAATACCAGATTTTGAAATTAATACATTAGAAACCCAATTTACTAAAGTCAATACTCTTGAATCTCAATTCACAAAATTTACTACTACTAGTGGCAAAGAAATCACTTGTATGCATCCTCCAGAATAAAGCCTAACCATTAAAAGAGTTAGTAAACAACTCCCCGAAAAAGTTACAGAGGAATCAAGTACTTCTACTCAAATAGTTGTATATGAAACAACAACAACCCCATATAAATTAACTTTTTCAGATGTCACAAGATTTGACTTACTTCCTCATATAATTGAACAAAATAAATAGACGAATCTTTACCTACAAACAATAGGCAAACAAACAATACGAATTGAAAATCTTTTATCTCCAACTCCATCCATTTCTGTACCAAAACAGTTATTATTTAAACCTCCTCCTGAGCTAAATAAAGAAAATTTTCTAATCGGATATGATAATAAAACATTAAGGGATCAACTAATATCAAAATTATCTAAACTTGATATTACAAATAAAACCAAAGAAAAGGTTCCTGAATATGAAACCCTAATGCTTCAGGAAGAATTTGATGAATCTATGAATGATACAATAGAAAATAGAGAAATAGCATTTAATCAGTCTATGACATCTAGTCCACATATAGATGAAATCCAAAGAATTGCATATTCAAAAAATTGGAAACCTGCAACAGCCCTACCATATCATAGGAGACCAACTCCAGTTGATATACAATTTGAAGAAGCTTTCATATCCAATACTTCTTCTTATTCGGGAAGGACTTTAGTAAACTGGAATATTGATGGAATATCTGAACATCAAATCTTAGACACTATGAGACATATGACCATGTATGCATCTTCATGCAAAATGGTAGGGACACATGACCAAGAAATAGCAAAAACCATAGTTTGTGGTATTACAAGATGGCTTCGAGGATGGTGGGATTTCCATCTTCCCGAACATGTCAAACAAACTATAATAAATAGTACAAGAAAATGGACTGTGAAAAATGAACAAAATCAAGACATCCTTCTAACAGAAAGTGATGCAGTAAATACATTAATTTATACAATTACACTCCATTTTATAGGAAATACAGTTGTCCTTGCTGCAACATCTGAGGATCTTTTGTCCAATTTAAGATGTCCTACCTTATCTCATTATAAATGGTATAAAGATGCATTTTTTTTCCGATTATTACTACGGGAAGATAGTCAGCTAGAACATTGGAAAGAAAAATTTATTGCTGGATTACCTTATTTATTTGCTGAAAAAGTCAAAGAACGACTAAAGAATAAAAATAATGGTGTAATATCATATTCTAAATATACTTTAGGAAAATTATCTGCTGAAATATGTGCAGAAGGCTTAGCCTTATGCACTGATATGAAACTCAGAAAACAGTTAGATAAACAACAAATGATCGGTAAAAAAGAATTAGGTGATTTATGTGAACAATTTAGTTATCATATAGACAAAAGTAATCAAATTCATAAAAAGAAACACAGATCCGGAAAAAAGGAAAAATATCATTATAAGAAATATAAACATAAAGAGAAAAGAGATAAATTTACCAAACGCTTTGCTCCCAAATATTCTACTTTTAGGAAACAGGGTAAAAGGAAATTACCTGTCTCCTATAAATGTGGTAAGGTTGGCCATTATAAATGCCAATGCAAAGTTAAAAAGAAAATCGAAACTTTTATAGTAGATGAATCAGTAAGAAATAATTTATTTAACATAGTACAAATATATGATTCTCCTACGAGTTACGATACAGACTCTCAATCTGGTAGTGACATGTCCTTAGTAGGAAATCTTCATGATGAACATCTTATATGTTCAGATACTACGACTGATGAATCTGATAACGACCAATGTGAAACTTGTTCTAAGAACGTTCCAAGTCATAATCTTCATACCCTGACAAAAGAAGATAATTTTATCTTAGATCTAATAGAGAAAATATCGAATCCTGATGATAAAAGAGAAGTAATCACACAATTCAATAATCTTACGAAACAAAAAGATAAACCTATTTCATTAATTAAACCTTCTGATGAATATAATTTTGCTACTATAATGAAAAGAATCAGCCAAAATGAAGCTTTTCATAAAGAACCCACTATAGCTGACCTCAAAACATAAGTATATACCATTAAATCAGAAGTATCTCAACTAAAGCATAGGATTCAAATCCTAGAATTACAAAATAATATTGCTGACACAATAACTTATACTGATGACATTGAGTTTGATAATTTAGTTCATACATATAATTTGAAAGAAAACCCTGAAACCTCTGGTGTCAAAATAAAAGAAGAGGGGACTACAACTCTGAATTTACTCAATAAAGTTATTACACAAAAATGGTTTGTATTAGTCAAGATTGTAGTAATGTATTCAATCCCTATTATAAATTTATGATAGTTTACATTGATGATGTCTTAATGTTCTCTAACTCTATTGATCAACATTTTAAACATCTTAATACTTTTATCAATACAGTGAAACATGCTGGGTTAGTTGTTTCTACTAAAAAGATAAATTTATTTCAAAGTAAGATAAGATTTTTAGGACATAATATTAATCAAGGCACTATCATTCCCATTGATAGATCTATTTTATTTGTTGATAAATTCCCTGATAAAATCCTAGATAAAACCAAACTTCAAAGATTTTAGGATGTTTAAATTATATTAGTGATTTCTATAAAAACCTTGCTATTGATGCAAAACCTTTATATGATGGACTAAAAAAGAATCCTCCACCTCGGACGAATCTTCATACTACTGCAGTTCAACGCCTTAAGCTAAAATATGTTGTTTTCGATTCCAAAATGCATTAGGTAATTCATTACAAATTTCTCTTTCAATTAAAGTTTTGAGTGTTTGTAATTTGTGAATTACTTCAGTGGATTGTAATTTTTCACTTATTATTTTATGTTTTATTTCTGTTTGTAAAGAGCATAGGAAATTCTCTTTTTGTTTGATAATTCCTTTTATATTATTTATTTCTTTAATTTTGGGTTTATCTAAGAATTCAAATTGAATAGTAGTATTATCTATTCTTGTTTCTATTCCAGTATGAGTAATTGTCATTGGATAAAGTAATGTAAGAAAAGGTACTCCAAGGATAACAGCTTGGCTTAATCCTTTGACCATTATGAAAGGAGTTAGAAAACAATGTTCATTATTGCAGATCATTGTATTAGATAATTTATATTTAATAAATAATCTACTTCCATCAGCAGTGTTTAATATTTGAGTAGGTTTGTCAAAATATTTAGTAGGTACTAATCCTTCATTAAGGCAATTTAAATCTGCCCCAGAATCTATTAAGGCTATATATATATATATATATATATAAGATACTGCACAATGCCTATAGGCAAAACTGAACAGTGATTTTGCCTACCATCATCACTCTCCAAATTTAAATTTATTTATTTTTATTAATCGGAATGATCTAAAATTTCGAGCATATGTACATCTTAGTGAGGCGCAATGAATAAAACATGAAAAAATAATTCATAAAATATAAATTGACTAAAATACCTTATAAAATTTTAGATTTATTTTGGTCAACAGGAAAACTCTTTCCAATACCTATAGGCAAAAATGAACAATGATTTCGTCTACCCTCATCACCATCCAAAGTTCATCCCACGATCACAGATGTTCGGTAGTTTTTTAATTTTCATTTTTTTTAAAAAAATCTAAATTACTTGAAATTTAGAGTGCATGTACATCTTAGTGATTCGCACCCAATAAAACTATAGGAAAAATAATTCGCAACAAATTGACCAAAATACCCCTAAAATTTTTTGGGGGTATTTTTGTCAATTTATATCATGTAAAATATTGTTTTGATATTTTTCAAACAGTCGCCTATTTTTATGAACACATGCCCCAAATTTCAGCTCATTCTGATTTGTTAAAAAAAATAAAAAATAAAATACTACCAGATAATCGTGACCATGCGTTAAACTTTGGACGGTGATGATGGTAGGTGAAATCACTGTTCATTTTCGTCTATACGCATTTTGTAGTATCTTCCTATATATATATATATATATATATATATATATATATATATATATATATATATATAAAATGATCTTGTGAGCCAGTGGGCTCACAAAAATAATCTGAGCCGATTTAACGATCACGGATGCTCGTTAATGTTTGAATTTTATTTTATTTTTTTAAAAAATCCAAATCATTTGAAATTTTAAACGTGTGTTCATGAAAAATAGGTGAATCTTTGAAAAATATCAAAAAATTATTTTACCTAAAAAATATTGACCCCCATAAAGTTTCGGGGGTATTTTGATCAATTTGTTTTTTACAGAATATTTTTTTTTATATTTTTATTAGGTCTTTTTTGATGAGAAGAACACACCAAAATATTCAATTGATTTGGATTTATAGAAAAAAATTAAAATTCAAACACTTCCAGACATCCGTGATGGTCAAATTGGCCCATATTCAATCTGGGCCGTTGGGCTCATTTTTTTCACGGGCTAATAGCTACAGTGTTAGCCAACGGCCCAGATTAAATCTGGGCGAATTTCATGATCACGACCTCATTTCAGATTTAAATGTTTCAGTTGTTTTTTTTACAAATCCAAATCACTTGAAATTTTAGATGTTTATTCTTCTCGTCAAGCTACACCTAACAAAAATATTAAAAAAAAAAAAAACAATACGTAAAATAAAAATTGATCGAAATACCGCCTAAAAGTTTAAAAAAAAATTTGATCAATTTATTTTTTACATTTTATATTTTGCATATTATTTTTATTAGATTCTCCTATTTTTAAATAATATACACTCAAATTTTAAGTGATTTGAATTTTGTGGAAAAAAATTAAAATTAAAATATGAAATATAATCATGACCATTAGATCAGGCCCAAATTCAATATGGACCGTTGGTTCACACTGTAGTTGTTAGCTAGTGGGCCAAAGCAAGGCTTTCCATATATATATATATATATATATATATATATATATATATATATATATATATATATATATATATATATATATATATATATATATATTGTAACGACCTAGACTTTCCCAGCAAGAGAAAGTGCGCACGGCGGTGAGAGAGAAGAAAAAAAGAGTGCGCACTGCAGTGAAGAGAAACGAAGAAGAGAAAGTGTGCACAATTATGAGAGAGAAGAAGAAGAGAAAGTGCACACGACGGTGAGAGGGAAGAAGAAGAGAGTGTGCACGACGGTAAAGAGAGAAAAAGAAAAGAAAGTGCGCATGGCGGTGAAGAGAGAGAAAAAGAGAAAGTGCGCACGGCGGTGAGAGAGAAGAAGACGAGAAAGTGCGCTACACCGCCAAGCCTATGCATGACCCATGGATGCCACTTGCCTACTGCATGCTGCCACCTGTCAAACAGTATGTCACCAAACTGCCACATGGCAACCCCAAGCTGCCACCTCACACTTTCGGAGTACATAAGCCTCTCTCTCTTTCCCTCAAGCCATCGTCCCACTCTTACAAGCCAAAGCACTTAGCATTTGCAGCCCCCTTTTCTAACCCTTGTTGGAACCCAAATTGAGGAGCTTGAGGAGTGAGTTGTGAGAAGAAATCTAGGAACACCATTGCACACACAAGGTAAGTGGGTTAACTATCTTATAGGTCCTTAAGCATGGATTTAACATGAATTAAGTAAGAGAATGAGCATGAGTAGGAGTATGAATAGTGGATGTAAGTGTCCACTATTATACCATGATTTCCAGCACTTTAGCTTGCCTTTGTATGCCCAAAATGGATATCAAATCTTCCTTGCTTTCCATGGAAATACTGTGATTAAGTGTTTATATGTATCTAATGGTCAATAAAAAGGTTTTATGTTAAGATGTAGCATTTGGGATTAATTGGTTGCATTTTGGATAATGCTACAACTGCACTGTAATTTCCAAGAACATTTTATGTTCTTGTAATCTACTTTTGGCCTATCAAATGAGGTCCAAATGACATTAAATTACTGCCATTAGAAAGATATATGTGTCTAATAAAATGTTCATGTTTGAATCTTACTCAAATTTTTTATGCATGAAGAGTTATGCTTCAAAATGTGCAAGTAGGTTATTATTGACAGATTTAGTAAACTTTCATAGCTAATACCTCTGTTGTTACGAATTTTTTACTGACCAAATGAAGTTCGTTTTCTTCTAAATTATTGCTATTGAAAAGATTTATGAGTACGCTTGAAATCATATGTTGAACATATTTAAAATTCCTATTAGATTGAGAGTTATACAATTATTTGCGAAGTTATGTCATTGTGGACAAATATCATAAAAATCCAAAACCATTATCTTGGTTGTCACGAACTTTTGAATGCCCAAATGGAGTCTAAATATTCTCAAACTGCCCTTGTTTGAAAGATACATGTTTTACTCGAATTTTGGTTTAGGAAACACTTCAAAATGCCTTACAGATTGAAAATTATGAGTGTGCTTAGTGGGACATGTCACTGTCCCAACTGCAAATCAGGTTTCAGATGGGATGCCTCCTTTCTAATGAGCTTTTGAAGGGCCAAACGGGGTCCAAACGCTTTCAAACCACTCCTATTTGAAAGATAAGCGTATCTAGTAAAATTTTTGTTTTGGAACCATTTTTGAATTCCAAATGGATCGAGTATTATTGCCCTGTTTGTGACAGGACATCACTATTTGAAATTGCAGAAAAATATAGGATACTGTGATTTTGTTATATGTGATTCTGTTATATGTGTCATGACCGCTACGCAATGGGTCCTCTATTGGTAGTGGAGCCTGTGATTCTGTTACACGTGTCATGACCGCTATGCAATGGGTCATCCGTTGGTAGTGCATCATGTGATTCTGTTATATGTGTCATGATTGCTATACAATGGGACCTCCATTGGCAGTGGATATTGTGATACGTGAGACTGTTATGAGAACTCTGACTGCTACAGAATGGGTCCTCTATTGGTAGTTGGATTTGTGATTCTGCTATACTAAAAATTAATATTTGTGATATGATCACTATGCAATGGGTCCCCCATTGGTAGTTGAGTATATTATACCTCGACTCCTATGATAAGAGTGGAATCAAGGAGTGACTGTGAATAACATGGTGGGTCGCGCCCCCAAATTGTTATGGGCACTGCGCATTGGGGCCTCCAATGGTAGTGTAATGCCCTCTCACCTAAAGGCGTAAGGAGAGGGTCGTGTCTTGCAAAGCCTCAGCCTGTCAAAAACTCCAAAGTGCGTTAGGGATTGTGTGCATGAGTGATGACATTACGAAATGGGACCTCCATTTGTCATTGTCCTCTCTCTTGAATGAGGGTCGAAGTTCCAAGTTACAGAAGTGACTTAGCCTGATCGATGTGGCTTCTACTTGGAGAGTAAATAGATTTATTATGCCTGTCTAGCTTAGGCATTCCATGTGAACATCAGACTTTAATTGTAATAAGCATAGATGTATCTGTCATCTCAAGAATAATGGATACTCTGATAGCTGAATGTTACTCTCTTTATTTTTTCATCTATGTGGAGTGATAATCGACCATTCTTGAGGGGGGCAACTAGACAGTGGTGGCAACAGCTGACGCTCGAACTGATCAAGGAACTTTTTGATAGTAGGTGTTGGGGGTTGTGCCACAATGTTGTTTTGATGTAATACTGTCTTGTTATTTCTCAGGCCTGTACTGCCTTGGACAGAATTGCAAAGAAACTTTGGAGATTTCATATGTATATAATAGTTTTAATTTGTGCGGGATATGTGGCTTGATGAATGAGTTTTTATTTTCTTTCGTGGTTTGCTTTGATTCCGCATTTCTAAACACGTTGAGCCACTCCCACCTAAATGACGTTCGCGACCTCTGGTCGCGATCCCACACTCTGTCGCCCTCTAGTTGGTACGGTAGAGGTCAGGGAGGCAGAGTCGTGACAATTATGATATCAGAGCAATCAAGATAGGATTCTTGCCTTAAGAAGTTTTTAGACGTTTTTTTGGAATAGTTTTGGGTAGATTAGTAACTGAGTGCTTGTGTCTTAGGTTGAAGATACCAAGGACTCAAGCCAATAATGCAAGCTCCAGTAATGAAAACGTCGAGACTCTCGGTAAATTTGTCAGAACCTTAGGGGTCATGACACAGATGATGAAAGAGGCAATACCAGCCCCCTCTACCCCCCCCCCCCCCCCCCCCCCCCCCCTGACCTAAATGACAGTAGTTTGATAGAGAAGTTTAGGAGGTGGGCTCCTCCGACTTTCTTGGGGCTTGGGGGAGTAGAGAAAGCATAACGATTAAGAAGACAAGTAGAACAGATATTTGAGGTATTACATTGTATGGATGAGCAAAAGGTTGGGTTGAGAACCTTCATGTTAGAAGGAGTTGTTGAGCACTGGTGGGGCTCAGTGAAGCAATCATGGGAAGGGTCAAGGAAAAAAGTGAAGTGGGAAAACTTTCTGGAAGCATTCAATGAGAAGTACTTCCCTGACTCTGTACGGGAAAGAAAGGAAGTGGAGTTCATTGAGCTGCAATAAGGAAACCCGTCAATGGAGCAATATGCAGCCAAGTTTGCTGAGTTGTCAAGATATGCACCACACATCATCAATACGGAGGCGCGAAAGGCAAATAAATTTGAGAGAGGCCTCAAGCCCGATATAAGGGGAAGGGTGATATCGACAAACCTCAAGACCTTCTCCCCTTTGGTAGACTTGCCTATGAAGATTGAGAGGGATTGTGAAGAGTCTCGGGTCGGAGGAAACTGGAAGATGGGACCAGCCCAGTTTGGGAACCTTGGGAGAAAGACTCGACCACCTCCAAGGAGAAGTTTCAGGGGAAGAGATAACCAAAGGACCAAGAAGATTCAAAAGACCTCTCCGGGCGACATAAGGGAGAACCAACGCCCAACGTACCCATACTGTGGAAATGACAATCATTCCACGGCTGAGTGCCGAAGAAGAGCAGGAGCATGTTTCAGATGTGGCAAGCCTGGCCACCTGATCAAAGACTGTCTGGTGAAGGGACCAGAAAACCAACCAAAGACTCAAGGTCGAGTATTTGCTCTCACCGAACAAGAGGCCAAGGTGTATGCCTCTGTAATCCGAGGTACGCTCTTTGTTTGTGGCATGGAAACTAAAATTTTGATTGACCCTAGATCTTCGCACTCCTTTGTTGCACTTGACTTTGCATTCGACATGAATGCTAGACCTTCACTTCTTGGCTAGACTTTGGCAGCATGCACACCTATGGGGGAATCTTTAGAAACTGATATCGTTTATAAACATTGTGGAGTCTTGCTTGAAGAATGTGTCTTACCTATAGACTTGATACTGTTAGGCATTCAAGATTTTGATGTTATTTTAGGCATAAATTAGACACATTATGCTACAGTAAATTGCTATGAAAAAACTATAACCTTTAGACGCCCAAATCAGCCTGAGTTGAACTTTATGGGCATTAAGGATGGTTCCCTTCTGCGCCTTATTTCGGCCCTTCGGGCTTCTCTCCTGTTGGCCAAAAGATGTGTTGGGTATTTGGCCTTTGTAGTAGAGAATCAGGATGTCCAGTCCAAGTTAGAAGCAATACCAATGGTGAGGGAATATCCCGAAGTTTTTCCTGAGGAATTGACCTCTTTGCCCTAAGTTAGAGAGGTAGAATTTGAGATAGATGTGATTCTTGGCACCGTTCCCATCTCTAAAACCCCTAATAGGATGGTCTTAGCCGAATTAAAAGAACTAAATACAATTGCAATAGTTGTTGGAAAAGGGGCTCATTCGACCCAGTGTATCACCTTGGGGTGCACATGTCCTACTTGTGAAAAAGAAAGATGGGTCTTTAAGGCTTTGTATAGACTATAGACAGTTGAACCAGGTCACTATAAAGAATAAGTATCCCTTGCCTAGAATTGATTACCTTTATGACCAACTTCAATGGGCCCAAGTGTTTTCTAAGATTGACGTTCGGTCAGGCTATCATCAATTGCGGCTCAAGGAAGAAGATGTCCCTAAGACTGCATTCAGGACCCAGTATGGACATTATGAATTCTTGGTATTGCCGTTCGGGTTGACCAATGCTCCAGTTGTCTTTATGGATTTGATGAATAGCCTTTTTAGACCTTTTGAATGATTTTGAGCTAGTTTTTATAGATGATATTCTGGTACATTCAATGAACCTAGAAGAGCATGGGCAGCAAATAAGTATGGTCATTCAGACTCTAAAGATAGAAAAGTTGTACGCTAAATTGGGGAATAGTGAATTTTGGCTTCTGAGCGTGGCCTTCCTTGGGCATATTGTATCTAAGGATGGGGTCGCAGTCGACTCTTGTAAAATTGAAGTTGTACTTCAGTAGGGAAGACCGACAAATGTAACTGAGGTCCATAGTTTTCTGGGACTGGTAGGATATTATAGGCGCATCGTAGAAGGGTTCTTAAAGATAGCTCTCCCCTTGACTCGCCTAACCCAGAAAGAAGTGAAATTTGTTTGGACAAATGATTGTGAAATAAGTTTTTAAGAACAGAAAAAGAGACTAATCATAGCCCTAATACTGACCTTACTTGAAGGGAACGAGGATTTTGTGGTTTATACTAACGCCTCTCATAAAGGGCTTGGATATGTACTGATTCAACGAGGGAAAGTCATAGTATGCCTCTAGACAGTTAAAGTTGTACGAGCAAAATTACCCAAATCATGACTTGGAACTTGCGACTGTAGTGTTTACTTTGAAAATCTGTAGACATTACCTCTTTGGGGCTCAATTTAAAATATTTACAGATCATAAGAGCCTCGAGTATCTATTTTCTCAAAAGGAGTTAAACATGAGGCAAAGACGATGGATGGACTTATTTAATGATTATGATTGTACCATCAATTACCAACCGGGCAAGACCAATGTAGTAGTAGATATTTTGAGCCGGAAGCCCATGGTATCAATGACATATCTGATGGCTTGAGAGATGAAACTAATAGAAGATGTAGTGGAGTGGCACCCAACCCTACCCCTTAGTGATGGGGTAGGAATGACTGTTTGTATGAAGATGGAGCCCCAGCTCTTTCAACAGATTCGAGGCACAAAAGGAAGATCCCCAACTCATGAAAATCCTAGAAAAAATAAAGCTGGGAATAAAGGATGATTTCTCTGTGAGCAGTGATGATCTGTTAAGATTTAAAGATCGGGTATGTGTTCCGAAGGATAAGAGTGTGAAACGGGCTATTTGGGAGGAAGCACACAACTCTCGTTATACTATACACCGAGGGAGTACTAAGATGTACCAGGACCTGAAGAAGACTTTCTGGTGGAATGATATGGAAAAGGAAGTAGTACAATTTGTCTTTAAGTGCTTGACATGTCAGCAAGTGAAAGATGAACATCAGAAACTCGCTGGACTGTTGCAACCCTTGCCTGTGCCATAATGGAAATGGGAACACATCACTATGGATGTTTTCTCTGGCTTGCCTAGAACAGGTGCTAGGCATAATAGTATTTGGGTCATTGTGGACCGACTGACTAAAGCTGCTCACTTCTTATCGGTCCGCACAACTTATATTTTGAATAAATTGGGCCAGTTATACATTAAAGAAATTGTAAGGTTGCATGGAATACCTGTCAGCATCGTGTCCAACAGGGACATTAGATTTGCTTCAAGATTTTGGAATAGTCTGCAATCAACTTTGGGGACACGACTCATTTTTAACACTGCTTTCCACCCCGAGACTGATGGGCAGTCAGAAAGGACTATTCAAACCCTAGATGATATGTTAAGGGCTTGTGTTATTGATTTCAAGGGAAGCTGCGATGACCATTTGCCTCTGATAGAATTTGCTTATAATAACAACTTCTAAGTCAGTATTCAAATGATGCATTTTGAGAGCCTTGTATGGGAGGAAGTGCAGATCACCTATATGTTGGGATGAACTCAGTGAAAGGAGGCTGTTAGGGCCGAAATTGTTCAAGCAACCTCAGAAAAAAAAATTTTGATTCGGGAGAGACTCAAGACTGCTCAGAGTCGGCAGAAGCGTTACGCTGATAATCGAAGGAGAAACCTCGAGTTTGAGGTGGGTGATCGAGCTTCTTGAAAGTATCGCCAACTAAATGTATTATGAGATTTTGTAAGAAAGGAAAATTGAACACACGATTTATTGGACCTTTTGAAATTCTAGAAAGAGTTGGGAATATGGCTTATCGACATGCTCTACCATATGAGTTGGCGAATATTCATGACGTATTCCATGTATCACTGTTAAGGAAATATCAACCGGACCCATCCCATGTTCTGAGTTGTAAACCAATTCCAATCAGAGAAGACTTGACTTATATTGGACGACCGATTGAAATACTTGACAGGAGAGTGCATGTATTACACAATAAAGAAATTCTGCTGGTCTGTGTGTTATTGCAATATCACTCAAAAGAAGAATCGACATGGGAACGAGAAGATGAAATCCGGGATAAGTACCCTCAGTTATTTGACTAACTAAAACACGATTTTGAGAATAAAATCATAGTTAAGGGGGAGATGATGTAACGACCCAGACTTTCCTGGCAAGAGAAAGTGCGCACGGCAGTGAGAGAGAAGAAGAAGAGAGTGCGCACGACCGTGAAGATTGAAGAAAAAGAGAGTGCACACGACGGTGAAGGGAGAAGAAGAAAAAGCGCGCACGACGGTGACATGAGAGAAAAAGAGAAAGTGCGCACGGCGGTGAAGAGAGAAGAAGAAGAGAAAGTGCGTACGACGGTGAAGAGAGAGAAGAAGAGAAAGTATGCACGGCGGTGAAGAGAGAAGAAGAAGAGAAAGTACGCACAACGGTGAAGAGAGAGAACAAGAGAAAGTACATACGGCGGTGAAGAGAGAGAAGAAGAGAAAGTGCGCACGACTGTGAGAGAGAAGAAGAAGAGAAAGTAAGCTACACCGCCGAGCCTGTGCATGACTCATGGATGCAACTTGCCTACTACATGCTACCACAACTGCCACCTTTCAAACTGCATGCCACTAAACTACCATATGGCAACCCCAAGCTGTAACCTCACACTTTTGGAGTACATAAGCCTTTATCTCTTTCCCTCACGCCATGTTCTCACTCTTACAAGCCAAAGCACTTAGCATTTGCAGCCCCCTTTTCTAATCTTTGTTAGAGCCCAAATTGTGGAGCTTGAGGAGTGAGTTGTGGGAGGAAATTTGGGAACACCATTGCACACATAAGGAAGTGGGTCAACTATGTTGTAGGTCCTTAAGCATAGATTTAACATGAATTAAGTATAAGAATGAGCATGAGTAGATGCATGAATAGTGGATTTATGTATATACTGTTATATCATGATTTTCAGCACTTTAGCTTACCTTTGTATGCTCAAAATGAATATCAAATCTTCCTTGCTTTCCATGGAAAACTTGTGATTAAAGGCTTATATGTATCTAATGGTCAATAAAAAGGTTTTACGTTAAGATGTAGCATAATTTGGGATTAATTGGTTGTCATTTTGGATAATGCTACAACTGTATTGTAATTTTTCAAGAAGGTTCTATGTTTTTGTAATCCACTTTTGACTTATCAAATGAGGTCCAAATGACCTTAAATCACTGCCATGTGAAAGATATATGTGTCTACTAAAATGTTCATGTTTAAATCTTGCTCAAATCCTTTATGCATAAAGAGTTATGCTTCAGAATGTGCAAGTAGGTCACTGTTGGCAGATTTAGTAAAATTTTAGAATTGATGTCTCTGTTATCGCTAATTTTTTACTAACCAAATGGAGTCTGTTTTCTTCTAAATCACTACCATTGGAAAGATCTATGAGTATATTTGAAATCACATATTGAACACTTTTTGTTATGTGTCATAACCGCTAGGTAATCAGTCCTCCATTGGTAGTGGATACTGTGATTCTGTTATATGTGTCATGATCGCTATGCAATGGGTCTTCATTGGTAGTGGATATTGTAATTCTGTTATATGTGAGACTATTATGTGCACTATAGCCGCTAAGTAATGGGTCCTCTATTGGTAGTTGGATTTGTGATTCTGCTATACTGAAAACCGATATTTGTGATATGATCACTACGCAATGGGTCTCCCATTGGTAGTTGAGTATATTGTACCTCGACTCCTATGATAGGAGTGAAGTCGAGGAGTGACTGTGAATAACAGGGTGGGTCGCGCCCCCCAAATTGTTATAGGCACTATGCATTGAGCCCTCCAATTGTAGTATAACGTCATCTTGCTTGAAGGAGTAAGGAGAGGGTCGTGTCTTGCTAAACCTCAGCCTATCGAAAAGCCCAAAGCGTACTGGGGCTTGTGTGCATGAGTGATGACATTATGAAATAGAACCTCTATCTATCCTTGTCATTTCTCCTGAATTAGGGTAGAAGTTCCAAGTTACAGGATTAGCTTAACCTAATCGACGTAACTTCTACTTCGGGAGTAAATAGATATGTTCTGCCTGTCTGACTTAGGCATCCGTATGAACATCTGACTTTAACTGTAACAAGCATAGATGTATCTGTCATCTCAAAAACAATGGATACTCTGATATCTCAAGAACAATGATTTTGTGGTGGTCTTTATGTAACTAACTTTATATATTTGTAATTGGGACAATCTTAACCCTCTATTCAGAATGGACGGTTAGAAAAAGAGGAAGATAAAACTTCTATACTATAGAAAAAGCATAGAAAGCTTGCCCTTTCCATTGAATACAACATTGTATCTTTTGAGAGGAATAATACCAATAATTCTTTGGTGGTAGGGCCTTTGTTCGAAGGGCTCTTGATTGACTAGACTTTCATCTTTATACCTCCTAATAATATTTTTGTCAGTAAAATCTATTCTTTGAAAATAGAGACAAAGATCATCTTCCCAACTAGCACATCCCAAGAGCTTGTTTAGGAAGTCTCTGGATGTTTTATTTGCATGCAACTAATCCTCGTGGAGAGGCCTTGAAGGAAGCCCCAATCAGTTACTAGAGCCAGATGCCACAGTTCCATTCATCAAATAAATGTTGTAGAATATGCACAAGTTCCTGAAGGGCTCGAGACTCTTCAGATAAAACCCAAAACACATAATTGCAACGGGCAAGCTCTTTATGCTTCCCCTATAATATAAAACTTATATAGCTCCCTTTATCCAACGGTCCATTTAAATGGAGGGTTAAGATTGCCCTAATCACAATGTCATGTCTCTACATTATTTTATTTTTAATTTTTTTTTATAAAATATTTTGACACCAAATATTGAGCGACCAATCCTCTATCAAACTCGTACTCATAAAAAATATTCTCAATTAAATAAAATGATCAAAATAACCCTAAAAGATTTAAGAGGTATTTTAGTCATTATATTTTATCAAAAAATTATTTTTAATATTTTTTTATAAGTGTGCCCCAATAAGAAGATGACACAGTACCAAATTTCATATTCATACATTGTACTAAAAAAATTAAAAACAAAATACTATAAAATATCAGATTTAAGATTAAATGGTGAATGACTCACTTGATCAAAATTGAACGGCTATATGCTAAAGAAAGCATGGATCTTCTATGGTGTAGAAGTATAGAAACCTTTCGCAAGTGGAAATGCATGTTCACTCAAACTTTTCAAGGGCAGCACACACCAAAACGGGGCTGTGTAAACATAAAACTATTATACAATAAGTTGTGCAAAAAGCCAGAATACCGTACACATCCTTTGCTTTGACTTCTGAAGTACACAGCAAAAAAGACCAAAAAGAGATCGACGTTAGCACCACCATGAATTCTCTTGAGCTATACATTTCTGTATGGTATAATGACGTAAGATATTGAGGAGAGCCACGACATAACCCCCTTCTTGACAATTAGACGCACCATGCCAACACCAGACATGAACGCCAATGCAACAGGCATGATGAACCGTTGAATAATGTACAATAGTTCCACCGTTCGTATGGATTAAGAGCTGCATAAAGAATAAGGCACATGGCACTATTTAAATACAAAAATAAGGCACATGGCACTATTTAAAAATAAGGCACATGGCACTATTCACATCTGAAATACAAAAATAAGGCACATGGCACTATTTAAAGACCAAACAAGGTAACGTAACAAGTAATCATCTCAACATGTGATGCAAAAATATGAAAACCACCTACCTTGAACTATTAACGTGGAGCACGCAAAGCATGCCAGTTATCAGCAGAGGACATGGCACAAGCTCTCATTGATGGAGAAAGCTGTTGGACGAGAACATCCTTGATATGAGCAGCAGCAGTCTCCCCAGCTCGAGAGGCAAGTTCAAGATACACGAGTGCCATGGTTTTCTCCCCTTCCTACAAGACAATCAGGACATTAGATTGAACTTCATCGAAATAAAAATTACAAAAAGAAGCATGATAATAGTCTAGTTGTTCAGGCTTAGCAACAAGGAACTTACTTTTTTAATTGTAGACCCTCATTCCGTGTTGCTAACCCTGAACGAGGGATATTATCGCCATTTGGCTCAGGCCACTAAATGGGCCACATGACTGAAATGCACCTACTTGTTTAGGATTCCCTATCCAAAACAAGGGCAATTTTTTAAACATTTTAAGGTGGCATGTAAGCAAAATTAAAACTTACAAAGTAACCATCCTAATATTAAATGCGACAATTTAATCACACTAATGAGTTTGTAAGATCATTTGACCATTAAATCAATATTTTCCCCTTCTCTTTGGGAGAGTATTCATTCAAACCACAACTACAGTATTATGAGCAGCATGCAAACCATGAGAGATCCAGAAAAGAGGAAAAACTAAATGAATTTGAAAATACAGACTAATTGATCCCTCTTAGTATTATAATAAATGTTCATACAAGCAGTCGGCATCACTGCGACCCATTGCTTTGAAAAGCAGTCAATTGTGGATAGAAACGGTATCCAAGAGAAACTCTCCACAAAACCTTGTAGGAACTTGCATATCATATACCTCATTACTTTATGAGCCTGGTCACGTATATTCAAAGGGTTATAATGGGCATCACCGATGCGGTTGTCCCACAACATTCTCGAACTGACTTCAAGCGTCCACATTGCATTCAATAATCATGCTTGATGCTTTGAATTCATTTCAATATATATAGCAAAAAACAAATCAATTAAAATATCAAACACACACATATGCGTGCTAATGCTCCCTTATGAATAGCCAAAACAAGACTAACCATAGACAACAGTGATGAAATAAAATTTTTACTTTATCTTGTTATGACATTCATCAGCCAATACAAACACCAGCACGCATAGCAATAAACTCTATCATAATTGTTGTACTTAATCAATTAATTTGGTTGGTTTTCTAGAAAAGAATTTTTTTTTAATGTTAACTTCGGACCTCTGTTCGAATGGAACCCTAGACTCCATGTTATGGCAACCTGTCAGCCTAACCACCTAAGACTAGATTCAATTCCTCATTCTAGAAAATAAAGTAATTTTTTTCTTTAAGAAAAATAAATAATCTGTGCAACATGATATCCGCAAGTAACAATTCATCAAAAAATAATAATAATAACAAGCTTCCGGTCAGGGGATACAAGCCTCTAATTTCCCAGCTCATTGACATCAAACCCCTGCATCACTCCTTATGTATACGAAACTCCATTCCTGAAATTTACTAAGGTGAAATACAATCGTTCAACCCACATACCTTGCAGAGCCAGAGTCCACCTGGCAAGAATCCAGACAGGAATTAGCAAACATGGCTTCTCCACAAAGTATCATGAATGTCCTTTGCTTGATTCAGCTTCAAGGACTTCAACATCAGGGATTTGGTTCTAATATGTCCAGATCAAATGATGATGGAAATAATTATCCTCTTTGAATACAAACATAGTTCATTATGGCTTTTTACATGTTTCAATTTTGATGATTTTTACCTTAGACTCCTTACAAACATTTTTTTATTGGTTATAAATTGAAGCATAGATGAACAGCACATTGTTGATCATATCCTACATTTTTTATCCCCTTCTCTTGGCTTCCGTTTCTGAATATATCGACTTCTGATCATTATATTCAATCCTTGTCCAGACGAACATCTTAATAAAACACAAATCAATTTTGATGATTTTTATCTTAGTTTCCTTATTAACATTTTTTTATTGGTTATGAATTGAAACAATTTTGATGATTTTTTATTGATTTTATCTTCAATTTTGATGATTTTTATCTTAGACTCCTTATAAACATTTTTTTATAAGGTTATAAATTGAAGCATAGATGAACAGCACATTGTTGATCATATCCTACATATTTGATCCCCTTCTCTTGGCTTCCGTTTCTGAATATATCGACTTCTGATCATTATATTCAATCCTTGTCCAGACGAACATCTTAATAAAACACAAATCAAAAAATCCATTCAAACATTTTGAAGTCATTATACATACTCTACAGGCTAAAATTGGTCAGGGTGGCCACCACATAGTTATTTTCAAGTGGCTTGAAATCCCTTGGGAGTCAATGCAAAGCATGATATTTCACCTCAATCATTGCTCATCCATTTTCTAGCACATTCCTCTAAATTATATGAAGGCAATCAACCCACGCAATTGAAATTTAGGGATTCGCGATGCACATTCAGTCCCCAATACAGAGAAGATTACCAAGTTGTTCCTATCAAGCATGTTTTCCAAAGGATATCGGAGAGACCCTTTTGATCCCCTTCCCTGTACACTGAAATGGATAGATCAATTGAAAGTTTCCTGAGCAATGATAACCAGGACATTAACTGCATCATCGGAACTTGGAAGCATCAAATATTGCATCAGCATACCTTATGAAATCATATCTAAAATCCCATGTTATGATCCTGACTGACTGAAGGATGAAACAGTGTTGGGTGTGAATATTAATTTGAAAAATACTTCATGATTTGAGCAGCAGATGCTCATAAATCCAATAACCATAGTATCATGTTCAACAATTTCTACAATCCACATGGAATCCCATTCACCATTCACTGATTTCTTCTGACCATTACAGAACAAGGATATGCTGTTTCTGATACATAATTTATTCAACTCTGAAGTGAAGAATGAAGAAATTGAAATATGTGAATACATCATGCCTTTGTATTAGTTAGTTTCTCATTGGTAAAGTTTTTTAGTGGTAAAATTTGAGGCAATGAGACACCTTAAAATCTGGGAAAAATCTAGAACTAGTCTTTTCTTTCTCCAAGAATGGAACCCAACAAGGATGCAACTGCATAGGGAAATCAATTTAGAAACAATTGACTAGGAAATGTAATAAAAGAACTGTCATTCCAAACAAATATATTATTTACCAAACCAAACCTAAGAAAAATTATTTTACCAAGATGAGTACATACAGAGAATAGAGAGAGTCCATGCTCGTATTGAGCTTTACGATGACCAAAATCAGCTGCACGTTTCATCCACTTTCTTGCAAGTTGATAGTTCCTCGATATTCCTTCTCCAGACAAGTAACATAAAGCTGTATTATACATGGCACGGGCATTTCCACCTTCCGCAGCTCTCAGGTACCACCTAGCCTGTAGAAAACAATCCTGTTCATGATCTTGCCTTTACTAGAGGAGAGAAACCACAACCAAAGTTGCTAAGATATAGGTATGTGGTTTAAAACAGAAGAGATCTCAACCTAATACATGCAAAGTCACACTACAAAATTTAGTATACCAAATGATATGCTAGGTAGCTTATTGGAACAGAGCCCTTCGTCTAAACTCCAAGGTTTCAGCTTCAAACATATACTTGGTAATCGAAAGTACAAACATAAACAAGCATTGAATGACCAATTGTCCTGACTCAAGTTCTTCATTAACACATTACAAGTAAATAAACCAGGGGAAAGCTGATCCAAAGGGAAATTAAACCTACCATGAGCAAGAACACAAATAACCCTATATGCGTCAAAACGAAACAGAAAGTTGATCATTTTTCATTTTTACACAAGGCATGAGTGAAAAAAGCAAATGAAATAGTTAGTTGCGAAATGAACCCAAATGCCTCAAACTCATGGAAATAGTAGTTTGCTGTCCAACCCATTAAAACTAGGAAGCACCAACATCACCATTGCGGGGGTCCACCCAGTCATAAAAAGGCAAGAAGGACGAACGTGAAAACTAAAGAGCATGAGAGAGGGAGGAAGAAGCTAGTGTCCTGGAGACTGTTTGCATTTCAAACTTATTTTCCACAAGAGCTATGGAAGTCAGTTGAGTATCTTTAAATCTAATACCAATTCAAATAAAGTCCTGAATTATTCATCTAAGCTTCAAGATATCTTTTCTGGGGGTAGAGAAATTGATCCTCAGTGAGTGTGGTGGGTGTGAGTCCTTTTAATGTCTTCTTTCCTTTAATTTTGAGGATGGTTTCGACAAATCTAGCTAGCCTCACCAATCTGACTTCAATCATCTTTATCCAGCACAGTTAGGTATTGGACTACATGAAAAATATAATGAGCAATGGTAATATGTCAACCGCTATTCTCATTTGTCTTGCATACAATGAAAGATCAAAGTCACATAAGATTACTTTCAAAGATAAAGCTCAATTGAACTGCATACATGTTCAAGTAACTTGAACGACAAACAAAAGCTTCTTTCGAGAGTTTGTCTTGTAGAACACTGATGAACGCATAAGAGCACATTATACCTGTCTCACATTCTCATTCCCATACTCATATGAAAGAATAAATTTACACAAATGTTTTTGTCCCAAAGCTTCATCCCATATGGCCAAGTGCAGAGTGGTTAATTCCCAGAGTTTTAGTCCCATCAGTAACCTTCCCAAAAGAAAAGAGAGAAAACAATGAATTAATATCCTCAATATTTTGTGAATGAAGCCTTTAGCTTTATAGTCCATAGATAAGAAAACCGTATGGGTAAGGTGACGATCCCACCTTAGAACCTCGATCCCACGGTTCCTGTCAGGGATCTTTGTAGGTACCCCGGTTTTTCGATTTTAGGACCTCGCTCTCAATAAAAGGGGGCTGCATTCCATCCACCAGTGGAATCCAGATCCATTTTGAAACAATGGTCAAAGGTTTTTGTACAATAAAATCTTGGGTTCCATGTTTGTGGGAACTATGTTCATAACAAATGATACCAGGTTAGTGATTGTCATTATTTAGGAATCATAAGTTCCATGATGGTAGAATCCAAACCCTTGTTTTGCATAGCGCGAAGTTCCATTATTTTAGATTCTTAGTTTGAACTTTAAAGGCATAGTCTAGACCATTGTTTTATGAAGTTTTATTATTTTAGATTCTTAAATTTTAGTAGGATCCATAGAGATTCTTTGATGTTTTCTTCAATTTCACAAGTGTCAACCATCCCTCTTAGTTGTAAGAATATATGTTTCATTTAAAATCTTATATTTATGATTTCCTATTGTTTCAGTTTCTTAAATCATAAATGTCCTATTGTTTTAGATTCTTAAATCACAATGATGATTCATAGAGATTCTTTGATGTTTTCTTCTATTTCAAGTAAGTCATCCCTCTTCGTTGGAGTATATATATTTCATCTTCAATAGCTTTATTTAAAGCTATAAATTTACACGGTGAGGCTCGTCAGAGTGCTCCATTACCAAGGCCTATACATCCCACTACATCTCCAGACCATGACACAAGTTTGGCAAGTACCATTTCCTCTCAGTCCTAGACAACCCAGAATCCTACCACTCAAGGGTCAACTTCTTAGAATGTAGGCTCATCTGCTTCAATTGTTTCTCAAAGGCTGGCTCTCCAAAAGGACAAGAGGATATGATAAACCTCTCTCTCTCTCTGTCTCTCTCTCTCGCATGTAAATCAAGAAGCTTATAGTAAATTTATAGCTTGAAATGAAAGCTACTGAAGATGAAATATATATTCTTACAACTAAGACGGGTGGCTTACTCAAAATAGAAGAAAACATCAAAGAATATCTATGAACTCATCATTGTTATTTAAGAATCTAAAATAAAAAGACATTTATGATTTAAGAATCTAAAACAATAGGATATTTATGATTTAAGGATCTAAAACAATAGGACATCATAAATATGAGATTTTAAATGAAATACATATTTTCACAACTAAGAGGGAAAACAATGGGTATAGACTATGCCCTCAATGTTCAAATTAAGAATCTAAAATAATGGAACTTTGTGCTATATGAAACAAGGGTTTGGATTCTACAATCATGGAACATATGATTCCTAAATAATGGGAACTTAGGACAATGGCAATCGCTAATATGGTATCATTCGTTAATGAAGTAGTTCCCACAAACATGGAACCCGAGATTTTAAGTAGACCATGGATGATGGGAGCATGGATCTATTTCAAAATGGAACTGGATTCTACGGTTGGATGGAATGCGGTCTCCTTTTTTGGGTGCAAGGTCCCAAAATCGAAAAACTGGAGTCCCTACAAGATCCCTTACAGGAACCATGGGATTGAGGTTCCGAGGTGGGATCGTCTCCCTACCCACATGGTTCCCTTAACTATGATCATAACTATTGGAGTTATTTGCAATTGAACCATGTACTTTAGTGCTTAAGGGCAGAAGTGCCACGACAATTAGATCATGGGGATAACTCGCAAATTAACCACCCACTTATCCAAGTTTATCAAGTTGAAATCCGATTTGGATTCTTTATCAATCATATCCCAAACACGCCCAAGGATGAATATTAGAATTTCAAAATTGTAGCATATTCCTAGCTATGCTAACAAAAATAACTGTAGAAATAGAGGAAACCTCTTAAGCTGATTGAGGTGCAAACTTGCCTCTATTAGGAAATCAACCTAGAGAATAATTACTTTCCCCCCTCAGTGCTAGCCTTGGCAAACCAATAGCCAGAAGTGGTAATATCCAACAAACCGCTTCAGAGCAGCTTTGATTTAGCCAAGGAAGAAAAGAGTACAACAACACCTCAACCGATTTGGGGAAAATTTACGATTTTTTCTAATTAAATATTTTAAAAGAAGTACTTCAAAAATTAATTAAGATATGAAAAATGTCAAAAAAAATGCTAAAAATATTAATACAAAATAAAAATAAAAACTTTTTGACAAAGTTACTGCATTTCTATCCTCATTTTATATTTTATTGGGTCCATTACCATTAGCAGAGTAAAATTCATACAAATTTTACTTTATTAAAATGATCTCATAAAGATTTACATGGATCCACTCACTGAATTCGGAAGGACTAATATGAATTTACTTACGAAGGGGAGGATAAGACAGTCCCTATTTTGTACGGAAATCTTCAGGAAATCTAGAATTTAAGCCCAAAATATTCAAAATTTGAACCCAAAAATAATGGGATTTTGATTGAGGACATGTGAAACTCAACAAAACTTGAAGGGAAAACTGAAATTACCAAACAAAATAATAAAAAACCACAAGTGGTTAAAAGCAGAAAACAAGGATCTAAACCATAGTTAGCAAATCATCTAATGGAAATAAATCTGTGCGCAACGAAATCAGGATTAACCTAGTTTTGGTCCAAACAAAGGTAATGAAAAAATGGACCAAAAATTGTCTAGTGCCAACAAAACTTTGAGAAACAAGAATATTTTCAGTTCATAATGTATGCCATCGAACACTAGATAGTCATTATAACTTGGTCATTTTTTACCAGTAAATCTCATTCCACAAACTAAAATTTATGAATAGCAATTATGAATAGGCTTTGTAACACCAAATGTAAGAGCAGAATAAAATTTGGAGAGAGAGAGAGAGATGGATGAAGGAGCTTGGTCCAATGAATCAAGAGAGAGACATTTTTTTTTTTTTGAGAGAAAGTAAGAGAGATACAATGAAAGAACTTTAATACAATTTTAGAAATTTTTGCAAAAAGTTTCTTCGATAACAATTTTACAAGGCAATATTTCATTCTATTAAAAAACGAGTTTTTGTTTTTAAAAAATCATGTTTCACACGAAACATTGCTGACTAAGTTTAAACTCATGCTTCAGTTTGATATGAAAGTTTAAACTCATACTTCAGTTTGCTTGGGGTCCAAAGCTGAAGGGAAACAATTTTAAAAATACTGGTCTTGAGTACTTCCCTTCCTAAAATTCCACAACTATCACATTCAGGTAGATCACCATCCCAAAATAATACGCATAAACTGCAGCAGCATCCTATGAATACAATATATGATGCATATGTTTATATAGATTCTGGTAACAATATCATGAATCAATTTTCAAAGAGCACTACGGTAATGTTGAATATCCCAAGATATACATACAGGAATAAAACAAAAAACTGAAAAACAACTGAACAGAAGTTTTCCACATCACATGATGGGAGACCAACCAAATAGCATTTTAACCTTAAATGCTGTAAAAAAATAACTAAAAAGACCATAAAAGTTAAAGCTCCCATGTAAATAATGTTTACGAAAATCAATTTTAAAATAGTGGACCATTGATGAAGCAGTTTGCATACATACAGCTTCCACACGATTACACGCCACACCGCGACCTTGCTGCAGACAAAGTGCAAGGCTGTACTTAGCTCCCACATGCCCTGCAAAAGCAGCTTTGTAGAACCATCTTACAGCCTCTTCAGGATTAGGAGGATCCACTGCAAACATGAATGACGGTATAAGGTCGAGAAAATGAGTCATTAGGGCTAAAAGTAGACCTACAAAAATATTATGTACTCAGCGAGTATATATATATATATATATATCAAACTACCAAAAAGATTCCTAAAGCCAAACTGCCTTTCTAAGTAAGCCTGTGGGCATTAACAAATCAAACCTCATTTATCTGACAAAATCTTACTCTAGAGGACCAATTGTATGTAAAGTTATTAACAAAATCAGACCTCATTTATCTGGCAAAATGTTACTGTTGAGGGCCAATTGTATGCTATATGATATCATGCACAATAACATACATAACAGCTGTGGCCAGCTGGACTTCTCTTTGAAATTTTGGAGCAAGAAAAATCACAGCATCTTTTTACCACTTATGGAGGGAATCAAATGAGCACGCATGTGTTGTCGAGCGAAGTGAAAAAGCAATTCCTAGTGGTTAACCATTGTGAATTTTCATAACTCCAATTTTGTAATTCTTCTGTACATCCTGGAATATGAACTATTTTATGTAAGGCCTTTACTGGTACTGAACAGGTACCATACATTCTTTTTGTGAGATTTCACACAAGATGCAAAGAAATACAATACACAGTTACCACACAAAAAAAAAGCACACTTAAGTTGATGCCAAGGGCTTCACCAACATTGCATTTCCAACAAATGGTTTATTGCAGACAAATCATAGTAGAATTTGAACCTTTTTCCAATATATATTCTTCCATTTTGTGATTCACCTTCTATCAAATAGAACAACATCAATAGAACTTCCAGCCCTTCTTGATGTCAATAATGTCACAACTCACTGTGATGTCCCAATACAGACATGTATACAAAGAACAAGGATATGAATTGCCATTTCTCAATACAAGGATACGAATATGGTTATGAGTATCATGTCTAGCACATCTATGAATCTCTATTACAGTTTGTATAATACATAAAAATATTCACATACACCACATCCTAATGTGTGACATTATATTTACTGGTATTGTGTTTTTATCATCATCATCAGAGCTTTTTCCCAACTATTTGAAGTTGGCTACATGAATCCCAATCCACCATTCTACTCTATTAAGGGTACGACCCTCAGAGAGGCCATAAGTCCTCATATCTTTTATCACTCCGATACAGTGTGTCACTTACAAGGAACGCCCTAGCATAAGCAGATAACGTAGATTCAAGATTCATGGAATATCATGTTTTTAGAAAGCATGATATTATTATTTATACTTACATCTTTTATACAAACAAGTATTGAAGCATCTAGTATGAGTATCGGTGTCAACTTACTACGAAACTGAAACATTAAGGATGCACAAGTATCCCTAAATCATAGATACATAATCAGCTAGAGGTCCATGAACACCAAATAACCAAGGGATGAAATTCTTCAGCAATGGTGCTTGACAAATACCTATGCTTTTTCCAAATTTAGTAGGTTTTTTAACTGGATATCCACTTTTACAATAAACACCTTAGTTATGGAATTTACTGAGACAAACCAATTGGGACCAAATTCCTAAGTAAATAACATTGACAACCCAAGTTTTCTATATTGAAATAACATCAGCTTCGTCCAGTGTCCGTACATAGGCCCAATCACATCTAATTCTATTGAAACCCTTTACCCATTGAATAAAAAACTTGAGAAAAGCTGTCAATACAAAGAATGAACCACTACTAAACCAATGAGTAGCACTACGATCTTTGTAACAATCCCGTAATAAGGGGGAGAAAGGAAAAAAAAAAAAAAACGAAACAAAAATTTGCAATGAGTGGAACAAGCTGCATAACTAGGCCAATAGAATAAATCCATTGCAACAAGTACCAAAGCAACAAGCGAAATCCTAAATTCGAGGGTCAGATAGTACCTTGCAAATATGAAAGCCCTAGATTGCATTGACCAGCAGGATCTCCGAGAGCCGCAGCCTTCCGATACAAGGCAATCCCATCATCTTTCTTACCCTACACATATCCATCCCCCATCAGTAATTCTCCTTACAAATCTCATAATCATATGAACACAAACAAATAAAACAATGAAATCAGGATAAATGTTATTCCTACTAAAATATAGTTGGGAATATTAAAAATGGCATCTGGCTACTGTGGAACAGTGATAATGTCATACAATAGGTAATAATATGAATTTTATAAGTATGAATAACAAGGAGAAGAAATAATATGTCATACAATAGGCAATAATATGAATTATATGAGCATGAATAACAAGGAGAAGAAACAAGAAGAATATTGAATACCATTTCCCAGAAAATGAGGCCAGCATCAACCATGGCAGCAGCCGAGCCATGAGCTGCAGCCTTGAGGAAGGAATCAAGGGCTTTGTTAAGGTTTCTCCTGACCCCTCCCATTCCATGCTTAAATCTCTTTCCCCATCGAACCAAAACCATGGCCTCTCTCAAAGGTTGCAGTCCCTCCCTCCATGATCTGCACACTCTGCTCGCTGCCCAAAGATCAGTAACAGTGAAGGAGGACGCCAACCTTCTCAAAACATCAAAAGGGAGGGCAGAGAAGTTAGGGTTTAAGGGCAATTTGTTATTGCAACTAGTTGCAGAGCCCTTAGAGCTTTTCTTGGGCCTTATTGACGAGCGTGGGGATGCGACTTTGTGGGTGGGAATGGAAGAGAAGAGGCGAGGGAATTGACAGCCATCTGAAGCAGGAGGCCATGTCCGTTGCTCCATTCTCTCTCTCTCTCTCTCTCTCTCTCTCTCTCTCTCTCTCTCTCTCTCTCTCTCTCTCTCTCTCTCTCTCTCTCAATTTTCAGGTTCCTGAGAATGAGGTGGTGGAACTTTTCAGGTTCCTGAGAATGGGGTGGTAGACAAGTCCCTTTCGTGAGGAAGTGTGGTCTGAGAGGAAGGAGCATCACACTGTGCGCGCGAGATGTGATTTTGAACGCATTACACGATGAGATGGTGGGAGATCTGAGGTGTTATATGAGAGACAGATCCCGTGCGGTCTGACTGTAAACCCACGCGGAAGAGAGAGAGAGGGAGAGAGGGATTACACTAAGGAAAAAGTTTAGACAAGGTGTCAACCTTATACTGTACTGTATCAAAAACTACTTGAAGAAGGTCGTTTCGTTATTAAAAAATTTCCTGATTGATATTAAAAAATTTCCTTATTGATATCTCATATATGTGAATAGGAAAGAAAAATGAATTTCAAATTTTAAAATTAGTCCATCTTATAATACATTATCTAGACCATCTATTTTCAAACATTTTATGTGTTTATAGATATGTTAGATTTGCATCATTTTGAAGTTTTCAATTTCATTATGAGGTGAAAAATAAACTTTTTGGCCATGATAAGAGTTTTCGCATCGAAAATCCATCTTTTAACATGATAAGAGTTTTCACATCGGAAATACATCTTTTAACGAGATTGTGAGATGCACCATGTCGTGATTGTTTAATATTGAAACTTTATACAAACCTCACCCTTAAACTAATGGACGCGGCTTCTATGAGTCCATGTAGAAACGAGTCACTTCTTAAAAATCTATTTTTGAGATGGATTTTGTATTTAATTTTTAAAGAGATGTAATCTCTAACATGGAGATCATGAATATGAAAAAATAAATTAATTTTAAAAATATTAAAAATAACAATTCTATTAAAAAAATATTTGGACCGTTTCAATTGTTTTTAGATGGACCACCTATTTGCATCCATCTTTAAGATGGATGCTTTATACATTGGGACCGCATATTGTAGGAATACGGTCTGACCAGCATGAAACAATTTTCCTAAACTAATGAGTATATAGTAGTAGCTCTCTCATATAATAGTTTATTTCTACTCCCTCATAGGATTTTTTCAATATGAAATTTTGGTATGTTATAATCACTAAAAGATTATTCTCATAAAAATTTTGAAAGTGAGTTTTCTAATACTTGGATCTTGCCCTCTAAAAATTACATGATTTCTATTCAATTTTGAGACATTATTTTATCAAATGCTTAAATAAGGCCATTAGAAAAATTTATTTATTGACGTTAATCTTTGTTAAAAAAGTTATATCCCAAAAATTGGGTTCCTAATCGCTAATTTTAAGTGGGATTTTACCCGAGGGAGTAAATAAACAGTATACTCTCAAGGGAGTAGAACATCTTTTGGCATAATAACCTGTTTTGCTTGGGGACGGCTCATTAAGATGGGCCATGTCCTTACGCAATCAAATGGTGCAAAAATTTGAAAGGAAACTGATGTCGAAAGGTACTCTCCCTCTCTGCGTCCATTCTGGTTTAGTATTTTAAAATATTTTAAATTGTCATCCGGATTGTGGATCACGATGATATGTGAATGAAACCCTTTTGTATATACCTATTATCTATCGATTTATCTACTATTGTTATTATGGGTGCGGTTTGTATAGAGCCTAGGCTCTAAACAATCAAATTAGAGTCTACCCTTCAAATAGTGTCGAGAAATGTGCGTTAAAATACATTTTCATCTTTATTTATAAAGTTTAAAGCTTAAAAAATAGTGTAGATCGATAGACCTATGAAAACTTGAAAATCTTGAAAATTGACGGTCCAAAAATGGGTTACAAAATACATTATTTCCAAAACTTAAAATCTGTTTTTTTTCTCATATCCATGCATCCTAATGTCAAGATGATCAATTTGAGCCTCTTCTAGTGAAATTTTTTAGGTAGGCTCAAATTTGATTGTTTAGAGCCTCAGCTTTATATAAACTTTTCCCTATTATTATTATTATCTATATACATTATTAAGCCAAAGTTAAGAGGTAGACATTATTAAACCGAAGTTAAGAGATAGACATGTGTTGCATAATTAAAAAGAGACCTTATGCCTAATATGATTTTAGGCATGTGACCTTCAACAAAAATAGAGAGAGAGAGTATGGAAGATGAGATATTTGAAATGGTGTCTTAAATAGGCTTGAAGCGGTATGTGTCCCCTCTTACACCTAAAATAAACTTGAAAAGGTTCATGTCCCTCAAAAACTAGCCCTCAAAAGGGGTTGAAAGATCGATGGTCTCCTTAAAAAAACCCTTTGTAAAGGTTAATAAATAAAAGAGAGATAAATGAAAGTGCAATAGGTCCCTCAAATAGTTAGAAAGAGAGCTATATGAAGATAAATTACAGAGTATCTTTTCATAAATATCTATTTCTTCATAACAATAGATATTTCTATGAGAATCCTAAAATGTTGGAAAAATATCTATGTTTTCCTCCTTAAAAGCTATCCGACAATGAAAAGGTATATGGCCTTCAAAATATGAAAGGGTGTGTCCCACCTGTTTCCAAAAGTTATACATCCCCTATGTGGCAATGAAAAGTGTGTGGCTTCGAAAATATGAAAAGTACCCAAATGTTTTTCAACCTTATAAACCCTTGTACCAATCCTTTCAAAACTCTAAAAAAAAATAAAATTCTCTTTATTCTTCCTCATTCTCTCTCTCTTTCCTCCTCCTTCCTACCATCAATCATTCTCTCCTTCTACATTCTTCATCATCATCTCCCTCTCTACTCTTTGCTCTCTCCACCCAACAATTTCAAAACCCTATAAAGTTTTGAGAGTGCCAAGTCTAGTGGGGAAGAGGAATGCTTGAATAAACTGCAATAGAAATTGTTAAAATAAATAAATAAATTTATTGAGGTATTTTGATTTCATATTTGGTATATATAAGTATTGTGCTCCGGATTATTATATAATTATGCACATATGTATGTATATTTTTAAAATATATGATAAGATAGACAAAGAAATAGAGAGAGAGAGAGTGTGTGTGATATTAATGGTTACATATCTTTTCCTAAAAGAGAAGACAGAGAATGATAAAAAACTAGAACAAGATAAGATCATAGTTAGCAAGTTGAGGAATATTAATATAACGGCTCACAATAAAATAAAAAACAAATCGTTTTTATTTTAAAAAGTCGGATGAAAAAATGGTTAAAACTTACGGATCGACAAAAATACTTTATGTAAAAATATCGTAAATATATCGGACTAGGCTCCAAAAATCAGAGTGAAAAAAACAGATAAGTTTAAAATTTTAAAAAATGAAAAAATATGTCAAAGCCATCTATAACTTATCTATTCATAAAAACTTCGTAAAACTAATATAATTAAGTCAATAAATTTAGATATCGCATGACTCTTTCCCCATCATCCAATATTAAACACAAAAATCACTATAAAGATTCAAAACTAAGCATGAGGCACGGTAGAGTTATCATAATTGATATAAAAGTTAGGAGTTTGGAAATACCTTAAGTCATTTAGCCATGCATTCTCATCACTACGATCATCATCATCTAGGGATATGTCATCATTTTCCATCTCTTTGAAAACCTCTTTTGACAAGGAATCAAGTTGTTCAAGATTAAATGCATTACAATCACGCTTCTCATTTTCACGAGATGCAGTCATCATCTTCGAGTTTATTCTTATACAAAACAAGTTGGTCAACAACATAATTGATGTCAATTTATTCTTTTTTTTGTTTGTATCATCTCAAAAGTAATCTAATTTCTTTCACATGCTAATGAGCTGCATGATTGACTTAAAATACGAATAGTAACTATTCAAACCAATGGAATTCTTTCTCCACATACTTTCTACCAAATTCCTGCATAATTAGAAACTTTTAGCTATATATTCAAGATATAATTAAAAGTAAAATAAAATTTATTTTATTAAAATAATGAAAAATAAATAATATAAAAAGATACAAAAATCTATTAATACAAGAAGATATTTACGATGATGCGCAAACTATTAATACAAGAAGATATGTATAAGGATGAGTTGTTGACAATAATCTCATTGCAACACCATCAAATACATTTTGATCCCACATATGGTAATTCAACTACTCTAAAAAGAATATATTTTTGTGTTCTGTCTGGATCACTGTATCTGAAATCAAGATAATGCTAAGCTTCACTTCAAGATTATCAAGTTTAACAAACCCACCACACATTAAAGATGGGTTAAGAATTGCGGCAACAATATAAATAAGGTGAATTGTATATTCCTTTCGCATCTTTTCAAATATCTTCAAGATATCAAGATTCATTGCCATTATTATTCATCTTTAGTGATTCCCTTGCCCTCTGTATTACTTTAAATAAATCTCCTATGGCTGACACGTCACTATTAACAAAGCGAAATAACTTGATAACAGGCTCTAAGATGGTGATTGTATATGTCACATCATTTCAAATTTTAGAGCTTTGAATTATTTTTATTTTTTTTTCATATTTTTACTCTTGCTTTAACTTATAGCTCTCCAATCAAATGATGCAACAATCAATCTCAAACCTTCTTCTACTTGTAATACAAATTGAACCATCAAAAAGTTAATGGCATATTTAATTTTATCATATTTTTTCATTTTCCTTCCATTTGGGTTGTTTCTCATTAAATCTACAATAATGGTACGCCAATATATAAAGTCCATTATTAACTTAGCATCATTAATGACTTCTTTTACCCAAGTGACATCCTAATCAATGTATTTTAGAAGAAAAATTAACCCATGAGCAACACACTGTGTTTTATGACTATGAGGGAATCTTGATTCTACTATATCACCGCCAAGTATATAATCCATTGTTAGTCACAACACGAGCGATATTTTGCAGCCCTAACTCAATGACCTTAACAAACATCTTTTCAAGAAATAATTTAGTTATTCTGTGATCATATACCTCAAATGCATTTATAAAAATTGATCCCTTTAGACATGATGCAACAACATCGAGGCGTGACCAATTTTTCATATCTGACTAGATATCTGACATCAAAGTGCATCAAGATTGAACCCATGGCGCTTTTATTAAAGCTACAGAAGCATCAACTTTTGTCTTAAGTTATTGTACCAATTTAGTACTAAAAGATAAATAACTTAGCAACATATAACCAGCACCAAAATTGATACATACATCATATTAACAAATGATTGTGCATTGATAACATCAAATGTAATATTATTCATGATAAATGTACGTGTAACTTCTTTGTCAACAAAATCTTTATCTTTCTTGTTCAACAATGATGGTAAAGAACTAAGTTGCAAACGAGAATTGATAGCAGAGACACCAAGTGGTGCATTAGAATTACCTATGCATATCGAACTTTTATAAACATTTTGAACATATAATGCAATAAGCATATAATGTAATTTTGTTTTTTTTCTTTGGGGGCCTAGAAGATAGCTCATGTGTCACACATACAACCAAAGAGTGTACATCATCAGGTACTTGAAAGTTATTACTATCTCTATTTTCCCTAATTTTTTAGAGATGGTTCTCTATCATATGGTTTTCTCTCTCTCTCTCTCTCTCTCTTTCTCTCTCTCTCTCTCTCTCTATATATATATATATATATATATATATATATATATATATATATATATATATATATATATATATATATATATATATATATATACACACACACATACCCATCAAGCATTAGAAACAATGATTCAATAACTAGTAAATAAATCATAAATAAAACAAGATTTAACTAAGAAAATAAAAATAAACCACAGTTCTAGTGTTCAATACAATACAAAGCTCCAATACAAGAAAGCCTATAAATCTAAACTTCATTAAGTGATTTTCTGCAATAGTACTGAAATATGCAGCCATATGCAATGAGCCCATTTTAGGTTAAAAATAAATAAATAAAATCCCATGCCTCTAGAACGCACTAAACTCTAATAGGAGATAAATTCTTTTGTCGAGAAATATATATTTTTTTCTAAAAAAAATCTTTTTTAGAATGTATACAAATAGTAATTTCACAAAACAAGAAAAAGGTAATGAACTTTCCAAAAAAAAAAGAGGTTATTAATAGTTTTTTTTTTTAACGATTTATTATATATATCAAAAAATCGCGTTTTAAATTTCTTCATGAAAAAAATGCAATATTTTGACTCTATTGAAAAATACGCAGATTAAAACATTTTTGAAAAAAAAAACTTCGATTTTTTTGAAAAAATCATATTTAAAACAACAATTTGCTAACTATGGATAAGATAGAGGAAGCCAAGCTTCAATTAAAAAATAGGAATCATAATATTAGATTTTACCAATGTAATCGGTGTTGAATCTCTCCTAATCTTTGAATTGCATGAAAACGCTCCATGCATACTTGACATCTGGGTTAAGGGGATATGGGGATGAGAGAGAGTTTAATGAGTCCTTGGAGGCAGAAGGCGCATTTGTCAACTGACAGTCAGTAGAGAAAGAGTGGAGTTTAGAATGGGGTTGGGTTGTGAGGTTCACCACTTTGGAATGCTTGTGCCTAAGTTTTTCATCAAGAGAGAGAATGAGTGGAGTTTAGAATGGGGGTTGGATTGGTAAGCTCCATCACTTTGGAATGCTTGTGCCTGGGTTTTGCATAGAGAGAGAGAGTTATGCAGTATTAGGGAGAGAGATATTGGAGTTAGAAGGAGAGCAAACTTAGAGTTGGTCCTGTAAATTAAAAAAAAAAAAAGAAACTATAATCTACTGGTGCATGTGATAACAACCCCTTAATAGATAGGTTTTACATTACAATGCACAACATGTTTCCCAAATAAATTTGGGTAGCACATGGTATACAATTTGCATGGGTACCAATATTTTTATATTTAGGTGATAAATTTAGCTTTTTTCTTTCTTTATTTTTTTTTTTTTTGGGAATTCACCCCATGAAAAATTTAAAAGTCATTTTGGATTAAAATATCCTGCTCAAGCAACCATAAAAAAATTTAGGCTAATTTTGACTCGGGGAGGCTGAAGGGGGGAATTAGCCTCAGCTCCAAGAACATTCCACAAGGTCAACTGGCCTTAAACCTTTTTCTTTTGTGTTTGAATTGGCTATATTTTCTGAGGCTTTCATCACCATGATTATCAATATTGTTATTATTTGTTATTTTTTTAGGGCCGATCATCATTATCATTACTATTATTGATTATTATCACCACTATTTTTATTATGTGATTGCTTATTTTGATTCTAAGTGAATATATATGCATTTTACCATTGCAAAATCATTCAATTATTAGTGCCTGACAATGTACTATGACGTATCAAGTTTACAAAATTACTTACATAAATGCTTATTGCATATATGATATATGTGTACCCTCCATTTCATATTTACGTGATTAGTTATGTGATGGCTTATTCCATCTTTACATGTGACACATATAATCCCCCTAGTTATATTGGCTCATTCCATCTTTACATGTGACGCACATAATCCCACTAGTTATATATTAGTATATATACTATATTATTAAGATAAAGTTAAAGGGTGGAGTCAGTATTTTAAAATGCGGGATGCGGCCCGGATGCGGGTGCATCGCGACGATGCGGTCAATAAATGTAATTTTTTAAAAAAAAATCTAAGAAATTAGGTTAATGCATAGAAAAAAATATAGCGGTGATATATGTGATAGTAGGTATTTTAGTTTAATGACTAACTTCAAAATTATTAGCTGTCGGAGATTATGTATCCAGTTATCTACTATCCCCTGATAGAAACTAGAAACTTGAAACTAGCTGCATAAAACATTCAACAATCAACAACCATAAGCACAAATTTGTACTATAAGCACAAAAGCACAACCATCAACAACCATAAACACAACTATAAGCACAAAATAGTGATATTACAAACCAAAAGTCAAGCTCAAGTAGAGTTAATAGTTAATAACTTAATACAATCATCTATTTTGAGAGTCAATTTTGAATGAAAAATAAATTTCGGCTAATTTTTTTCCCTCAATTTGATACAAAAAAAAGCCACAAAAGTGGCTGGAAATCATCATTTAGGGGGTTTAATACCCCCCAAACAATTTTCCCCATTTTTGGATGGTCAAAAAGACCATTTTGTCCCTCCTCGAGGGGCAAAATAAAAAAAAAAATTGGCAGGAGGGGATGCGGTGTGATGCGGGATGCGGCTACGATGTGGCCTAATGCAGCGTATATGCAGCCGCATAGGTCAAAAGCTCATATGCAGTTAGTTTATATGCGGTTAATTCTGAATCGGAGCCCACTGCATACTGCATGATGCAGCCGCATATGCAGCAATGTAGCTGTATTTTAAAACCATGGGCTGGACACATGTCACAAAAAGAGAGATAGATAGATAGAGGTGTGTACTACCTAATTTTTAGTGGAGAGAGAGATTCCTAAAATAAAAGACAATCCCCATCTTTATGGAAGAGAGATGGAAAAGAGATATATATGGAAAGAGAGACGAGTAAGAGAGAATATATATAGAAAGAGGCAGATGTGGATGAAAGAGAGATATTTGAAGACAAAATTAAGGAGTAGGAGATTTTTAGAAGAGAACTTCATGGATAGAGAATATTTAGAGAAATGATCAATTCCCTTTTCAACATTAAAGAAATATAATTTAGAAGTAAAGAAAATCGATACATGTCATTATGTCAAGACTCAATACCATTGTTTACTTCTAAATTTCTTCTTTTACTTTTCCTATTTATAATCTTCGATATTATTAATAGGAACCTGCCATATGGCTACCATGATAATAATTATTTGAAACATGTCGGAGGTCATATGCATATGTATCATTATTGCATACACATATAGATTTTTTCCTGCATCATTATTGCATACACATATAGATTTTTTCCTAAATTTCTATTTCCTGTATGTTTACATATATAGATTAGTCCTAGATTTTTAGAATAAAATATATATTGGTAAACTTTTGAGATAATATTCCATATATATTATGCATATATTTCATATCCATATATGATAAAGCCATGTCAAATAAATAATGCTATTTATAAATTATGCCTTTAGTAAATTATTGTGCATATTAGGATAATTATCAGTGCTCTCAAGTATATGGTAGGATAATTTTAGGTTTGTGTCATCATCATCGTCAAAGTCTTTTCTTAACTAATTGGAGTCAACTACATGAATTCCGATCCGTCATTCTGCTCTATTAAGGGTAATATCCTCAGTGAGGCCATAAGTTTCCACATTTTTTCTCACTACTTACAACCATATCTTTTTTTACCTATCCCTTACCTTTTTTGAGCCGTCTACTTGAACTAACTTGTACTTCCTAATAGGTGTTATACGGGATTTGTGCCACCTATGGCTAGCCCACCTAAGTCCACTATCTCTCATCTTATCGCATATTACTATGACACCTAAATTGTTTAAATGCATTCATTTCGAATTCTATGACTTCTTGTCTCGCCACTCATCCATCTCAACATCATCATCTCTACTACACTTATTCTATGGGTATATTGTTTTTTACCTCCCAACATTCTATCTTATAGAGCAAAGCTGGTCTCACAACTATCAATTTCAATATCGTAATGGATTAATTGTGTGTTATTTTAAGCTTTTTTTACTATATATATATATATATATATATATATATATATATATATATATATATATATATGACAATGATTTCATGCAACCGTTGCATAGGAATATGATGCAACAACCTTAATCTTATGGCCATTTGTTTGATTCAAATTTTGAAATATACACTATTTTCATTCTAATGAACAATCACAAAAAAAGAAAAAAATTGAAAACACATTACTAAGAATAACAATAATATATAATATTGCAGTTAATATTATAATAATAACACAAATTCTAATACAAATAATTGGAATCATCGATAAATATTGTGAATACATAAAATCATCATGTAAGTATTTGAAGTCATGTAAGTATAACTATTTTCTTAAACTATAAAAAGTCAATGATAAAATAGTATTAATGTAATAACCAAGACGAAGAAGGAGAGAAGAGCACGTGGTTGTGGAGCGAACGATAGTGAAGACGCGCGGTGGAGAAGAACAGGGCATGCTCGACAGTGAGAACGGAAGAAGAGAATAGATAACGAGATGCACACGGCGGTAAGAAAAGAGAGAGAAGAAGAAAGAGACGCACGCGGCGGTAAGAAAAGAGAGAGAAGAAGAAAGAGACACACGCAGCGAAGTGCACGCGGCAGTAAGAAAAGAGAGAGAAGAAGAAAGAGAAGCTCGTGGCGGGGTGCGCGACACCGCCAAGCATGTGCATGGCCCATGGTTGCCACCTGCCTGCTGCATGCTGCCACCTTCCCACTTGTCAAGCTGCATGACAATAACGCTGCCACTTGGCAAGTCCAGGATGCCACCTCCTATATGAGAGAGTACAAAAGCCACTTCTCTCCCTTTTGCCTCACGTTTTGGAACCCATTCTTTCCTCTTGAAACACCAAACTCCAGCCCCCTTTGAGCCTTGTGGGAGAACTTAGAGTGAAGAGGAGGTGGATGGTTTGAGGGATTGTGAAAGTACCATTACACACACAAGGTACATGGATCACACCTTGGAGGCCTTTAGTAATGAAAGCATGATTATTAAGCATGAAAGTATGAGATTTAAGCATGTATTTCCATGAATTGTCAAAAGAAAAGGGTGCACATATGCTCTGCTTTCCAGGAAATTAGGCCTCCAATTCCATAATAAACTGAGCATTGAAATTACTATTGTTGATCATGAAATGTTGTGAATTGATGCTCATATGCATCTACTATAAGATGTAAAAGGTTTCATATTAATGTCTAACCTAAATTGGGAGTAATTGATTCTTATTTGAGAGATGCCATGTTTACACTGTGAAATTCTAGGAAAGTTTCATGTTTTTGTGGCAGTCTGTTGGCCTATCAAATGCCATTCAAATGACACAAAATCACCTCCATTGGAAGGATGTATGTGTACTATGATTTTGATGTTTAAATCTAGTCCAAATTCTATATAATTGGGGAACTATGATTCAAATTGTGAAAATATGTCACTGTTAGCAGGTTTTAGTAAATTTCAGAACTATTGCTTCTGTTGTTTTGAGCCTTTGAATGAACGAAAGGAGTCAAATTGCCCTCAACCATTGCCATTTGAAAGATCTGTGTGTTTACTTAAAGTTTCATGTTGAAATCATCTCGAAATACTCTCTAGATTGAAAATTATGTCCATGATAAAAGGGATATATCACTGTTAGCAGAATTCAGAAATTCACTTATGTTGCTATGAGCTTGTGATCGACCAAATGGAGTCCAAATTCTTTCAATTCGCCTTTGTTGGAAAGACATGTATTTCTACTTGAACTTTGGTTATAAAACCATCTCAGAATTCCCTAAAACTTGGGAGTTATGCTTCTGTTGGTGTAACGTGTTATTATCATACATTGCTGCAATTTCTAGAAAATGTTGCTCTTGTTGTGTTGGGCTTTTGACTGATCAAATAATGCACAAACAACTTCAAATTCTCTTTGATCGAAAGATATACATGTCTATATCAAGTGAATATTGAAATTGAGTTGAAATTCGTCATGAATTGAATACCATGTCTCATTTAATATATGCATATTTCTGATGGGAATGACAGTAAATCCCAAACTGTTATATGAATTATGAAAACGTTATATACTAATATTCCTGGATATAGCTTAATCCCTTCATAAAGAGATTTTAATTATCTGTCATGAGATACTGAAAAATGCATGCTTATGATAATGCGAATGCCTCTGAATTCTTGAGAATAGCAAAGCATGAGCCAATAAACGCTTGAGCATGCATGTACACGGTGCAATTAAATGTGGGATACTATTATATTGTGACTATGATATACTGCGATACTGATCACTACGCTCTGAGTAGTGGGATACTGTTATGCCAGCAACTGTGACTGTGTCTCGGCTCCCATGATAAGAACGAAGTCGGGAGGTGAAAATTGAGGGAGGGTCGCACCCACCAAATCTATATAAGCACTGCGCTTTGAGATCACTCATCAATAGTATAACGCTCTCTCGCCGAAAGGGGCACAAGGAGACGATCGAGTCTTGCAAGGCCATTGCCTATCAAAAGCCCCAAAGCATTCTGGGGACTGTGTATGTGCGTGAAGGCAAATTCGAATAGGATCACTCATTGTCATTGTTTTCCCTCCTGAACGATGATAGAAGTTCTAAACAATGAGATTGGCTTGGCCTAATGAATAGAACTTCTATTTCGAGAGTAGATGAAATTAAGGAGTGAGTTAGTCAGGATTTGCAATGCTTGTGTAAATGTGTTATCCTACAAAGGTTGGTCTGATTGATTGAATGGTTTCTCTTCGCTTCGATTTAAATATTAGTAATTTTGACTTGTCAATGCTTCACCGTGGAATCACTTACCTTACATTGTCGGATATGGTTTTAATACATGACGCCTGCTTTATAAGGATTCCTTAATACCATAAATTCTGTTATGAAATGTCATTATATATATATATATATATATATATATATATATATATATATATATATATATATATATATAGGTTGGAATGCAATGGTGTTGATCTACTTAAGGGGTTTTTAGCTCATTTCTCTTATTTTTCCCCTTGTGTAGAGTGATAACCTCCGATTCTTGAGAAGAGGGCAGCTGGACAATTGTGGTAGGCGACTGAAGCTCGAGACTGGACAAGGAACGTTTTTATAGTAGGTGTCTGGTGGCGGTGCCACAGTATTGTTTTTATGTAATATCGTAATTTTGTTGTCAGGTCGTTAGTGCCTTGGACAAAATTGTAAAGAACCTTTGGAACTTGTATATGTATATAATGGTTTTTAATTTGTGCAGTTTTATGATGCATGATGAATGAGTTTTTATTTTCTTTCGTGGTTTGCTTTAATTCCGTATTTCTAAATGCGTTGAGTCACTCCCACCTGAGTGACATTCACGACCTCTGGTCGCGATCCCGCACTCTGTCACCCTCCGGCAAGTACGGTAAGGGTCAAGGGGCGGGATTGTGACAATTATGGTATCAGAGCAGCCATGTTAGAATTATGGTATCAGAGCAGCCAGGTTAGAATTCGTAGCCTAGAGTCTCTTAAGAAATGTCTCTAGAATAGTTCTGAATAGGCTTGTAACTGGGTGCTCCTGTTTTAGGTAAAGATGCTGAGGACTTGTGCTAATAATGTGAGCTCCAGCAATGAGAATACCGAGATCCTTAGTGAATTCTTCAAGACCTTAGGGGCCATGACTCAAATGATGAAAGACAGTATGCCAGCCCCGACTACCCCTACCTCAGAATAGACAGACAATGGGTTGAACCTCTGACGTTCTTGGGGCATGGGGGAGTAGAGAAAGTGAAACGATGGAGGCGACAAATGGAGAAAACTTTTGACGTGCTGCACTGTAATGATGACCAGAATGTTAGGCTGCGAACCTTCATGTTAGAAGGAGATGTTGAGTACTGGTGGGGCTCAGTGAAACAATCATGGGAAGGGTCAGGAACAGACGTCACTTGGGAGAAATTTTTGGAGGCATTTAATGAAAAGTATTTTCCTGACTCAGTGCGGGAAAGGAAAAAAGTAGAGTTTATTGAACTGTAACAAGGAAATCTGTCGGTGGAGCAATATGAGGCCAAATTCACCGAGCTATCAAGGTATGCGCCACACATCATTAGCACGGAGGCGTGAAAGGTGAATAAGTTTGAGAGAGGCCTTAGGCCAAAAATAAGGGGGAGCGTGATATCGACGAACCTCAAGACCTTCTCCCCTTTAGTGGACCTTGTCATGAAATTTGAGGGGGAATGTGAATAGTCCCCATTAAGAAAGGAGGGAAGAATGGGGCCAACCCAATTTGGAAACCTTTGAAGGAAGACTCGACCACCTCCAAGGAAAAGTTTCGTGGGAAGGAATGATCAAGGAAATAAGAAGATTCAGAAGACCTTCCCCGATGACATAAGGGATAATCGGCACCCGGCCTGCCCTCATTGTGGGTTGAGTAACCATACAGCGGTTGAGTGCTACAAGAAGACAAGGTCATGTTTCAAATGTGGCAAGCCTTGCCACCTAGTCAAAGATTGCTCGGTTAAGGGACCAGAGAATCGACCGAAAACTCAAGGTTAGGTATTTGCTCTTATGGAACAAGAAGCCAAGACGTTAGCCTTTGTTATCCGAGGTACGCCCTTTGTTTGTGGCATGGAAGCTAAAATCCTGATTGACCATGGATCTTCTCACTCTTTTGTATACCTCACTTTGCATGCCACATAAATGCTAAACCTACAGTTCTTTTGGTAGTATGCACACCTATGGGGGAATCTATAGAAACTAATATTGTTTATAAACATTGCGGAGTCTTGCTTGAAGGATGTGTCTTACCTATAGACTTGATACCGTTAGACATTCAAGATTTTGATGTCATTTTGACCATGGACTGGTTATCTACACATTATGCTACAGTAAAATTGATATGATAAACTGTAACCTTCAGACGCCCAAATTAGCCTGAGTTGAACGTTGTGGGCATTAAGGATGTTTCCCCTCTACACCATATTTCGGCCCTTTGGGCTTCTCGCCTGTTGGCCAAAAGATATGTTGGGTATTTGGCCTATGTAGTAAAAAATCAAGATATTCAATCCAAGTTAGAAGAGTTACTAGTGGTGAGGGAATATCCCGAAGTTTTTCCTAAGGAGTTGACCTCTTTGCTTCGAGTCAGGGAGGTAGAATTTGAGATAGGTGTGGTTCTAGGCACTGCTCCCATCTCTAAAGTCTCTTATAGGATGACCCCAGCCGAATTAAAGGAGCTGAAGGAACAACTACAGGAATTGTTGGAAAAAGGGTTCATTCGACCTAGTGTGTCACCTTGGGGTGCCCCAGTCTTATTCGTGAAAGAGAAAGATGGGTCTTTAAGGCTTTGTATAGACTATAGACAGCTGAATCAGGTCATAGCAAAAAATAAGTATCCCTTGCCTAGAACTGATGCCTTTTTTGAACGAGCTTCAAGGGGCCCAAGTATTTTCTAAGATTGATATTTGGTCAGGCTATCATCAACTGTGGGTCAAGAAAGAAGATGTCCCTAAGACCACATTCAGGACCTGTATAATGACCCGAATTTTTTGGAACTAACATAAAACAATAACAATAATAATAATAATAGTAAGAATAACACAAAAACAGAAATAAATACTTACAAAAAATGATTTTGAGTGGCGGTTAATTATGTTGTTAATGCACCACAGAGACCATTCGTTTTGTCTTTCCCAATATATTTGGAAAGAGGTCTTTTGAAACAGGTAGGGGACAATTAGCATTTTTGCTAAAATAAAATGGTTCAAAACAATTCTTTTTTTTTTAGTATTATCATTTTAAAAATATGGTACAAGTCTATTTTTATAGTGTAGACTCTATGGTCTACACTGCATTTGCACTATGCTTTACCTTGCAAGTGGGTAGCATTTCCAACACCCTTAAGTAAGACCCAGTTTGCCAGTGTGGACCTTTGGTCCACCAACTTTTACAAAGGCGTTGTTTTAAGGAGATGTCTCACCCATAGTTAGCAAATCGCCGTATTAAACGCCATTTTTTTAAAAAATCGGAGATTTTTTTAAAAACATTTTAATCTACATATTATTCAAAAGAGCGTCAAAAAATCATGTTTTTTTTCATGAAGAAGTTTAAAACGTGATTTTTTTTATATTTACAATAAATCGTTCCAAAAAAACTTTACAATTAATAACATCTGTTTCTTTTTTTTTGGAAAGTTTATTTACATGTTTCCCGTTCTATAAAAGTTCATTTTTTATACCTTCAAAAAACGTTCATTGACATTTTTCCTGCTTTTATTTCTTTCTTTATTTTCTTTTTTTTTTTAAAAAAATCCTAAAACGGGGTCATCGCATATGACTGCTGATTTAATGTAGAAAATCACTTAATGCTCACACAGATTTATAGGTTTATTGTATTGCAGCTTTATATGGTATTGAACACTAATTTATTTTTGTTCTTTGAATTAAATCTCATTTAATATCTCATTTTATTTATGATTTATTTACTAAGTATTAATCCATGTTCATAATGCTCGATACAAAGTTCCAATACAGACGAAGAGAGAAAGAGAATCACTCATAGAGAGAAATTAGGGGGAAATAGGTAAGGAAATTTATTTACTAGTTATCAATCACTGTTTATAATGCTCGACATCAAGCTCCAATACAGAGAGAGAGAAAGATAACCACTCATAGAGAACCATCTCAAATAAATTAGGAGAAAATACATTAGAGAAAAACATAGATAGAAATAATTATCAAAAATCCCCAAATTTAACATCTTAAAAAAATTTGGAAAAAATAGATTAGGGAAAAACGAAAACGGTATGATAGTGAAAACACATATTTAACATCAACTATCAAAAATTCCGAAATTTAACATAGCTCAAAATCCCCAAATGCAACATAGCTTAAAGAATATTACATTAAGGGAAAAAAAAAAAAGGTGAAAAAATTAGGGTTGTTCCCTAAACCTGATTCAACAATCTGTCAGCTTCAAAAAAGACAGCACCATCTGAGTTCTACGCAGCGCATCCATCTGATTTTCTTTACAAACAGGATCACCATCTGCTTCAAAAGACAACACCATCCGAAAAACTCTGCACGTGCATGTGCCTACTCTTCAGTGCTACTCTTTGATAAACCCGTGGTCATCCCCTTCTCTCTTTCTCTGCGTTCATTTCTCTCTCTCTCTTTCTCTGCAACCACTTCTCTCTTCTCTCTCCCCGCTCCATTTGTTCTATTAAAAATGATAGCGGGCAAGTGATACATAGCTTTTTGGGTAAGTCAACACGTGTCATGAGTAAATGGGTAAGTACCTCAAAGAATCATGCACAGCATGACCCGTTAGTATGGTGCACAAGCACAAGCTTTGAATTACATGACTAAATGTTTAGTACGGCTCAAGCTTTTAATTTTGAATTCATATTAACATGGTTAGTATGGTGCATAGTTACGATAGTTAGTATGGTGCATAGTCAGTATAGTTAACCTATCCGTTTTTTACACTCTGATTTTTTTAGCTTAATTCGATATATTTGCGATATTTTTACGTAAAGTATTTTTGTCGATCCGTATTTTTTATCCGATTTTTTCATCCGACTTTTTAAAATACTAAGATTTATTGTCGATTTTGTAATGTGTCAATATATTGATACTCCACGACTTGCTAACTATGGTCTCACCACACTACGTGGCAACCCAACAAACTTTTATATGTAATTAAGAGAACTTTATGAAAGGTGTTAAAATTTTATAAGGGTTTCTCTCTTATACTACACCATCTCTTTCAATTAAGGCCCTTTACGGGCTCAATTTAAAAAGGGGTGCGGGTCTCCCTTTCTCTGTCATTTTTGGTCTGTCTAAGGATGTGGTCGTGTCAAATGGGTTTTACAATTGGGCATCCTCCATTGTGATGGGGTACGAGGGCGAACGCTGAGGAAGAGCCTAGCTGCTGCTTCTGTTAAACCCAACTCTCTCTCTGATTGATTGGTTCTCGGGGCTGGCTCGCCTAGAGAAATTCTCTCCTTTGTGATTAAGGCTTGTATCATACATCTTTTCTTCCTTGCTATCCCATGCAAGGATTATGCTCCTGCAATTAGTTCAGGAATTCTACACTAGGAGCTGTGCATCTTCTGCGTGAAGGACAATGTCGCTTTCTCACAGATAAACACTAAGCTTCTTGTGGATTAAAGGAGGACGCGATTCTCTCTCACTAAGTTAAAAATAAAGGGCTTCCTGTTAACAGGAAACTTCATAGTCAACTCTCTCCCAGTTGGTAGGCTCCCTCATCTTAAGTTACACATAAGTAAGTGATCGTATTCTTTTGAAAAATAGTTTGTTTTTAATAAAATAGTGATGTTTTCGACCAACATCTTTATTTTATAATTTTTATGTGTAAATGAGCTTATTGTCTTGAAAAATAATTTTATAGTAAAATTGTGATATTTTATCTATTGTTAGGAATTTTAAATGCTGTAAATTATTGGAAATAAAATTATTTTTCCTATCTATTTTTGAGAATTTTAGATACTGTAAATTATTAGAAATAAACATGATATTTCTTCTTTTAGTAAAATTGTGAACTTTTCTTCTACTGTTTTAAATATTTAGACATTGTAAAATTCATGTGCAAATGACTTCCTCATTATTTGAAAAACTGATATTTCTGCACATGTAGTTTTGCCTATGAAAGGATTATTTGCGAATTGGCAATTCCATAAATTGTGTTAATTTTGTATTTAATTTAAGATTCCCATGAGGGTTCCTCTATTGATATTAAACTGTTATCATGTTAGATTTCAAGAATGTCCTTCAGAACTGCTACCTTTCAGAAATTATTGCCAAAATGTTTGAATGGTTACTTACATATGTTTCAATGAAAATGTTTGTTATTAAATTGCTTCAAGTGAATTCATGTTAATGATTTCAATTATACTTTGCATATATGATAATTTGCCACTGTTCGATTTTCTTTTGTTCCTGCCATGTTTATGAGGCTTGCCTTTGGCTGTCTAAATTCCAGCTGCTCTTTCTTAATGCATATTGAGTTTGATAGGGAGTTCAGAAATACACATATCCTGATATCTTTGATTGTGCATATGCATTGCTCTATACACTTTTATTGACACAAGTTGTACTACAATTGTTTAGCCCTATAAAATAGGGTATTAGACACTCATCTATTGTGAATTCTATAATACATCAATCTATGGGGGCTGAAGGCCCAAATATACAAAAATTATAGATTTTTCCATACTGCATGTACTGGGTTCTTTAGAGAAATCCTATCAATATTGAGTTTAAAACGGCCTGGGTTCTATATACAAAAATTACAGATTTTCCCTTCAATATTGAGTTTGAAATGGCGTGAGTTCTATTGAGAAATCCCTTTGTCTCTCTCTCCCCTCCCCCCCCCCTCCAACACACACAAACACATGAATACATACAAGCCTTTCTGCACATGTAGTTTTGCCTATGAAAGGATTATTTGCGAATTGGCAATTCCATAAATTGTGTTAATTTTGTATTTAATTTAAGATTCCCATGAGGGTTTTTCTATTGATATTAGACTGTTATCATGTTAGATTTCAAGAATGTCCTTCAGAACTGCTACCTTTCAGAAATTATTGCCAAAATGTTTGAATGGTTACTTACATAAGTTTCAATGAAAATGTTTGTCATTAAATTGCTTCAAGTGAATTCATGTTAATGATTTCAATTATACTTTGCATATATGATAATTTGCCACTGTTCGATTTTCTTTTGTTCCTGCCATGTTTATGAGGCTTGCCTTTTGCTGTCTAAATTCCAGCTGCTCTTTCTTAATGCATATTGAGTTTGATAAGGAGTTCAGAAATACACATATCCTGATATCTTTGATTGTGCATATGCATTGCTCTATACACTTTTATCGACACAAGCTGTACTACAATTGTTTAGCCCTATAAAATAGGGTATTAGACACTCATCTATTGTGAATTCTATAATACATCAATCTATGGGGGCTGAAGGCCCAAATATACAAAAATTACAGATTTTTCCATACTGCATGTACTGGGTTCTTTAGAGAAATCCTATCAATATTGAGTTTAAAACGGCCTGGGTTCTATATACAAAAATTACAGATTTTCCCTTCAATATTGAGTTTGAAATGGCGTGAGTTCTATTGAGAAATCCCTTTGTCTCTCTCTCCCCTCCCCCCCCCTCCCCCCCCTCCAACACACACAAACACATGAATACATACAAGCCTTTCTCTCACTTATATATGTAAAAATGAGTTCATACAAACCTCTCTCACCAATAGATAACCCTCTCTCCGTCTCGCTCTTGAAATAGTTCTTACCTTTATTAACCATGACAGATAATTACAACAATACACTACAACTAATACACTACAACTAAAAGAAGTAGAAAATACCAGAAAACTCTAATGAAGCACTCTTCATGCACCACCTCTTGTCGGTCAAATCATCAGCTTCTCCAATCGCTCCGCGGCCTTCTTCTCATACTTATAAAACTTGTACAAACCTATATATGATTATCGAGGCAACTTGCCCCTAGTGAGGGTCTTGAGAGAGGCTTTTGCTCAGGAAAACCATAGCTGATCCGCTAGAAAGAGTTATCCCTAATTTAACCAACCCATGTTTGGAGGCAAACTCATCCACAAATAAAACAAAAAAGGAAAAAGTTTGTATACGGTTGCAACCTTACCTCTATAGCTACGGATGCACTCAAAAAATACATCGGAAACGATAGTTCTAATGTTCAAAAACCCTTTGCTTGATCATCTCGACATTGAGATGTATGACCATGAAAAATGAAAAGATTTTTTAAGTCTAAAAAATAGTGCATTTTACAACATAGTATCTACACCGTCCATTTTCAAAATTTTCATATGTTTATAGATCTACTTGATTTTAACAATTTTTAAAATTTTAAATTTTATAATTAGAGATAAAAATAGATTTTGAGATAATCCTAAAAACATTTTACATCAAAATAATATACCATGATAAAGTTTGAAGGTGCACCTTACCTCTACAGCTACGGAAGCATCCGTATGCCAATTGCACCCGAACAAAAATGCCAATGTCAAGGTAACAACACAGCAAGTAGTCCTTTTAAGGCCCTGTAAAAAAAAAAATTGATAAAGAAAACATTGATCCATGGGTTGTTACCTACCCTAAAAGTTGCTAAGCTTTCATTGTAACCAAACAAGGATAAGCCCATAGCTGAGATAATCACCAACGAAAAATCAAATTGAAATGACTTGACTGCCCTTGAAACTTTTAAACTCTTCTGTTGAGTTTCCATTTTGCTCCCTCTTTTCCTTGAGTTTCATTTATGGCACGTTTAGTTCATGTGAAAATATTTGAAATTTTTTTTTATGTGCTCGAGCGTAAGAATATTTTTATACTAATTAATCTTAATATATCTTTTCATACCGATTGACAACTAATTTATGTAAAAATATTCCCAACACTTAAAACACATGATAATCTTATCATGTTTCATACAAACCAATCGTGTCATTTAATGTAATTTGTAGGAGCTTGGCAATCTAAAAAGACATAATTTTACTTGTTTGCTAAGGAACCTTGTATTCTTTGCTAAATGGTCAAAAAGATCTTAAAAACGTCATTGACTTTGCAGTTGACTAACTCGTATAATCTAATCCCATTTAGGGTCTCCAAGTTTTTAATGAGCAGATATATAATAGGAAAAAGTTTATATAGGATGCTACCTTATAATGTAGAACTACATATGCCCCTCAAAAATCTATCGGAAAAGATAATTTATATATGTTGAAACCCTTTGATTGATCATCTCGACATCGAGATATATGATTATGAAAAATAAAAAGATTTTAAGTCCCAGAAATAATGCATTTTACAATATATTATCTACACTGTCCATTTTCAAAATTTTCATATGTTTATAGATCTACTTCATTGTAACCATTTTTTAAATTTTAAATTTTATATTTAGATATAAAAATAGATTTTGAGATAATCTTAAAAACATTTTACATCAAAATTATATACCATGATAAAATTTGAAAGTGTACTTTACCTCTACGCCTACGGATGCATCCACATGCCAACTGCACCCCATATAACCTTCGACAAGAAATCCGCTCTTGGACTACTTCGGGAATATAAACTTTTTGAGTGACTTCTTGATGAGAATGAGTTGTTTATGGGAAGACATGACCTACTTGGGTTTTATTTGGGTTCATACCGGACTCATACACGTACCTGGGTTGGGGCCAAACCCGACCTATAGGGTGGTTGGGGTAAGTTGACCTGGACCTAGACCTAACCTGAGGTTAGATGGAACCAACCCATCAGGTCCATGCTACTTGGACGTAAGGCGGGTAATGGGCCAGGCAGCACGGCCTTAAAAAAGTAGTGCCCAGGCCAAGAACTGTGGCCAGAGGCCAGGGCTAGAGCTAGTGCTGGCCTGGCTTGGCCCTCTTTTCTTCTTGGTTTTTTTTTTATTTTTACTTCATTTGTTGTTGGCCCAGCCTGGCCCTAACATGACCAGGGCAGAGCTCAAGCTGGCCCCGGCCTGTTTGTGACCTTACTTGGTGGACCCAGACGTCATCCATCATTTCCATTATTTGGGTTTAAAAACTCAGATCCTCGTTCACTGACCAGGTCTGCATGTTGACTTGACCCAATTGCTTCTGGAACCCAATAATTTCTTTAATGGAATATTATATATACCCCTCTCCTTTTCTCCTTTCTCCATCTTCTCCATCTTCTTCTCCAGCTTCCATGGCTAGGGTTCCAAGTAGGTGCTTGAGCATTTCATCAACCAGTTGTTATTTAACTCTTTATCTCGCTAAAATCCTCTCTCTCTTCTTGTGTTTTTGCAGGTTTTCGGCTTCATTCCTTGAACCAAGGTTTCCCCTCTCCTCGGACGCAGGTGATGACATAGAAGTAGAACTCTCTCTCTCTTCCATCGAAACTGCCCTCTAAAGTTGTTTGCCCCCTCTTTTGCAGGCCGAGGATTCCATTAGAAGCTTGGCTTTAGTATTTGCACTCACCTTCAGCCTTCAATTTGAAACGACACAAGACTATGCCTTTCTCAGTATTTGCATTGTGAATTTCATAATCTCAGTGATGCTCGTTGTGCTCTCAATTTGCACCCCACATTCTTACAGAGCCATGACAGTGATGAGGGCTCTCTCAGCTTTAAGACATGGACTATTCATTGCGGCTTTTCTTCTTCAGGGGATATTTTCACTCCCCAAGAGAAAAATCATGGATCTTCACTGGCGTTCTTTTATTCTCACTGCTCTGGCTGTCTGTCCATTTGCCCGTTAATGAGAGACAGAGCAATGAGATAGATTAAGTGTATCTAGAGAGAGAGATAAGAGATTAATTGTATTTTGGGGCATCACTGGTTGGGGGTGGATGCTTCCGCATAATCCCCCCAACTCTATTTTCTAGGTTAATATATTTTTTTTTTAAATAAAAAATAATAATGAAATTTTGTCTATGCTTCTCTAACCATCCAACCGTTCAATTTTGATAAAAAAAGCCACTCAACGTTTGATCTTAGATCCGACATCTCAAAGTATTTTATTTTTAATTTTTTTTTTTTGTTAGTGTCATCTTCGCATTGACGCGCACCTATAAAATATATTCAAAATAATTTTTAAATAAAATATAATAACCAAAATACCCCTTGAAACTTTGAAAGGTATTTTGTCATCTTATTTTATTGCAAATATTTTCTAAAATATTTTTCGCTAGTGCACCTTTAATAGAGGATTGGACTTCTAAAATTTGGTATCAAAATAGCTTATAGAAAAAAATTAAAAATAAAATAGTGTAGAGACGTGACATAATGATTAGGACAATCTTAGCCCTCTATTTAGAATGGACGGTTGGATAAGGGAAAGTATATAAGTTTTATGACGTAAGGAAAGCATAGGAAACTTGCCTTTAAAATGATAAAATGAGATTATTTACTTTTGGTACAAGGTGGTCACAATTTGTCTTGTCCATTAGATGTGAAATTAAGGACTGTATTTATTTCAATGACCAAGCTCAAAGTTAAAAAAAAAAAAGTTTCGAACTTTGTGATACACCCAAACTATCAAATTTCACATTGGATGGTTGTAAATAATCAAGCTCAGAGTTCAAAAGAAATTTTTTCGAACTTTGTGACACATCCAAATTATCAAATTTCACATTGAATGATTGTAAATAATTATGACTTGTCTATATAAAATATAAATGATCTCATTGTATACAATCTCTTAAAAAAATATAATAATAGATTAGTCTAAAGATATAAGATATTCATGTGGGGGATAGCTTTTATTTTTTATTGTTGATATACTGTAATAAAGTTTAATGTTTGAAACATCATAATGCTCAACATTTTTTTTTTCTTTTGTACTTTTAAAGTACTCGGATGTTTGAAATTGAATCACCCTAATAATAAAGCACGAGACCATGGTTACTTTGGGGCTCACTTGAAAAGCACAAAAAAAACAAAAAGGCGTGACCATGGTTACTTTTGGGCTCCACTTGACTTTTCATTTGCTTGTTGAAACGGATGTGAGTTTTAGTTAATTTTGTGTGTTTTGCAATGGAATCGCGTAAAGGGTGCAGCTGACATTTTGATGCATCCGTAGCTACAAAGGTAATGTGCCTAGGGTTTATGTAGTTTTTAAAAGTCATATGAGTGCTTATAAAATAAAATGATATAGTAAAATATGAATTTAGATGGATTGTGGTCCCTCGTGGACCAAACTAAACAAACGATGTTTGCAGATACCAGACTATGCTTGATGATCTAGGCTAGTCGGTTGGGAAAAACCCATGTTACCTGGGTATAAAGACCAAATCGAGAAGAGTTCTAATGGGTTAGCCCTTGATGAGATCGGAAAATATGCACGGATGAGTAAGCCGAATGACTGTGTGACCCTTGTGTATGATGGTGGCCTCCAGAGACGGGGGCCAAAGCTTCATCCATGTGCTATTACACGGCATAAATATTGATAGATCGTTCTAGAAAGCCAAAAATCCACCTTTTAGGATGAAGCGTATGCATTTGCGAGAGATACCTGTATGTACCATTGGAGCTATGGTTGCATCAGGTCTAAGTGACTTTGACTCGTCTCTCGGGGATGACCTGAAATCCACAAACTGGGATTGCGATCGCCTGGCTCATCGGCCGGACTTTGGTGATCCGCTAATGAGGCCTTGCTTGGATTGTGGGTCATGGGAGACATTGAGTCGGTCTGATAAAACAAGTGTGTTCTGTAGTCCACAGTTGAAGGTAGAGTGCCCTATGATTGTTGATGCTTAAACCATATGAATCATTTTCCTATCAAATTAATTTAATTGTATTTATTTTATGATGAAAATTATTTTAATATTATTATTTGAATTTTTATGAACTCCTGGATATTTTATTTATAATTTTTAGAGTTATAAAATTAAAGATATTGATTTTATAATTGTTTAAATATTCAAATAATATTTTAAAATCCTTTTATTAATTTAAAATATATAAAAATATCATGGGGGCCCATTGTGTACATGGACCCGCCATATTTTTAGAAGGTGGGGCCTATGAGTGCCTTCCTTCGGTGGCACAACCCACCCTTATTCTCTTTCCTATATTTTGGTGATATGGCATGTAGCCATATAATTGGAAGATATTGACTAAATATTGACTTGATATATATTTAAAAGATTTTGTGGAAAGATTAAGTAAACTTGTGTTATTTTATGGTATGCACAATATTTTGATTATATTTAATTTATTTAATTTCTATTGATGAAAAAATGGTTTAGAAAAAGGGGATAATGGTTCATGCACATTCCATAATGTTGATGACACATATATGGAATGGATGGCTCAGAGCCAAAGAAAATCCTAATAAACCCTAACTTTATTCAAAACCTATAAAAAGAGATTGCCTCTACCAAAAAATCTCTACACCTTATCTTTCTATTTTTGTCTCTTAAGAAAGTTTCTCTCTCATGTTTGATCTCTCTCTTCCACATTGTGAAAGAACCTAAGGGTTTAGGTTATGGAGTTCTTCTCTCCTACATCTCAAATATGGATTTACGGCTAATGGATTTAGGGTTTAGCAAAAATGGAATAAATATCTTTCAAAGTAGGTTACTAAGAAAATTCACCTAGGGTTTGAGTTTGTGATGAAAATGATTCATGTTCCATTGGCGTGGCTTGGCCGAAATTTGTAATTTCCAGCACTCTTCCTTTTGTTTCTTGCAATCTTATTTTTTATTCTCAAGCATAGTGCATAGTTGTTTCAATGGCATCAAGTTGTTAATATCTTGGTTTTATTGTTATGTTGATTTTATTTTGAAATTTATCTTATTATAATGAAGACTACATGTAAGTGATCTTTTGCCAAAAGAAAAGGGTGAAATAAAAAAAAAAATGTATTCTTCGGTAAAAGATCACATAGGTCTTTCTTTCAAGGTGCACCTGTAAATTTGATCATTATATAATTTTGATGTAAAATGTTTTTAGGATTATCTTAAAATCTATTTTTATATCTAATTATACAATTTTAAATTTAAAAAATGGTTAAAATCAAGTAGATCTATAAACATATGAAATCTTGAAAATGGACGGTATAGATAATATGATGCAAAATGCATTATTTCTGAGACTTAAAATCTTTTTATTTTTCATGGTCATACATCTCGATGTCGAGATGATCAATCAAAGGGTTTTTCAACATTAAAACTACTTTTTCCAATGGATTTTTGATGTGCATCCGTAGTTTTGCATTATAAGGTTGCATCCTTATATAAACTTTTTCCTCGTGTAAATGGTTGTTCCCAATATTACATGACATCTTTGAAAGTGGCTGAACGCGCACCTGCCGCCGATCTGGCTAACCTGGTAAAAGAGTGTTAAAAAAAAATCTAAAAATCTAAAAATATTGGAAATATAAGATTAAGAAAAATACGTATAAATGAGGTTAAAAAAGTAGCTAGAAAATAGATTTTGAAAGAATAATTTGTGAACCAAAACAGATGGAAAACTTTAAAAAAATTTATAGCCAAAATACTTAATTAATCTTTGTGAGAATGATAGAACACATAAAAAAAATATTACAATAGATTTCATTTATTTTTAAAAGCTTTTATAATTTATTTGAATTTTTTTTTAAGATCCTTGAGTTGGCCACCCAACGTGGGGATACTCGCAATTAGTCAAACACTGCTCTAACACTTTTGGTATAATATCATGCAACTTACTGTGTCGAGAGTAGTCCATTGTTTCAAATGTCGGACTTAAAAAAAAAAAAAAAAACAATGTTTCAAATGTTGGATAACACCATAGTATAGTGGGACTGCCCCAAGAAAGTTTTTTTCTTTTATTAAAAAGGTTTTTAATAGGGCTGCGCAAGGTTTTATAAAAGAGAGAACCCTGTGGGAGTATCCTGTTTATTTAAGAAGCTAAAGTGTAGGGTTGTTTTTTTTATTTCCAAACAAATTTATACTCCCTTGGGAGTATCCTATTTATTTACTCCCTCATGTAAAACCACACATACAATTAATTTAAAGAATCCAAATTTTGGGGATATAACCTCATCAACCCATAGATTAATCTCAATGAAAAAATTCCTAATGAACCCTCTACTCACTTGAAAAAATAATGTCTCAAGACTGAACTGAGATTGTCCAATTTTTAGAGGGGGAGATCAAAGCGTTAGAAAACTCTAATTTCAAAATTTGAGTTTTGAAAATAATCATTTAATGATAATTAAGTTGTTCCAAAAAAATTGAATTTGAAAAAATCCTCCCAAATAGGTCTTTTACCTGACGAAATAAACTTATAATATACTTCCGCATGAGTACGTCCCCTTTTTTATTTAGCCTCAATGTAATGGGGTGTTGTTATTGCCAGACAAGGCGTAACTTGAGGCGAAAAAAAAAATCACTACTGAGGGCGGGTTGTTCCTCGTGATTTTTGAAAATAATAACCTCAAATGATAATTAAAAGACATAAAAGGTGTCAGTACAATAAATCTCTTAAGATTAGTGGCCTTTTCTTGTTTTTTGACAAGTGCTCATGAGATTGGTTGCCTTATTATTATATAGTAGTCTGGATGGTTTTTTTGGAAGTGAGTACTTTTTATCTTTGGCAGGGGAATTTTCTCCCGTATGCAGTTTTGGGCTTCTTTGACTTCTTTTTTTAAAGTAAATGTTTCATATTAGGGGTGGCAACGGGTCGGTTGGGCTGGACCGGACCCTGACCAAACCTGATTAGTATTCGGGTTCAAGTTTTGAATCTAGACCTAACCTTTCAGGTCTAAAATTTAGACCCACATCTGGACCCGAGGTCGGGATGACCCGTCGAGTCCTGGGTCTGGTGGGGTCCATTGCCACCCTTATTTCACATCTATTATGAAATAGAAAATTTTATATAAATCTTCATCCTTAAAAAATTGGATATTCTGAGTGTTTTTCCTTGTGTGAGACTGATTATGTAATTTGGTAATTTTCAGTCTCCTTCATATGGTTCAAAAAATGTATAGCCGGCACTTTCTTATCCTGACTTTGTCACCACACTCTCATTGGATGGTCAATTAGAGACTATTAGATAATGGAACACACGTTAGGTGACATACAGTTACACATAGGCACCCTCGAAGATGGATGGGAACAAATGATGGCCAAACCAAAACCTAAAATGGACGGCATTAAAAAAGAAATACAAAAGATTTATTTTAATTTTTAAAAGAAAAATTACTTAATGATACCATTTACTTCTAGTACAAGATGGCCACAAATAATCTTGACCATTAGATGTAAAATTGGGTAGCTGCATTTATTCCATAGACCAAACTCAAAGTTCAAAAGAAATTTTATCAAACTTTGTGACACACCAAGCTATCAGTTTTTTATATTTGATGGTTATAAATGATATGACCTCAGACTTTATATCTGATGGTTATAAATGATATGACCTTAGACTTTATATCTGATGGTTATAAATAATATGATCTTTTTGTACCAAAGGTAAACAATCTCATTGTATACAATATCTTTTTAAAATTTATCTTTTTTTTATGTTCACTGTGATTAATTCTTAATCTAAATCCATCTCTAATATAAGTTTTGAATGGAGGTGTTCACTGTGATTAATTCCTTAATCTAGATCCATCTCTAATATAAGTTTTCAATGGAGGTGTTCACTATGATTAATTTCTTAATCTAGAATCCATCTCCAATAAAAGGGAGGACTCGTATAAATAGATGAAGCGGCTGACCATCAACCCTTGGTGAAGGATGATGGAAATGAGACCTCCAGCTTCCACGGCATTGCCAAGAGATTTCTACATAAAAGATTGTTATATGTGATGAGAGCAAGAGGGGGCGAAACAGTCAATTGTCCATATATGTAACTTATTATTTAGGACACAATCCAAGTAACACATCTAGTATGAAATAAATATTTTCTTTTTTTTCTTTTTCTTTTTAATTCTCTCTCTCATGTACAAATGTTTTATAATTAAAAGGGGAAAACTGAGGGAAATATTAGTTATGGGGTCAAAACTCCCAAACAAAAGCAGACACCATCTTTGGTTTTTTTTTTTCTTTCTCTCACATATACAAAATTTTGATAATTAAAAGGGAAAAACTAAGGACAATATTATTTATGGGGTCAAAACACCCAAAAGATTCACTACTGCATCAGGAGCATACTGTCAATTTGCTACCCCAGGAAAAACTCACGCTCAGAGTATTAGTTAGACACCGAATTTTGGGGATATAGCATAACAAATAAACCCCCTCCCCCCCCCCCCCCCCCAAAACAACCTAAAAAAAAAATAAATAAATAAAGAAAAGAAAAAAAAGAATAAAACAAGGAAAAAATAAAAATTGAATCTCATTCTCTATGTTCCTCAAGAAAGTAACATCCAAATATTGATCATGAATCGTCGAATTTTTTGTGGCTAAGATCGAGGTGTTCAAGAATTTGAACTCCAAAATTTTCTCTTGAAAATAATATATGGTGATCAAGAGTGATTAAGTAGGGGGAGAGGGGGGGGGGTGTTGAGGCTGGTGATCGCAGAGCCTGGATTTAATTAAGAACTACCCAATTGAGGGAAAGGTCACTTTCTGGAGGCTCTGTAATTTGCCGTATATTTTATGTGTATCATTCTCTCTGGCTTCCCATATTTATAGGGAGAAGATGGATCAACGTTCCTCTTTTTCAAACGGGTCTGAGAAAAACTACTTCCCTCTTCTCAGGGATGCTCATCCATATGAATGTCGGAAAGAAGCTCTATAAAATAAATAATTATTTACATAATATATTAAAGCACTTTTATGAATGGATAAGTATAAATGAAATATAGGAATCCTCCCATAAAAGTAGTGAAGCCCATAATTGTAGGCCACTGAGGCCTCATGACCATACATGTCAACATCTCAAACTCGGCCATGACGACTGGGTAAGTCACAGGCACACTCCTGCTTTTGAGTATGACCTTTAAGACTATATATTATTGTGAGGTTTTTCTCACGCTTTCTCGGATATGCCTCTTATAACATTTTGAATTTGAAAGAGAGAAACTTCCAATGAATGCACGATTTCATTCTACACAAGTTGTTAATATATAGATACAACATGTGTAATCCCTTGATGCAGGGATATGATCCCTTGATTGCAGGGATGATGGTCAAATAAACCCCTTGGTAGTAGGGATGATTGCAGGGATAATGGTCAAATAAACCCCTTGGTAGTAGGGATGTAGTTGCTAAGTCGTAATACTCCCCCTCAAGTTGGTGTGTGTAGATTGAGAACACCCAACTTGTATCGTAGGTACGTGAACTGCTCTCTGTAAAGCGGTTTGATGAATATATCGGCTCTCTGATTATTAGTTCAAAGGTATTGAGTGAGAATAACCCCAGCTTGTAACTTTTCACGAACAAGATGACAATCCAATTCGATATGCTTGATGTGCTCGTGGAAGACGGGATTGGATGTTATGTCTAACGCAGCCTGATTATCGCAGTATAGTAGCATGGGTTGTGAGTGAGTAATGCCCAAGTCATGAAGAATGTATTTAAGCCAAACTAGCTTGCAGGTGGTTGTTGCCATGACTTGATATTCTGCCTCGGCAGATGAATGAGAAACAGTGGACTGCTTTGTTGTTTGCCAAGATATGGGGTTGTTTCCAAGAAATGTACAATATCCTATGACAGAGCTTCGGGTAGCAGGACAACCCAGTCGAAGTCGGAGTAGCCGGAGAGCTGCAATGTATTGGAGGAAGGCATCAAGATTCTTTTGCCTGGATAGGACTTAAGGTACCGAACACGTATGGCTGCATCCATGTGGGGTTGGCGAGGCATTTGCATGAATTGACTCAGCATATTGACTGACAAAGTAATCTCTGCCCTGATGATGGTTAGGTAAATAAGGCGACCAACAAGTCGTTGATAAGGTCCAGGATCAGAGAGTAGAGTTCCATCATCAGCTCTTAGTTTGAGGTTCTGTTCTAGTAGAAATGAGACGGGTTCGACGCCAAGTAATCCAGTTTCTTCCAAAATATCCAGTGTGTATTTTCGTTGAGAGAAGAAGATGCATTTGTTGGAGCGAGCAACTTCGATTCCCAAAAAATACTTAAGTAAACTAAGATCTTTCAGTTTGAATTGGCGATGTAAGAATCGCTTGATGGAAGTAATGTTAGAAGAATCATTCCCAGTGAGAATTACGTCGCCAACGTAGACTAGAATGACAACAATTTTGTCTTTGTTCTTAAGTGTGAACATGGAGTAATCGACTTTAGACTGTTTGAATCCGGCTTGAAGAAGTGAAGAAGAGAACTTAGAAAACCAGTTGCGGGACGCTTGCTTGAGTCCATACAAGGACTTCTTTAAGCGACATACAAGATGTTCTCCATGCTCCCCCTATCAAGGAAAGCCGGGTGGAAGCTGCATATATACTAATTCTGCTAAATATCAATAGAGAAAATAATTATTGTCGTCTAACTGAAAAATGGGCGATTTCTTTGTGGCAGCAATGACAAGTAAACATCGAACCATGACTAGCTAGGCTACAGGGCCAAAGGTCTCGTTGTAATCGATGCCTTCCGCTTGGGTGTACCCCTTAGCATTGTATTTAATTTTGTAGCGCTCTACACTTCCATCAGCATTGTACTTAATTTTGTAGACCCACTTGCACCCCTACAACATGCTTTCCGGGTTGCAAGGGAGTAACAATCTAAGTATGCTTTGCCTCTAGTGCTTTGATCTCAGCAGTCATGGCATCCTTCCAATGAGCATCTTTAATGGCAGTAAAAAAGCTTCTAGATTCATGAGTAGAGGATATGGAAGCAAGGAAGGCTCGATGAGTAGGGAAAAAGTTGTCATAGGAAACATAGTGGATCAGTAGATATTTGGTACTTATGTTAGAACCAGTTGATGAAGTTTGTGATCGGTCGTAAGTGAAGAGGCAACATGAGAGTACTTGTAATCAGCAAACCATTCTGGAGGTCGGTGGACACGTGCAGATTTGCGTGAGGACAGTGGCTGTGGTGTGCGGATGGTGGGAACAGAATTCGTAGCAGTTGGTTCAATGGTGGTTAATGGCAGCTCCGTGATGGTAAGAGATGGAGGAGGCTTAGTGTACGCATGAGTGGTGGGTATAAGAGGTGTGTCATGGAATTTTGTAGAATCAATATCCTCAATTATGGGGATACGAATAGATAAACTTGGAATATCGATATTTGTAGTGGTTTAACTGGATAGGAAAGGGAATTGGTCATCATGGAAGAGACATCCCTGTTGACAAAAAATTTTTGTTCATCAAGATTAAAACCTTTGTATCCTTTTTGTCCACATGGATAACCAGTAAACACACATTTGCCTGCACGACGGGCAAACTTGTTTTGTAATTTGGTATGAGCGTAACACAAACATCCGAACATGCGTAGGTGTTGGTAGGTTGGTTTGACATTGAACAAGGTTTCATGAGGTGTTTTACCGTGTAGGACGGGAGAAGGTAATCGGTTAATCAGGTAAGTGGCTGCAAGGATACATTCTCCCCATAATTTAATAGGTAAGCCAGCTTGAAAACGTAGAGCCTGAGCCTTTGCAAGGAGATCCATGTGTTTGTGTTCAACCACTCCATTTTGTTGGGGTGTATTGACGAAAGTCCTTTGGTGCAGAATTCCTTTCTCATTCAAAAAAATTGGCATTTGATGAAAACGAATTCTGTTCCATGGTCGGATCTCAGGGTTTTGATTATTGAGTTATACTGGTTTTTTATCATAGCACAATAATGCTTTATATAGGAGAATGTTTTACTCTTGAATTTCATAAAAAAAACCCACATGCAATGGCTAAAGTCATGAACGATGGTCAAAAAATATCGTGCACCAGTGTGTGTTGGAGTGGTGTATACTCCCCAAATATATTAATAAGTTCAAAAGGAACAATACTTCTATTAATGCTAAGAGGAAAATGCTCTCTAGTTTTCTTGGCAACAAGACAAACTTCACAAGGACAACAATTATTTTCAAAGAAAGAAATAGAAAGTTCATTGCTAGGTCCTGAAACACACATAAATTTGGAAAGAAAATGGCGGCACAATTATTGGTTTTGATTAGTTTGCTAACAGAAACTAAATTTGAATCAAAGTTAGGAATCCATAAAACATTTTTTAAGTGCAGTGAAGAAGAAAGAGAGCAATTTCCTTTGTGTGAAGCAGAAAGAACTTCACCATTAAGGACACAGACATATTGAGTGTGATACAAATTGGTTTTAGGTTCTAAAAGGTTTGAAAGAGATGTCATGTGGTCGAAAGTTTCAGTGTCTATGATCCATGAGGATGACATAGAGGGTAAAGAAGTACAAGATATTGTCATACCTGCAACGTTGGCTGAAGATAAGCTGTGATCAGCAGTGAGCATAGGCATGAGCTGAGAGTTTTGTTCCGAGGAAAGATGCACAACAGTGGAATTGTCGACAGGTTTGCCAGTCTCCTTGCTGGAAAGTGGACAGCAGCATCATCGTGTCGGATTCCCTACGTGTTGCGCAACTTACGGCATCGGTCACGAATGTGACCAAAAAAACCAAAATGGTCACAACATGGTCTATCACGTCCACATCCTCCTCGGCCGTTGCCACGCCCTTTGAAGTGACTGCCACATCCACAACCACTTTCATTGACATTGTAAGCAGCTATAGCAGGACCTTCTAAAGGCTGTGTTAAACGTTGTTGAACGATATGCTATCTTTCATCTTGCAAGATCAAAGCGTAGGTTTTGCTTATAGATAGTAAGAGGTCCAAAGTGAGAATATGACTTCTCACAGTGGAATAGGTTTCATTTAACCTCATGAGAAACTGAAATGCCCACTCATTTTGTCTCAGTTGATAGACTTATTTGATAGCACCACAAGAGCACTTGGAATGAGATGTTAGAGAATCCAACTCATCTTAAGACCCCTTGAGCATGGTATAATATTGTAGGACAGAGAGTTGGTCCTGAACATGGTTGGAAATATCACGAGTAATATGATAGCTTTGAGCAACATTACCTTATGAAAAACACTCATGTAGATCTTCCCATGCTTCCTTCGCTGTATCGAAGTAGATGACGTTGTTCGTGAGGTCTTTGTAAACAACGTTCCAAATCTATGATAGAACCATTATGTCACAGCGACTCCAAGAGTGAAAAGAAGGAGAATTCTCCACTGGTTCGACAAGGGTTCCATCGATGAAACCGAGCTTGTGTTTGGCCTTGAGGGTTGCAAGCATAGCCCTCATCCACAACAGATAGTTTTCTCTTGTGAGTTGTTGAGAAACCAACATCATCCCTAGATTATCCAAATGATGAAGATAGAAAGGAGAAGAAGAGGAGATCGCCTCTGCATAGGTTCCTTCAGATTTGGTCTTGTCTTCACCTTCTGCTGACATGGATGTGTGTTTGGCCCATGCGCAATAGCTGAAGCAGCGCTTTGTCGAGGAGTTCAAGCTCTGCGATTTGCTTTCGCACGCCTGTGAATTGGAAGAGGGAGAGGGGATATCAGAGGTAGAGACGGCGTGGAGAAGGTGCTCAGTTGCCTGCGGCGACATGCTCTCTAGATTTGTTTGTTTCTTTCTCTTGCCTTTCTTCTGTGTGAGAAAGAGAGAGAGAGAGAGAGAGAGAGAGAGAGAGAGAGAAAGGGTCTAAGAGGTAGAGAGAGCAAGGGTCAAGGCAGCAGCAGCGGTAGATGCAAACATGGATCCCATTGCCTAGTTCACAAAACCATCAAACTCATATCCCATTCACTAATAGCAGTCATCATTTATATATATATATATATATATATATATATATATATCGAGAGAGAGAGAGAGAGAGAGAGAGAGAGAGAGAGAGAGAGAGAGTTCAGCTAAACCAACTCAAAGTCCTTTCCTTTTAAAATGGCTTGGTCCAGACTGGCTCCTCTAGTTGTATAGAATGGAGTTCAGCATGGAGAATCAGAGGCATCACATGCTCGTCACAAGCTTCAGACCCATACTTCCCTTTGAGTTCATCAGAAGGCATCACTTTATGAATTGAATAGAGCCACAAAATAGGAGGGAGAGAGATCGATGCAGGGAGGGAAAGGTGTGCCCCTAAAACTGATGTGAAAGAGAGAGAGCTGGGTCCATCAGGGTAAAGGTCTTTGCTTAACTTTGAAAGTTTAAATAGAGGTGCCCTTCTTCATTGTCGAAACAAACCTCACATTTCAACTCAGACACAGAGAAAAAGTCCCATCGTTCATGTTCTTTAGTGTGAGAGAGGGGCGTTCTTGGTTGTGAAATCAGATCGCTTATTCCATTGACAAATAGAGAGATAGGTACTCACTCTCCAAAAAGTCCTATCGTTATTGGATATGCTAAGAAGGGAAGCCTTGTATCTTTAACAGGAGGTCTTGGGTCTGGTCTTTTGTTGCTTTTTTGTGGTTTCATCATCTTACAAGCTTTCTCAAAGCACAGGAACCAGCAGGTAACTGAGAATCCAGATGCACAAGCACCAAAATTTCTGAAGTTGGGAGGGGCAAAATCAGCTGCAACCTCCCTCTGATATTGAATTTGAAAGAGAAAGAAACTTCCAATGAATGTACAATTTCATTCTGCACATATTGTTACTATAGAGATACAACATGTGTAATTCCTTGGTGCAGGGATATGATCCCTTGATTGCAGGGATGCTGGTCAGGTCAATAATCCCTCCCTTGAGAGTAGGGATGTAAGTTACAGAGATATTTGGTCAAATAAATCCCTTGGTAGTAGGGACGTAGTTGCCAAGTCGTAATATAACAAATGTCCATCATGATGATATTCACGTTAATGCTGATTTATAACTCATGAAATCTGACTGACTTAAGTATTTTTAAGTCCTATTCAGCTAGTGTGTTTAGAAAGTAGTTCAACACTTAGACCCTTTGTTAATGGGTCAGCGATCATATTTGATGATGGCAAGTAACTACCTGTTACTTCATTTTTCTCAACTACATCATGAATGTAGTGATATTGGTGGACATCTATATGTCTTACTTTGGAGCTATTTGCTCAAATTTAAATTAATTTAATTGCAGCTTGATTATTACAAAATATTTGGATCGGTCTGTCAATTATTTGCAGCATCAAGTCATTTATGAAGCGGCTTATCCAGATGGCGAAATTACATGCAATGTACTCTGCTTCCTGTGTGTACTTGGCTATCCTTATTTCTTGCTAGACCAAGAAACAACTGCCCCTCCAAAGAGGAAAACATGCCTTGAGGCAGACTTACTATTATCTTTATCCCTAGCAAAATATGCATCTGAATACCCTATAAGTTCAAACTCAGATGCTCGAAAACACAATTTTAGATGCTTTGTACTCTTAATGTACCTTATAATTCTTTTTACTGCTTTTCAATGAGATATGCCTAGATTACTTTGATATCTACTAAAAAGTCCTACGGCATAGCTCAAATCTGGTCTTGTACATCTTACTACATATACCAAGCTACCAATAGCTTGTGCATAGGGAACGTTAGGCTTTTCCAGTCCTTCTACTGAACAATCCTTCATAGACAACTTTTTTCTCTTTTCAACAGGAGTAGACAATGGTTAACAATTTTTCATTTGAAATCTTTGAAGAACAGAGTCAAGATATCTCTCTTGGCTTAAACACATCATTTTTTACTTTTTATAGCTAATTATTTTTATACCTAGGACATAAGATGCTTCTCCCATATCTTTCATCTCAAATTGAGAAGAAAGCCATGACTTAGTCTTATCAATCATTTTTAAGTCAATTCTAGCTAATATGATATCATCTACATATAATGAGAGTATTGTGAATTTACTCCTACTTTTCAAGACATACATACAAATGGTCAAATCTATTTACTTCATATTTCATCTATAGGATGGCATCATGAAATGTTAAGTACTATTGTCATGAAGATTGTTTTAAACCATATAAAGATTTATTTAATTTATATACTTTATTTTCTTGGCCTTTAATGATGAAGCCATCAGGTTGCTTCATATAAATAGTTTCCTTTAGTTCATCATTCAATAATGTAATCTTTACATCCATTTGGTAAATTTTTAGGTCATAATATGCAACTATTGCCACAATTATTTTAATGGATGTAAACGTTGCAACAAGGGAATAAGTGTTGACATAGTTGACTCCCTTTCTTAAGGTAAAACCCTTTGCTAGTAACCTAGCTTTAAATTTATCAATTAATCCATCAGATTTTAACTTCTTTTTAAGTACTTATTTAGAACCTAGTTTTCCTATCTGATGGTAAATCACATAGTTCCTAAAATTTATTTTTTTGATAGAATCTAATTATTCTCTCATGGCATTAAGTCATTCTTGTGACTTCATAGCATCATTGAAGTCAAAAGGGTCATGGATTCATCTAGGTCAATAAGGTTGTTTATCTCCTCACTCATATAAACATAGAAATCATCAAGGTATGATGGAGGAGCTCTAGACTTCTTTTTACCACTTAACATTGGGTGTGTGGGTACTTCAACATCATCATATTTATCAGGGTTATCTATATCCAATGTAGGTAGTGGTTCTAAGTCATCTATGATATTAAGTGAATTATCATTATCCACTATAGGTAGTTTTTCTTCAATAGATTTTTTAGGAACTCAGCATCTTTGCTTTCAACGAGTCCCTTATCTTTATGATAAATTAATATCCCTTTGAACCTTTGGGGTATCCTATACAATTACAAACTTGAGTTTTGTTTTCTAACTTATTTCTATGCTGATATAGAATTAGGACATGTGTAGTCAACTCTCACTTCTTTAAGTTGGTTAGATCAGGTTTTCTACTTGTCCATAATTCATATGGGGTAGAATCAATTGCCTTAGTTTGAACCCTATTAAGAATATACATGGATGTGCTTATTGCTTCTCCCTAAAAGATCTAGGGTAGACTAGAATGAGGCATTATGGATCTAGTAATTTCTAAGAGGGTTCTATTACGCCTTTCAGTTATTCCATTTTGCTGTGGCGTATAAGACATAATGATATGTCTTTTAATACCATATTCTTGACAATAAGTATTGAAAGCTTCAGATGTGTATTCACCTCTCCTATATTCGAAGAACTTTGATGTTCCTACTCAATTGGTTTTCTACTTCCTTTTTATATATTTGAAAATTTCTACGGCTTGTGATGTATGGTGGATTAGATAAATATATCCAAATCTAGAAAAATAATCAATAAAAGCGATGAAGTATGACATCCCTCTATAAGTTTTAACATTGAGGGGCCCACAAATGTCTGATTGGGCCACACTCAATAACTCATTAGCTCTCTCCCCTTTATTGAATGATTTCTTAATCATTTTTCTAACAAGCAATGCTAACAGGTTGGAAATTCCACATCATCTAGGTTTGAAATAATAACTTTCTTTATTAATCTATTTATTTTGTCTTTTCTTATGTGGCAAAGACTAAGATGCCAAGTATATGCATCAACCACTATTACACAATCAACATAACTAGAATGAGAGGAAATTTTATTGTCATCTTTCTCACTTACAAGAAGAATAAACATGTTATGGTCATCAACTAAGTGTCCCCAAGCATAAATTTGTCCACGCTTTCCGATTAATACTTTTAATGATCATAAGCGAACTTCAAGCCCTTTCTAATGAGCAATGAGGCATATAATATTTCGCCTCGCCCTTTCTAATGTGCAAGAAACAGATATAATATTTCGCTTCATACAAGGGACAAAATATACATAAGTTAATATAAGGTTGATTGCACCTACATACAACCTACAAGTTCCTACACCTAATATATTAGAATAGGTGTTGTTCTTTATGTAGATCTTTTTTTGCTTAATTTTTATTTCTTTGAACTTGCAATATGCCGATTAAGGCTTGAGTCTACCCACTATTCTTTGATGTCGAGGTTTGCAAGCAAGCACTCAAAGACCACGGAAACAACTTCACGCATCTTGCTTCTATTTCCGCTATGCTTTGGATTTTGCAAGTTTCTATTATGTGGGCAACGGTTTTTAAAGTGACTTGGCTGACCACATAAGAAGCATTTTGGTGGTCCTTGTTTACTTTTATGGTTGTAAGGCTTAGTTCCTCTATTTTTGAACCTATTGTTCCTCTATTTTTGAACCTATTGTTCCTCTATTTTTGAACCTATTGTACATCTTATTAAACTTCTTTTGAAATTTCCTGTTGTTAGGCTTGGGTTGGCTAGATTTGGGAGGTCCTTGAGCATACAGGAGCTCACTCCTTTCAACTTTGTTCATGCGTTCTTACTCTAAGGCTAGTTGCATAGGTAGGTCCCCTAATGTAAGAGATTTGATATTCAACCTAAGTGTTATTGTTATCATCTTTTATGAATATAGAAGGCTGTTTGAGATTGTGGAAACTTACATGTGCTCAGGAATTTTATTTCCAACAATGGCTAAGTCCTTAGCCATAACAAGGATCTTGTTTAAATGTTCCACTACATTATCACCCTCCTTCATTTTGAATGAGTTATATTAGTCTAATAGCAACTAGAGGTGCGTTTCAGAAGTTGAGTTATATATTTTTTTCATTGCATCAAGCATTTTCTTAGAGGTTTCATAATGTTTGAAAACTTTAATAATGTCATCTTGCATAAAAGTTAATATTGATGTTTTAGCTATGAGATCATCTTCTAAGAATTTTTTTAGTTTTTTTTTTATTCTTCAGTTTGTTTATTACCAACTACTGGTGGATCTTCTCTTAGTACATATATTATTCTATCTTGGATGATGGGATATTTCATCTTCCTCTTCTGCATGCTAAAATTGGTTCCATTTAGTTTTTCAATTCTTGAAAATTCAGCCATAACAAATTTACTAGCCATATGACTAGTTATGTTATTTATGAGGGGCCTAAAATTAATTTCGAAGTTCAAATAAACTAAATAGAAACCACTAGAATAATAAATATGTGGTCAAGACCTGTTATAATAAGAAATCCACAAGATAAAATCAATTAAGAATAAAATCTAACTATCCTTACCAAAAATAAATATATAAATAAATAAATAAATAAATAAATAAATAAATAAATAAATGATAAGTTGTTATTTCCACCAAATTTCTCTAGGCTTCTCTATGGAACAAGTCACTTCCTCTATTAGTAATTAACTATTTCTCTCTATCTCAAGAGAATGAATATCATACGAGTAGACAAAATATTTTGCGAACATATAGATCCCATAGATATCACATTATATTCAAAGATACAAAACTCAATAATCGATGCTTATACTACTAATATTTCATATAACTTGTGCAAGAATTCACGAATATCCTAATTCAGAGAGAGAGAAAACACTACATAATAATGTGCATTTAGTAATATAACTTATGGTACCACAATAGAAATTATGTATTGGGCTTGTGTGATATGAGGCTTACTGTGTATATTGCATAAGGTTTCGAAACAGTGAGGAGAGAGAAACCTTTCTACCTTCCTTTTGTACTCCTTGTAGTTGAGAACAAGTCTACCTGTTGAAAAATAAATAAACAAATAAACAAACAAACAGGGGATGAGGGTAAAAGGCGAAAGAAGGGATGAAGGTAACAAATTATAATAAAATACTCCTTTATGATTCAAGAAGGGTCAGATAAGCATCTCTACCTCTTATTGTTTAAAGGTTAAGAGAGATGTCAAATGAATTGATATAAGGGATATCTCTCCGAAATGTTGCACCCCTCTATCGTTTATCAATATTCCGATAATATCGCACTTCAAGGAACTTTTAAATAGAGTAAATATTATTATCAAAGTATATGATAAATAAATGAATCAGATAACTCTATAATTAGTTAGATTTGCCACCAACGATAAATATTATTATCAAAGTATATGATAAATAAATGAATCAGATAACTCTATAATTAGTTAGATTTGCCACCAACGAGGTTCGCAGTTAATAAAATGTGTATGTCTATGCGGTTGAAGCCACTGATATATTCACGGAAAAAAATACAGCGCCTGAATAAAATAAAAAAATTGTTAGAGTACGATCTATATACAGGAAAAAAGATATCAAGCATGAATGGTGAAAATATCCCAAGGTAGGTGGATGGTAAATAACAGATCCCTCTGATATTAATGTTAGTAAAAAATCAATGAAGCGCGGATGAGACCAAAACCCGATATTAGAGGGGCTGGTAATCATAAAGCCTGGATTTAATTAAGAACTACCCAAGTAATTGTAGAGCCTGGATTTAATTAAGAACGACCAAATTAAGAGAAATGTCACTTTCTAGAGGCTGTGTAATTTGTCGTGTATTTTCTATGTCTCATTTCTCTCCTTGGCTTCCCATATTTATAGGGAAAAGATAGGTTAACTTTCATCTTTTTCCAATAGGTCTTTAAGAAAAACTAGATCTCAGGCATACTCATCCATATAAACGTTCAAAAAAGGCTTTGTGAATGAAAAAAGATTTTATGAATGGATAAGTATAAATGAAACATGGGATTTATCTCATAAAAGTAGTGAAGCCGACAATTGTAGGTAAGGCCATATGAGGCCTCATGCCGCACTTGTCAATAGAGTTAGGATTCAATACTTTTTATTCTTCTCAATTTTACGAAACTTAATTATGTCTTTATGTTTTTTATGAGTCAATTTTTAGGAATTTTATTTATAATTCATTAGGTCTTCTTTATTACATGGACCCGGATTTTATATTTATTATAATTCATTAGGTCTTCTTTATTACATGGACCCGGTTTTTTCGGTTTTTATATTTATTTTAATTCATTAGGTCTTCTTTATTACATGGACCCAGTTTTTCCGGTTTTTATATTTATTATAAGTCACATGGACCCCGTTTTTATAAAATAATAATTAGTTTTTATAAAATATTAATTATATTAAAAAAACATAAAAAGGCTTTATGAATGATAAGTATAAATGAAACATGGATTCATCCCTTAAAAGTAGTGAAGCCGACAATTGTAGGTAAGGCCATATGAGGCCTCATGCCACACGTGTCAACAGAGTTGGGATTTCAATACTTTTTATTCTTCTCAATTTTACGAAACTTAATTATATCTTTATGTTTTTTATGAGTCAATTTCTAGAAATTTTATTTATAATTCATTAGGTCTTCTTTATTACATAAGTTTTTTTGATAATTAAGTTTGAAATGTCAACTATTGTCCAAGGAACAGCCGTGGTGATGTTACGAGGTTGACTTCTAATTACTGCAATATTTCAATAAGCAACACGACCAAATTGTACATTTAGTCTCTTGGCCAATGCGTGATAATTGCGTGATCAAGAACTTTATCAAAAGTCTTTGATGCGTCCTTAAATCAATTAAAAACATAGCTTTTTAGAACGTAATTAAGATCTAAATGTAATATTGATGTGGATTTTGATTGGGGGAATATTTCTTGAGCTCCAAAATCCTTTCCTAAATCGATCTTAAACAGTCTATTAAAATTGATTAGATGACTGTTTAAAATTTATTAGATTCCCAGGTCATGTTTTAAACATAGGGCGTTTGGATACCTGAAAATTTATTATAGGGAAATATATTACAAGGAAATATGAGATTTACCTGGTACACTTCAAGAAAATGGAAATAAATTACATAAGCATTCCCCAAAATAAGTGAAAGAGTATGAAATCTATTGTGCATTTAACGGGTAATCTACCTGCACACATCTCTTACTAAAAAAAACCATCTATCTCCCGCCATTCTTCCTCTTTCTTGCGTACATCCATTTCTACTTTCTCTCTAAACTCCACTTACAAGTGTTTGTGTGTGCATCTATTTCTACACTCTCTTTGGCACATCCATTTCTGCATCCTTCTATCCCCAATTTGAGTTGTAGCACTCTAAAGCCATAAAGTCTCATATAAAAACAAAAATAATAAAAATAATAATCGCTAATCAATGAGAAAATTACACAAGACAACGATAATAAAAAATTTCACACAACATAATCATCATAAGAGATTAGTAAAAGCTCAATTGAAATACGATACATCTTTAGTCTTCTCCAATACCTCAAAATTTTCTACTGCAATTACCAAACATTCTAGTTTACTAATCAAACTTCTTCCCATTGTTTAACTTGTACCATAAATATTTTGAATTTGGCATAATAAATTTATTGTTTATTTGAAATTATATCGAGAGACATTTGAAAAACTTCTATATAAAAAAAAAAAATATGGCTTATCACAATAAAATCCTGTTATTTTAATCATATCATATTATTTCAATGACTTATCATGTTGAAACCAAAGTCTAATCATGTTAGAATACATGTGATTCTAGTTAAGTGCCAAAGGCAAGCAAACTAAGTAGGAAATGGTGTCATGATGACTTTAGAATGGTATAAGTTATTATTAGAAAATCTTTTTGGAATAGTAATGATGTTATTATTAGAAAATTTGTTTGGAATGGTGTGATGATGACTTTAATTCTACATTTCAGTAGAATTTTGTAACCAAAAAAAAGAAATGATAGGTTATAAGCAAGTACCGGTAAAAAGTTGGTAATGCATTTCCCATATTTCTTCCTGATATAGCCAATGTATTTCCCAGGTTGTATCTAAATACTACCCAAACACTAACAATCCATTTGCAGGTAATGTATTACGCATTAATGAATTACATAGTAATGTATTACGTCGGTAATATATTTCACAGACAATATATTTCCTAGTATCCAAACGCCCCCTTAATGTTTTCCAATCCGGATTGCCGACCAATATGGCAATCAATCTGAAATGGTATGGGCTCATATATAAATTTTGTTAAGATTATTTAATATTTTCATAGGTCCTCTCTGTATTTGTATTCTATAAATACCTATTTTATTTTATTTTATTAATTGATTTATTTTTTTAATATTTTTCTAGATCATCGATTCAAACTGAGAATCAGTCTGAATCATCAATCCAACAATTCAAAAGGGATTTGGTTAAGAACTCCATACGACAACTATAAAAATATTTCAAACAAATGAAATTAAGAAAAGTTCGGTAATGCGGCTAGGATTTGAACTTGGAATGTGGCACTTACTGTCAACACCTTGACCGGTTAAGCCCATATTTGAACCACAATAATGTTAAGAGAAGTTACATCCACCAAACTGCAATCCAACCAGGGGCGTTAATGGGTCGGGTCGGATCTAGGTTGACTTGGGCTCGATCCAATTTGGTCCCCATTACACCTAGGGGGTGGCAATGGATCGGGTATGGGTCAGGTTCGGCTGGACTGAACCCAAACTCGAATGTAATCGGTTTCAGGTTTTGGACCCGGGCCCGACCCATTGAGTCCAAAAGTTGGACACCCATACCCGTACCCGTCGGGTCCCGAATCTATCTCGTCGGCTCCCTAGTCTGGCCGGGTCCATTTCCACCCTCACAATAAGCTTCCTTTTTTGTAGCCTACAATGGTGAACAGCAAAGAGCGATGTTTTATGGGTGTGCAATTAGAGAGAGAGAGAGAGAGAGAGAGAGAGAGAGAGAGAGAGAGAGAGAGAGAGAGAGAGAGAGAGAGAGAGAGAGAGAGAGAGAGAGAGAGAGAGAGAGAGAGAGAGAGAGGAGGATGGCGATGGGGTTTGACCATTTGGGGAACCTGGGAAAGATGAAAAATATTGAAACTATTTTAGAGTTGGGGCTTTGGTCATTGGGTAAGCTAAGAGTTCGAGTCCAGGTACCCACCGGATCAGGTGTAGCAGGACCCGTACCCAAACTTGGACCCGAGACTATCTGGGTATCATTTATTAGACCCGGACCCTACCCGCAGGTCCAAAACTTGGACCCATACTCGGACCCGTGTTGGGTATATTTGGCAGGTGTGGGTTGGGTTCAGGTCCATTGCCACCCCCTAGCTACACCTAAAGCACCCGGACCCGTGTCAGATCCAGGTCATTGGATAGAGCTCGACCTACAGGTCAAGTCAAATCCAATTCTAGATGAAAGAACGTATTTTTTATATAATATTTTATAATAATGGCAGATGAAAGAACGTATTTTTTATATACGAATTGATTCTCAAGAACAATTACTTCGTTATACTTCCAAATCCTGGAATACCACTCAATTAAATTATTCCATGGTTAAGAAAGAACTTTTAGCAATTGTTCATTGTGTTTCAAAATTTCAAAGTGACATTTTAAACCACCATGGACTCCTATCCATACCAAGGCAGTACAGGTAATTAAAAGTAAGGTAAAGACACTAGACTGTCTCTCCCTACCTCATCCAACTGCTTTTAAAATCATAGAATGTGATGATATATATATATATATATATATATATATATATATATATATGGAAATGATCTAATACAACAGTTGTATAGTAGTATAATGCAACCACACATCTAGAAAACCATATTTTTGGAATTTGTATGACCTCAAATTTTGTACATACATTCTCTTCATCCTCATAATCAAATCTTACGGAAAAAAAAATTCAATTTGCACCCTAGATATGGTCAAAATTAGTACCCATCCAACAATGATTCTTGACCATCCATTTAGTGAATTTCAAGATCTAGGCCTTAACAAATTCAAAATCATTTTTTTATTTTTTAGCATTATTAATCTAATGATGATAAATCTGCATAAAAATTTTGGGAATAAAAAAACTCCTTCTGAGGCCTATATCTAACCATCTCAATAAAATGGACGGCTTATATTAATTGGGCTAGAATGAAAACTTTCGAGAGCTTTTATTCAAAATTTTCTTTTTTGTGATTGTTTTTCAGAATGAAAGGAGTGTACATTTAAAAATTTGTGTCAAACAAATGTCTCTAACATAGTTTTTGAAGATGATTGTATTATACTACTATACAACCGTTGCATGAAATCATTCCCAATATATATATATATATATATATATATATATATATATATATATATATATATATATATAAACAATGATTTCGCCTACCCTCATTATCGTCTAAAGTTCATCGCATGGTCACGATTGTCTGGTAATGTTTCTTTTTTAATTTTTTTCTACAAATCAGAAAGATCTGAAATTTGGAGCGTGTGTACATCTCAGTGTGGCACACCTAATAAAAATATATATAAAAAATAATTCGTAAAAACATATTTGGCCAAAGTACCCTTGAAACTTTTCGGGGGTTTTTTGATAAATTTATTTCATGTAAAATATTTTTTTGATATTTTTCATAGATTCTTCTATTTTTTATGAACACACGCTCCAAATTTTAGATTACTATGATTTGTATAAAAAAAAAATGGAATACTACCGAACAATTGTAACCGTGCGATGAACTTTGGACGGTGATGAGGGTAGGCCAAATCACTGTTCATTTTTGCCTATAGGTGTTTTGTAGTATCTTCCATATATATATATATATATATATATATATAAAGGCACATTCGATCTAAAAATCGGATATGCTATTAAAACAGTAGAAGAAACTTTATCTGTTACAAATAATCAAGAAGACTTTCAATTATTATCTCAAAAGATATTACAAGTCCATAAAGCAAAAAACTATAAATATTTACATATAGGATTAATTCAAATAGCTGTAAAACCTTTGACTCGTTTAGGACTCAATAATTCTATCTTAGTCTGTTTACGTGATACAAGACATAATAGATTTTTTGATTCACTACTAGGAATGGTTGAATCTAGTTTATGTAGTGGACCAATATATTTCAACTGTTTTCCAAACTATTCGGTATCTCTTACAGATCCAAATATTTTAAATGTTTTATCTTTAAATCTCAAAACTCAAGGATTTAATATGATGACAGGTTCTTAAAATATAGCCATTGTTTATCGAATCTATTACAAAGTAATGACTACATTATGTCCAAATGTACTCCAAATAGATACGAGAGGACAAACAATATTTTTTCAAACCAATATGGAAAAATCAAATACAATTGTACCAAAAACAATATCATGGTCAGATATTGTTCTACCTCAAACATGGTCTATCCATAATGAAAACCAACCATCACAAAATCCCACTCAAAATATTCCTGACAAAATTATTGAATATACAGACGGAAATATTGAAATACAATTCACCACAAATAATAGAATTATGGATAATGCATCCATCTCAGATACTTCAAGTACTCATTCTTTTCGAGATCCAGAATGTAACAATCCTAAAATAAAATAAAAAAAGGGAGAAAATATGCTTATAAATAGGTGATGTTCTGTTTGAGTATGATGGTCCTTGGGGACCATCACTGTTTTTAAAAACTTTTTCTTTGGATTAACTTTTGCTTTGCCTTTACTTTTTCCTTTGCCCGCTTTTGCCTCCTGCTGGTTGCAGCTGGCAGCGTCCTTTAACGGACGTGGTTTTCGTACGATAAAAGTCTGCTTTTAACGCGACACCTCAGGTATGAGGTAGAGCGTAAGAAAATAATATAATAATACGTTATAAGAATTTAAATAGGGGATGTGAGCACTCCCACCCTAAAACAAAATTTTGAGATCTCTCTCTGGTCGAAACACAGTGAACTTCTCTCTCGAACCGAAATTTTTTTATCGGAAGCTCCCTCTCAAATAATTGTGGGTAAGTGACATCGTCTTTCTAAAAAATAGTCTATTTTTAATAAATAGTGATAGTTCCGTCTAGGATCTTTATTTTATCAATTTTGTGTGTAAGTGACCTAATTGTCTCGAAAAATAATCCATTCTTTTTAAAAATAAAATGAAATAATTATTTCTGCTTATTATCATGAATTTTAGGCGCGATAAATTTTATGCGCACGTGACCTCATTATCTTGAAAAATAACCTTTTTAATAAAAATTGTGATATTTTATCTATGTTAGAAATTTTGAATGCTGAAAATTAGAAAAATAAATTTATTTATTTTTCTTGTCTATTGTTAGAAATAAATATGATATTTCTGCTTTTAGTAAAATTGTGATATTTCTTTCTACTGTTTTGAATATTTAGACATTGTAAAATTCATGTGCAATTGACTGCCGTATTATTTAAAAATTGACATTTTTGCAATTGATTATAGTATTGTTGTAAAATGTTTATTTGTGAATTGATATTCCATAAATTGTGATAATTCCGTATTCTTGAATTTTTATAAGAGTTTTTCTATCCACATTAAATTGGCAATTATGCTAGAATGCCTTTACAAACTGCTACCTTTCTAAATTTGAGCCCAAAATATTTGATTGGCTATTTTTGAAATGTTATAGAGAGTGATTGTTATTAATGGTTTAAGTGAAATTCATATTAATGGTTTCATTGATATGTTGAGTACATGATATTGCTGCTTTCGAATGTTTAAAGAGATTTAGAAATAATTTAAGTATGCAAGTGGACTCATCCGGTTCGCCGGTGAGGTATAAGTGGACCTATCTGGGACGCCGGTAGGGTTTAAGTGGACTCATCCGGTACGCCGGTGAGGTATAAGTGGACCTGCAGGGATTAAGTGGACCTGTCTGGGACGCCGATAGGGATTAAGTGGACCCATCAGGACGCTGATGGGGTATATAGGTGACCTACTTGGGACGCCAGTAGGGTATTTTGTGAAATCCTTTGAATTATGTACTGCCGTTAAAAGTGTTATAAGCATTTCAATTACTCGGATTAGACTTAATTATGCATTTATTGAAAGTGAAACTATTGATGCATTTCTGTTAATAGATCTTATTTTGGAAAATATTGATATCTTTCAATCATGATTATTTTTAGGATTATGATGATCACTTACTGAGTAGCCAAACTCATCAAACTATGGTAAACATTTTTTCAGGATAACTGCGGATTCATTTTGAGTGATAGTCAAGATCAACCTTGGAAGATACTGTTGTTGTACTAGCTTTCTTTATTTATTCTGTAAGACCTCGCCACTGTAAATTTGTCCTATCAATAGATGTATATATGTTTTGTCTGTCACATCTCAGGAATAACAGTACTGTAAATTCTTGGGGTGTGACACAGAACCTCCAAGAAAATCCATTACTGCTTATAATCGAATTCCTCCTATAATAAATCCAATTAAAGATTTATTCCTCCTATAATAAATCGAATTCCTCAACTCTCGGACCAACTTTCTTTAATGGATTAATTTGGAGAAGATTACAGCATGTAAGAGTCTATCGAGTACATCTTTTTTATTTGGAATGGGGTATCTGATCCATTGTAAGACTTTATTGAGGGGTTTATAATTAATGACCAATCGTGGAACTCCTCGTTCTTGCTGAGCATTTTTATTGACATAGAAAGCAGAGCAGCTCCAAGGGGATGAACTAGGACGTATAAGTTTCTTTTGGAATAAATCTTGTATTTCATGATGATATGTTTGTAATAATTCTGTATTCATTTGGATAGGTCTAGCTTTTGTAGGTATTTTTGTTTCATTAAAATTTGGTTCATATGGTAGTTCAACAATATGTTGTTTTCTATGCCAAAAGGCGTTTGGTAATTCATTACATATTTTGCTTATAATAAAATTTTTGAGTTGTTGTAGCTTTTGTATCATATCATTAGTTTGGAGTTTTTCACTGATAATTTTATGTTTGATTTCAAGTTGTAATGATCCAATAAAATTTTCTTTTTGTTTTATATTTTGTTTGACAGTATTGATTTCATTAATTTTGGGTTTATCAAGAAATTCAAATTTTATAGGGGTACCATGAGTATTTGTTTCAATGCCTGTATGGGAAATAGTAACTGGATATAATAATATGAGGAAAGGTACGCCAAGGATTACAGCTTGGCTGAGTCCTTTAACCATGATAAATGGAGTAAGAAAATAATGTCCTTCAGTGCAAATTTTGGCATTAGATAACTTGTATTTTATGAATAGTCTACTACCATCGACAGTATTAAGGATTTGGGTAGTCATATCAAAATATTTTGTGGGGACTAATCCTTCATTGAGGCAATTCAGATCAGCACCTGAATCTACTAAGGCTAGAGATTGGAATTCATATTCATCATTTATGACAATGGTTATTAGCACAAACCATTTTTGTGTGATTACTCGGTTTAAAACATTTACTGAATGTCTGGTGGATGATTCGCATTTAGTTAGATAATCATTGGGATGATATGATTTTATGACATCTGTATCAGTATCTATTTCAGAGGTATTGTCATGGAGTTCAAGGATTTGAATTCTATTTTTTAATTGGGATAATTCTACCTTAACTATATTGACTTCGGCTTTGAGTTCAGCAATAGTAGGTTCTTTTTGGGTGGCTCCATGCTGACTGATATGTTTCATGATATTAGAAAAATTATAATTATCAGGAGGTTTAACTAATGGCATATGTTTTGTTTTTGTTTTCGCTAAATTGATAAACTTAGTAATTATTTCTCTTTTTTCATCCGGATCAGATATTTTTTCTATTAAATCTAAAATAAGATTGTCTTCTTTTGTTAATGTATGAATACCAGACGTTGTAGGACATTGGCATATTTCGTTTTCTGTATCAGAACTAATATCTGATCAATAGAAATCATCATTATGTATTGTTCCTATGGAAGAAGTATCACTACTTGAGGAAGTAGTGTCAGTATCAGAAACTAGCAGACGAATCATATAGTTGAATAATATCATAGATTTTATTTCTGATAGACTCATCTAATGTAATGGAGTCTAGTTTTTGTTTGACTTTGCATTGGCTTTTATAATGGCCGACTTTGCCACATTTATAACAAACGAGTAATTTCTTTTTATTCTGTTGGGATGATTTGGAAGCAAAACGTTTCGTAAATTTTCTATATTTTTTCTGTTTGGTTGGAAAAGACTTATATGTTTTTTCAGGTTTATTACGACGTTTTTTCTTTTTATATACTTTATGTATTTTATGTGGTTTTGTTTTATCTATATGAGTTTGATCCATATGATAGCCAAATTGTTGACAGAAATCTCCTAACTCTTTTTTACCACTTAAATTTTGTTTATCAAGTTGCTTTTTAAGTTTCAGGTCTGTACATAGGGCTAAGCCTTCAGCACAGATTTCTGAAGATAATTCTCCTAAAGTATATTGAGAGTAATTGATGACACCACTATTTTTATTTTTTAAACGTTCTTTAACCTTTTCAGCAAATAGATAAGGTAATCCTGCTACAAATTTTTCTTTCCAGTGGTCAAGATTACTATCTTCACGTATGAGTAAGCGAGAGAAAAATACGTTTTTATACCATTTATAGTGTGATAGTGTAGGACATCGTAGATTAGATAAAAGATCAGCAGTTCGTGCTGCAAGTATTGAAGTATTTCCTATAAAATGAAGGGCAATTGTATAGATTAAAGAATTAACAGCATCACTTTCAGAATATACCATATCCTGGTTGTGCTCAATTTTTGCTGTCCATTGCCGAGTATTAGTTAATATTTGTTGTTTTGTTTGTTCATTGAGATAAGAATCCCACCATCCTCTTAACCATCCGGTGAATCCTGAAACTATAGCTTTTGCTATTTCTTGATCATGACTACCAGCCATTTTACATGCCGAAGCATACATAGTCATATGTTTCATTGTATCTAATATTCGGTGATCAGAAATTCCATAAATATTCCAATCTATAATCGTTCGACCCGTATATGTAGAAGTATGACTAGTGAGGTCTTCTTCTAATTGTATATCAACTGGGGTTTGTTTTTTATAATATGGTCGGGCATTTATTGGTTGCCAATTTTTACTGTAATTAATTCTATTTATCGTATCTGAAGTAATTTGAATTTCAGAAAACGCTGTTTGCATATTTTTGATTGTGTTGACAATTGGTGGTTCCTTGGTTTCATTGGTTTGGAAAAGTATTTCTTCTTGTAGAGTCATATTATCATGTTCAGGGATTTTTGCTTTTCCTTTATCATTATCGGGTAAAACAATAGTTTGTTTGTGATCTTTTATTTCTAATTTGGATAATTTGGAGATTAATTGATCCATAAGTGTTTTATTATCATCACCTATATGAAATTTTTCTTTATTCAAATCAGGAGGAGGTTTGAAAAATAATTGTTTTTTCTCTTTATAAATGGGAGGATGTAATAAGTTTTCTATTCTATTAGTTTGTTGTCCAAGTGTATGGAGGCAGAGATTTGTATAATTATTTTATTCAATTATATGTGGAAGTAATTCTATACGAGCTATATTTGCATTATTGAGTTTATATGGTGTAGCTACTATTTCATATACAACCATTTGGGTTGAAGATGAAGAAGAGGATCCTATATTTTGTTCTGGAGTAGCAGGAGTTTTAGTAGCTGATACCATAGTAGCAACTCCTTGTATTTTCAAGCTTTGTTCAGGAGGATCTATGGCTTTAGTTGTATTTCCTTTAGTAGTATTAAATACAGTATATTGAGTTTCTAGTGTATTTATTTCAAAATCAGGAATAGGGATATTGTGTTGGCTTAATGTGTCTCTTAGCCAATCGAAAAAACATGTTCCTTTATTTCCCTTTTTTCTCCATTTGTTAAATCTTGAGTGGAACAATTCTACTAATCTAGGTTCAAATTCTTTTACATACCATTCTCTAATATTTTTATTTTCTGGAGATAAAAAATCTTTTATAATGTATTCTTTATCGAATGTTTCTTCAAGTTGTAATACTTGAATGAATTCTGCTTCAGCAGGTTCTTCTTGAGCTCTTTTGTATTGGGGAATAATGATATTATCAGGTGTCCGTAAGAGTTCATCAATTTGTGGTTTTACTGGTGTTGATGGGATCTTTATTATAGGAGGAATTCGATTATAAGCAGTAATGGATTTTCTTGGAGGTTCTGGATCTCGAAAAGAATGAGTACTTGAAGTACCTGAGATGGATGCATTATCCATAATTCTATTATTTGTGGTGAATTGTATTTCAATATTTCCGTCTGTATATTCAGTAATTTTGTCTGGAATATTTTGAGTGGGATTTTGTGATGGTTGGTTTTCATTATGGATAGACCATGTTTGAGGTAGAACAATATCTGACCATGATATTGTTTTTGGTACAATTGTATTTGATTTTTCCATATTGGTTTGAAAAAATATTGTTTGTCCTCTCGTATCTATTTGGAGTACATTTGGACATAATGTAGTCATTACTTTGTAATAGATTCGATAAACAATGGCTATATTTTGAGAACCTGTCATCATATTAAATCCTTGAGTTTTGAGATTTAAAGATAAAACATTCAAACTATTTGGATCTGTAAGAGATACCGAATAGTTTGGAAAACAGTTGAAATATATTGGTCCACTACATAAACTAGAGTCAACCATTCCTAGTAGTGAATCAGAAAATCTATTATGTCTTGTATCACATAAACAGACTAAGATAGAATTATTGAGTCCTAAACGAGTCAAAGGTTTTACAGCTATTTGAATTAATCCTATATGTAAATATTTACAGTTTTTTGCTTTATGGACTTGTAATATCTTTTGAGATAATAATTGAAAGTCTTCCTGATTATTTGTAACAGATAAAGTTTCTTCTACTATTTTAATAGCATATCCGATTTTTAGATCGAATGTGCCTTTCTTATAGACATCTGATATTAGAACTTTGGGTATGTTGCAATTTTGTATTTGGTTTTCAATATCATTGATAACAATTTCTTCTTTGTTTTTTATCCTTAGAGTTCTATTAGTTGTACGAGTTGTTTTATCCGTCAGATTCTTAGTAAATTTTTCCATTATTAGGTTGCGGTTGAGTGTTATCTGGACAGTCCTCCTTAACTACCTCTTACGTCTTCTAGACTTCAGCGGCTCTCCTGGCCTAAACGGTCAACTGACTGGGTGTCTTGAGCGTCTCTAACCTCAATTCTCGGACCAACTTTCTTTAATGGATTAATTTATTAAGTTTCTTAAGATAGAAGAACTAGTAGTAACTGTTAGATCTCTAAAACAGGGTTGGCTTTGATACCATTTTTGCCGCAAGATCTACCCTAAGTAGTTACCACTATTTATCTTAGAAGGATAGTATGAATGTAACGAAGATAGATTACAATCACACATTCTATAATAAAGAAGTCATATGGAAGTTACCTACTTTGTCTGTCGATGTACAGGTGACTGAATGCAGTAACTAAATTACTTTCTACAGAAAGAGAGAAGAAGAAGAAGAATAAGAAGAGAGAATATGAGAGAGCATAGAGAGCATATGAGGGCTTGAGAATTTCTGCTGCTACTGCTGCTGCGTCCTTGATGCAGTCTGCTTTTCTCAAATGGTCGAATGGGTATTTATAGAGGAACGACCTAGAAAAACTTGTGGCTGTGGATGATAGCGTAACGACGAAGGAACCTGGGGATAAGGTGAAGGGAAGCTTGTGGCTGAGGTTCGTTAGCGTATTCTCGAAGGAATCTGGGGATAAGGTTGTCTGATGAAGAAGGATACGTGGCAGGTGCAGGGAGTAGCCAGTCGTTGGGGACAATGATTGACATGATGGCGAATCTTTTATTTGTCGGAATAGTAGCAGTACGTGTGAGCAACGAAGAAGGAGATGATGTCACGTCAGTAGAAGCGTGACTATGATTTGACCCCAAATTAGTCACATCGATCAAATGGGCTAAAAGAGCATCTTTACTATTTGGAGGTGTCTTGTCATTGGTAAAGAGGGAATCTTTACTAATGCAATGTCTTTGTCACTTTATGAAGAAGGGAATCGTTACTATTGAGATGTCTTGTCAATATTGCGATGTCTTGTCACCATATGAAGAAGGGAATGTCTCTTATGATGGTGAGGTCATTTCAACGAAATAGCGGAGCTAATAGTGGAGCTTTTATCTAGATCATCTCGAGCTAGACTATCGGGCCGGCTGGACTGTCGGGCCATGTTAAGCATCGGGTCTTTGGCTGAAGTCGTCAAATAAGGGATTGCATGATTGGACAGTTTCTTCTGAAGTTGTTGGTGCAATAGTATCAGGAGCAAATATATGAAGAAGATTCTGCTCTATTTCTTCTAAGGTAGCATTAGGATGTGCTTGTTTCATTTTCTTCAGATAGGCCGAAAATGTGGGTAAACTGACAGTATTATATGCTGGTGGGTTGAAGACATTAGTTTGAGGCGGTATTCGTTTAAGGGGTAAGGAGGCAGGATTAGTACTGAAAATATCCCACCATTTGATTTTCAGGGTTTTGCCAAGTTTGGGAATATACTCATAATTATTAGTATTATTCTCAGAAATAGAGTATTCCCATTTTAGGATCCAGGGTATTTGATAGATAGCCATGAAGTAGAGATGGAAATCATCTTGGTCAGTACAAGTATTATATTCTGCAAATTTTGTCTGTAAGGCTTGAAAAGCTTCAGGTAAAATTTGGGTCTGTGATCCCCATAATAAGAACCAATGGCGGAACCAATTTGGGAATCTTTCGAGAATAGGGAGTGTTTGAATTGTAAATACCAAGAATACATATTATTTGGATTTTGGTAGGAGAATACCTTGTGCCATGCATCAATATACTCAGAATATTTATAATATTTATATTGAAATTCTGGATTCAATAACTTTTTTCCTTGAAGAGGATTGCATCCCCAATCATCATAAAAAAGTAATTTTTTGATTTGAAATTTAGAATAAGCATATAGTTTAGTTGTACCTTGATAAAAATGAACGAAACCGAACCGGTTTCCATAAGAATAGCTTCATACCATTCACGGGTTTTGACTCTGTATGATGGATTCAAATGGTTTACAAGATAAAGGGGAGCTATTTTATTTGGGTCAAGTTGTGCATGAGTATCAGAAATGGGTATATCTGATAAGAAGGCTGTGTCTATATAGACTGATTTAGCAGAGGTCGAGGTTTGTTTATTTGGGTATGTTGCCGGGGAAAACGCCGGACTTGGAGTTTGTATTGGACTTTGTGGAGGAGTATGCAGCAAGTATTCAGGTACATTTGAAGATCTGAGAGGTGACATAGGTGTCAGACTTAGAGAGGATTGGATGGGCATAAGAGGCCCATATCTGTTGCTTGGTACTAAGTCCATTGGCTGTTTTCCTTTGTTGGTATGTGAAGATGGAGGATTATTCATATTGATATTCTTATTATTAAGAAAGAGTTGCAAACCGTAGGATGAAACCGTATCGTCTTTAGGGTGTAATGGGTATGTGCGGCCCCCCTGCAAAAATTCACGGGTTAAAAAGTCAGATAAAGAATTAGTAGAACCGTGAAGATGCTCAATAGAGAAATCAAAAGCAGATAAAATGGCTTGCCATCGGGCAAATATTTGTTTGGATACAAGGTTTTGAACATCTTTTTGCAGAATGTCTTTAGCGGCTTTACAATCGGTGCGGATGAGAAAGTGTTGATTCAAAATATCAGTCTGGAATTTACAAACACAGTGAATAATGGCAAGTAATTCTTTTTTGACAGTAGAATAATTTTTTTGGGTTGGATTCCAGGCTTTGAAAGTAAACCGTATTAATTGTTTTTTAGAATTAATAGATTGTTTTAATATACCTTCTAGTCCCAATTCAGAAGCATCACATTCAATGATTTTAGAAGCTGTGGGATCAGACAAAGTTAAACATGGAAGTTCTTTGGCTTTAAATTTAATACGCTGGACAGCCAAAGTATGAACATTAGTCCAAGGTGGAGGATTCTTTTTTAATCGGTCATATAAAGGTTTAGCATCAAGAGCTAAATTTTGGTAAAAATCACTTATATAATTTATATATCCTAAAAATCGTTGTAATTCAGTTGTCTAATATTTTGTCAGGAAATTTATCAGCAAAGAGAATAGATCGATCAATTGGAATAATGGTCCCTTGATTTATATTATGTCCTAAAAATCGAATTTTTGTTTGAAAAAGATTCATCTTTTTAGCAGAAACTACTAATCCAGCATTTTTAACTGTATGGATGAAAGTATGAAGATGTTTAAAATGTTGTTCAAGAGATTCTGAGAATACGAGGACATCATCAATATAAACAATCATGAATTTATAAAAGGGATTAAAGATATCCTTCATTATTTTTTGGAATACAGATGGAGCATTCTTAAGACCAAAAGGCATAACATTCCATTCATATTGTCCAAAAGGGACATTAAAAGCTGTTATACCATTTTTGTCGCAAGATCTACCCTGAGCAGTTACCACTATTTATCTTAAATATGAAAAGATTGCAGAGTTATAAGTAATTAATTGTTGCAGAATAGTAACGTAATATAGAAACACAAATAGGATAATTAAAACAGGAAGCAAGGATATATCAAATATGATCTACGAAGTATGAGTATTGTCACTAATTTTAAATGTAAAAACAAATTAAAATTGCATAACTTACTCATTACATATACAGAGACTGGCAAACTTTTTCCACTCAGAAGGATAGTATGAAGGTAAGTAAGATAGATTACAATTACACATTCTATAATAAAGAAGTCATATGGAAGTTACCGACTTTGTCTGTCGATGTACAGGTGACTGAATGCAGTAACTAACCTACTGTCTACAGAGAGAGAAGAAGATTAAGAATAAGAAGAGAGAATATGAGAGAGCATAGAGAGCATATGAGGGCTTGAGAATTTCTGCTGCTGCTGCTGCTGCGTCCTTGATGCAGTCTGCCTTTCTCAAATGGTCGAATGGGTATTTATAGAGGAACGACCCAGAAAAACTTGTGGTTGTGGATGATAGCGTAACGACGAAGGAACCTGGGGATAAGGTGAAGGGAAGCTTGTGGCTGAGGTTCGTTAGCGTATTCTCGAAGGAATCTTGGGATAAGGTTGTCTGATGAAGAAGGATTCGTGGCAGGTGCAGGGAGTAGCCAGTCGTTGGGGACATTGATTGACGTGATGGCGAATCTTTTATTTGTCGAAATAGTAGCAGTACATGTGAGCAACGAAGAAGGAGATGATGCCACGTAAGTAGAAGCGTGACTATGATTTGACCCCAAATTAGTCACATCGATCAAATGGGCTAAAAGAGCATCTTTACTATTTGGAGGTGTCTTGTCATTGGTAAAGAGGGAATCTTTACTATTGCAATGTCTTTATCACTTTATGAAGAAGGGAATCGTTACTATTGAGATGTCTTGTCATTATTGCGATGTCTTGTCACCATATGAAGAAGGGAATCTTTATTTGTCTCTTATGATGGTGAGGTCATTTCAGCGAAATAGTGGAGCTAATAGTGAAGCTTTTATCTGGATCATCTCGGGCGGGACTATCGGGCCGGCTGGACTGTCGGGCCGTGTTAAGCATCGGGTCTTTGGCTGAAGTTGTCAAATAAGGGATTGCCTGATTGGACAGTTTCTTCTGAAGTTGTTGGTGCAATAGTATCAGGAGCAAATATATGAAGAAGATTCTGCTCTATTTCTTCTAATGTGCTTGTTTCATTTTCTTCAGATAGGCCGAAAATGTGGGTAAACTGACAGTATTATATGCTGGTGGGTTGAAGACATTAATTTGAGGCGGTATTCGTTTAAGGGGTAAGGAGGCAGGATTAGTACTGAAAATATCCCACCATTTGATTTTCAGGGTTTTGCCAAGTTTGGGAATATACTCATAATTATTAGTATTATTCTCAGAAATAGAGTATTCCTATTTTAGGATCCAGGGTATTTGGTAGATAGCCATGAAGTAGAGATGGAAATCATCTTGGTCAGTACAAGTATCATATTCTGTAAATTTTGTCTGTAAGGCTTGGAAAGCATCGGGTAAAATTTGGGTCTGTGATCCCCATAATAAGAACCAATGGCGGTACCAATTTGGGAATCTTTCGAGAATACGGAGTTTGAATTGTAAATACCAGGAATGCGTATTATTTGGATTTTGGTAGGAGAATACCTTGTGCCATGCATCAATATACTCAGAATATTTATAATATTTATATTGGAATTCTAGATTCAATAACTTTTTTCCTTGAAGAGGATTGCATCCCCAATCATCATAAGAAAGTAATTTTTTGATTTGAAATTTAGAATAAGCATATACTTTAGTTGTACCTTGATAAAAATGAACGATTGAAACCGAACCGGTTTCCATAAGAATAGCTTCATACCATTCACGGGTTTTGACTCCGTATGATGGATTCAAATGGTTTACAAGATAAAGGGGAGCTATTTTATTTGGGTCAAGTTGTGCACGAGTATCAAAAATGGGTATATCTGATAAGAAGGTTGTGTCTATATAGACTGATTTGGCAGAGGTCGAGGTTTGTTTATTTGGGTATGTTGCCGAAGAAAACGCCGGACTTGGAGTTTGTATTGGACTTTGTGGAGGAGTATGCAGCAAGTATTCAGGTACATTTGAAGATCTGAGAGGTGACAAATGTGTCAGACTTAGAGAGGATTGGATGGGCATAAGAGGCCCATATCTGTTGCTTGGTACTAAGTCCATTGGTTGTTTTCCTTTGTTGGTATGTGAAGATGGAAGATTATTCATATTGATATTCTTATTATTAAGAAAGAGTTACAAACCGTAGGATGAAAATCCGTAGGATGAAACCGTATCGTCTTTAGGGTGTAATGGGTATGTGCGGTCCCCCCTGTAAAAATTCACGGGTTAAAAAGTCAGGTAAAGAATTCGTAGAACCGTGAAGATGCTCAATAGAGAAATCAAAAGCAGATAAAATGGCTTGCCATCGGGCAAATATTTGTTTGGATACAAGGTTTTGAACATCTTTTTGCAGAATGTCATTAGCGGCTTTACAATCGGTGCGGATGAGAAAGTGTTGATTCAAAATATCAGTCTGGAATTTACAAACACAGTGATCAATGGCAAGTAATTCTTTTTTGACAGTAGAATAATTTTTTTGGGTTGGATTCCAGGCTTTGGAAGTAAACTGTATTAATTGTTCTTTAGAATTAATAGATTGTTTTAATATACCTCCTAGTCCCAATTCAGAAGCATCGCATTCAATGATTTTAGAAGCTGTGGGATCAGACAAAGTTAAACATGGAAGTTCTTTGGCTTTAAATTTAATGCGCTGGACAGCCAAAGTATGAACATTAGTCCAAGGTGGAGGATTCTTTTTTAATCGGTCATATAAAGGTTTAGCTTCAAGAGCTAAATTTTGGTAAAAATCACTTATATAATTTAGACATCCTAAAAATCGTTGTAATTCAGTTTTGTCTAATATTTTGTCAGGAAATTTATCAGCAAAGGGAATAGATCAATCAATTGGAATAATGGTCCCTATATTTATATTATGTCCTAAAAATCGAATTTTTGTTTGAAAAAGATTCAACTTTTTAGCAGAAACTACTAATCCAGCATTTTTAGCTGTATGGATAAAAGTATGAAGATGTTTAAAATGTTGTGCAAGAGATTCAGAGAATATGAGGACATCATCAATATAAACAATCATGAATTTATAAAAGGGATTAAAGATATCATTCATTATTTTTTGGAATTCAGATGGAGCATTCTTGAGACCAAAAGGCATAACATTCCATTCATATTGTCCAAAACGGACATTAAAAGCTGTTTTATATTTATCTTCTTCTTTTATCTGTATTTGCCAAAAATCAGATTTTAAATCGAATTTGGAGAAGAATACAGCATGTAAGAGTCTATCGAGTAAATCTTTTTTATTTGGAATGGGGTATCTGATCCATTGTAAGACTTTATTGAGGGGTTTATAATTAATGACCAATCGTTGAACTCCTCGTTCTTGCTCAGCATTTTTATTGACGTAGAAAGCAGAGCAGCTCCAAGGGGATGAACTAGGAAGTATAAGTTTCTTTTGGAGTAAATCTTTTATTTCGTGATGACATGTTTGTAATAATTCTGTATTCATTTGGATAGGTCTAGCTTTTGTTGGTATCTTTGTTTTACTAAAATTTGGTTCATATGGTAGTCCAACAATATGTTGTTGTCTATGCCAAAAGGCGTTTGGTAATTCATTACATATTTCGCTTACAATAAAATTTTTGAGTTGTTGTATTTTTTGTATCATATCATTAGTTTGGAGATTTTCCCTGATAATTTTTTGTTTGATTTCAAGTTGTAATGATCCTATAAAATTTTCTTTTTGTTTTATATTTTGTTTGACAGTATTGATTTCTTTAATTTTGGGTTTATCAAGAAATTCAAATTTTATAGGGGTAGCTTGAGTATTTGTTTCAATGCCTGTATGGGAAATAGTAACTGGATATAATAATGTGAGGAAAGGTACGCCAAGGATTACAGCTTGGCTGAGTCCTTTAACCATGATAAATGGAGTAGGAAAACAATGTCCTTCAGTGCAAATTTTGGCATTAGATAACTTGTATTTTATGAATAGTCTACTACCATCGGCAGTATTAAGGATTTGGGTGGTCTTATCAAAATATTTTGTGGGGATTAATCCTTCACTGAGGCAATTCAGATCAGCACCTGAATCTACCAAGGCTAGAGATTGGAATTCATATTCATCATTTATGACAATGGTTATTAGCACAAACCATTTTTGTGTGATTACTCGGTTTAAAACATTTACTGAATGTCTGGTGGATGATTCGCATTTAGTTAAATAATCATTGGGATGATATGATTTGAGTAAATGGTTAAATTCTATGACATCTGTATCAGTATCTATTTCAGAGGTATTGTCATGGAGTTCAAGGATTTGAATTCTATTTTTTAATTGGGATAATTCTACCTTAACTATATTGACTTCGGCTTTGAGTTCAGCAATAGTAGGTTCTTTTTGGGTGGCTTCATGCTGACTGATACGTTTCATGATATCAGAAAAATTATAATTATCAGGAGGTTTAACTAATGGCATATGTTTTGTTTTTGTTTTAGTTAAATTGATAAACTTAGTAATTATTTCTCTTTTTTCATCCGGATCAGATATTTTTTCGATTAAATCTAAAATAAGAAATTCTTTTTTTGTTAATGTATGAATACCAGAAGTTGTAGGACATTGGCATATTTCGTCTTCTGTATCAGAACTAATATATGACCATTAGAAATCATCATTATGTATTGTTCCTATGAAAGAAGTATCACTACTTGAGGAAGGAGTGTCAGTATCAGAATTAGCAGACGAATCATATAGTTGAATAATATCATAGATTTTATTTCTGATAGACTCATCTAATGTAATGGAGTCTAGTTTTTGTTTAACTTTGCATTAGCTTTTATAATGGCCGACTTTACCACATTTATAACAAACGGGTAATTTCTTTTTATTCTGTTGGGATGATTTGGAAGCAAAACGTTTCGTAAATTTTCTATATTTTTTCTGTTTGGTTGGAAAAGACTTATATGTTTTTTCAGGTTTATTACGATGGTTTTTCTTTTTATATACTTTATGTATTTTATGTGGTTTTGTTTTATCTATATGAGTTTGATCCATATGATAACCAAATTGTTGGCAGAAATCTCTTAACTTTTTTTTACCACTTAAATTTTTTTTATCAAGTTGCTTTCTAAGTTTCAGGTCTGTACATAGAGCTAAGCCTTCAGCACAGATTTCTGAAGATAATTCACCTAAATAATATTGAGAGTAATTGATGGCACCACTATTTTTATTTTTTAAACGTTCTTTAACCTTTTCAGCAAATAGATAAGGTAATCCTGCTACAAATTTTTCTTTCCAGTGGTCAAGATAACTATCTTCACGTATGAGTAAGCGAGAGAAAAATACGTCTTTATACCATTTATAGTGTGATAGTGTAGGACATCGTAGATTAGATAAAAGATCAGCAGTTCGTGCTGCAAGTATTGAAGTATTTCCTATAAAATGACGGGCAATTGTATAGATTAAGGAATTGACAGCATCACTTTCAGAATATACCATATCCTGGTTGTGCTCATTTTTTGCTGTCCATTGCCGAGTATTATTTAATATTTGTTGTTTTGTTTGTTCATTGAAATAGGAATCCCACCATCCTCTTAACCATCCGGTGAATCCTGAAACTATAGCTTTTGCTATTTCTCGATCATGACTACCAGCCATTTTACATGTCGAAGCATACATAGTCATATGTTTTATTGTATCTAATATTCGGTGATCAGAAATTCCATCAATATTCCAATCTATAATCGTTCGACCCGTATATGTAGAAGTATGACTAGTGAGATCTTCTTCTAATTGTATATCAACTGGGGTTGGTCTTTAATAATATGGTCGGGCATTTATTGGTTGCCAATTTTTACTGTAATTAATTCTATTTATCGTATCTGGAGTAATTTGAATTTCAGAAAACGCTGTTTGCATATTTTCTATTGTGTTGACAATTGGTGGTTCCTTGGTTTCATTGGTTTGGAAAAATATTTCTTCTTGTATAGTCATATTATCATGTTCAGGGATTTTTGCTTTTCCTTTATCATTATCGGGAAAAACAATAGTTTGTTTGGGATCTTTTATTTCTAATTTGGATAATTTGGAGATTAATTGATCCATAAGTGTTTTATTATCATCACCTATATGAAATTTTTCTTTATTCAAATCAGGAGGTTGGAAAAATAATTGTTTTTTCTCCTTATAAATGGGAGGATGTAATAAGTTTTCTATTCTATTAGTTTGTTGTCCAAGTGTTTGGAGGCAGAGATTTGTATAATTATTTTGTTCAATTATATGTGGAAGTAATTATATACGAGCTATATTTGCATTATTGAGTTTATATGGTGTAGCTACTATTTCATATACAACCATTTAGGTTGAAGATGAAGAAGAGGATCCTATATTTTGTTCTGGAGTAGCAGGAGTTTTAGTAGCTGATACCATAGTAGCAACTCCTTGTATTTTCAAGCTTTGTTCAGGAGGATGTAGGGCTTTAATTGTATTACCTTCAGTAGTATTAAATACGGTATATTGAGTTTCTAGTGTATTTATTTCAAAATCAGGAATAGGGATATTGTGTTGGCTTAATGTGTCTCTTAGCCAATCGAAAAAACATGTTCCTTTATTTCCCTTTTTTCTCCATTTGTTAAATCTTGAGTGGAACAATTCTACTAATCTAGGTTCAAATTCTTTTACATACCATTATCTAATATTTTTATTTTCTAGAGATAAAAAATCTTTTATAATGTATTCTTTATCGAATGTTTCTTCAAGTTTTAATACTTGAATGAATTCTGTTTCAGCAGGTTCTTCTTGAGCTCTTTTGTATTGGGGAATAATGATATTATCAGACGTTCGTAGGAGTTCATCAATTTGTGGTTTTACTGGTGTTGATGGGATATTTATTATAGGAGGAATTCGATTATAAGCAGTAATGGATTTTCTTGGAGGTTCTGGATCTCGAAAAGAATGAGTACTTGAAGTACCTGAGATGGATGCATTATCCATAATTCTATTATTTGTGGTGAATTGTATTTCAATATTTCCGTCTGTATATTCAATAATTTTGTCTGGAATATTTTGAGTGAGATTTTGTGATGGTTGGTTTTCATTATGGATAGACCATGTTTGAGGTAGAACAATATCTGACCATGATATTGTTTTTGGTACAATTGTATTTGATTTTTCCATATTGGTTTGAAAAAATATTGTTTGTCCTCTCGTATCTATTTGGAGTACATTTGGACATAATGTAGTCATTACTTTGTAATAGATTCGATAAACAATGGCTATATTTTGAGAACCTGTCATCATATTAAATCCTTGAGTTTTGAGATTTAAAGATAAAACATTTAAAATATTTGGATCTGTAAGAGATACTGAATAGTTTGGAAAACAGTTGAAATATATTGGTCCACTACATAAACTAGATTCAACCATTCCTAGTAGTGAATCAGAAAATCTATTATGTCTTGTATCACGTAAACAGACTAAGATAGAATTATTGAGTTCTAAACGAGTCAAAGGTTTTACAGCTATTTGAATTAATCCTATATGTAAATATTTATAGTTTTTTGCTTTATGGACTTGTAATATCTTTTGAGATAATAATTGAAAGTCTTCCTGATTATTTGTAATAGATAAAGTTTCTTCTACTGTTTTAATAGCATATCCGATTTTTAGATCGAATGTGCCTTTCTTATAGACATCTGATATTGGAACTTTGGGTATGTTCCAATTTTGTATTTGGTTTTCAATATCATTGATAACAATTTCTTTTTTTTTTGATCCTTAGAGTTCTATTAGTTGTACTTGTTGTTCTATCTTAAGAAACTTAATAAATTAATCCATTAAAGAAAGTTGGTCCGAGAATTGAGGTTAGAGACGCTTAGGACATCCAGTCAGTTGACCGTATAGGCCAGGAGAGCTGTTGAGGTCTAGAAGACGTAAGAGGTAGTCAAGGAGGACTGTCCAGATAACACTCAACCGCAACCTAATAATAGAAAATTTTATTAAGAACATATATATATATATATATATATATATATATATATATGGGAAAAGCTGGGGTTAACCTACTAGCTCATATGAACATATGAGCCCAATGGGCCAAATTGAATCTGGGCCGATCTGATGGTCACGGATGTCCATCTGTATTTGAATTTTAATTTTTTTTTAAAAATCTAAATCACTTGAAATTTTAGGTGTATGTTCTTCTAATTAAGGCCCACCTAATAAAAATATAAAAAAAACTTATTCATAAAACTAAATTGATCAAAATACCCCCTTGAAAAGTTTTAGGGATATTTTGGTCAATTTATTTCATATAAAATAATTTTTTGAAATTTTTCAAAGATTCAGCTATTTTTTATGAACACACGCCTAAAATTTCAAGTGATTTGGATTTGTAAGAAAAAAAATTAAAATTCAAATACTGACAGACATTTGTGACTGTCAGATCGGCCTAGATCTAATCTGGACCATTAGGCTCATATGAACTCATATGTGCTGGGGTTAGCCCACTAGCTCATATGAACATATGAGCCCAACGGCCCAGATTCAATCTTGGTCGAGCTAGTGGACTAACCCCAGCTTTTTCCTATATATATATATATATATATATATATATATATATATATATATATATATATATATATAAGGTCAGGTTGTGTCGACTCGATTTTAAATCAGAATTATCTAGACTTGGTCAAGTGACTTAAAAATAGACCCGACCCAACTCGGTACTAATAATTTGGACCCGAACTTACCCACCAAGTCCAGACACAAATGTGTGTCGGGTCAGCGACACCCTTTACTTATGCTCTAGTTTCAACGGAAGAAATGAATGGGCCGATATTGGAAATTACAAACATGGGCATAAGTAATTCACCATAAACCGATGTGCCTTGATTTCTAGTAATTGAAATTGTACACTATAAGATCATTTATCTTTGGAATAGGGAGGTCACAGCTATTCCTAGCCATTAAATATCATCTCACACGACTTAAAGTATGTCATAGAGTTTTAATTTTTTTTTTTTTTTTTATTTCATATCTAACAACAAAAAATGAGTGTGACCTCCCGATACAAAATATAAATGGTCTTATTGTATATATTTCCCTAGTAAATTTGGACCAAAAGCCTAGTATGGCATAATATGCTAGTACAACCAATTCTTCTATAAAATTTATTAATAGGTCCGTATAAATAATATAAGGAAGATTACAGGGTCCATCTTTGACCCATGATAAGGTGGTCTAGCCCCTAAAAAACACGGAGATTTTTTTCCCTTTTTTCCCTTTCATGGGGAATTATCCGCTCTATTTCAGATACACACTATATTATGGTGTATAAAAATTATTATGGCGTATAAAAATTTAGCCTTTATTTTAAGAAAAACCCTTTTGTTCCACGCCGTTGTGCAACGGACAACTAAAACTCTCTCATCTCCTCAACCATCTTTAGCCTCCTAAAAATGTTAGGAGAGGCAAAGGGCCACCCGGACTGGTCCGGCCAGCCCTAAAAAATTAGTACTTGGACTGCAAGCTAGGGCAGGGCAACCGTGTAGTCGGGCTGGGTCTGGCTATAGCTAGCCCGGCTCGGCCTGACCAGCCTAAGATTGGGTTTTGGCCATAACTTAAGACCAGCCTGACCGAGCCTATGGGGTCTAGGTCCACGATAGCACAGCCCCCCGGCTCCTTGCCAGCCCTATAAAATCCTATATCCTAAAACTTCTCTCATAACATAGTTAATTTGTAGGGTGGGGCCTCTCTTTCTCAACGAAGTTGATTTGCAAAACCTAGAGCAAAGGGCGTTTGATCATCTCTCTCAGTATAGAGCAAAGTTCACTTTTTCTCTCTCTCTATCTTAGTATACTAAGCCTTTTAGATCAACCAAATTAACCCAACTTCCACCCCTGTTGACACTTTTATCAAACGTCTCACATCTTCCAAATCCAGGCCCATCTTAAAGAACTATCTCGGCCAAGTTTAAACCGTTTTGGAGAAAATGTCCTAAAAGGTAAAAAAAATATTCTTGATTAAATGTCCCATACCGTTTTGCCCACGTCACTACTCTTGTATTTTCGTTTTGTAGCTTTTCCAAATGTCCCAAACCGTTTTGCACATCACTATTTTTGTATTTTCCTTTTTAAGCTTTTTTTAAATGTCTCAAATTGTAAAACAATTTCTTAAAATCTACTATTCTCAATTTTTTAAAGCTTATTTTAACTTTTTAAAGTTGTTTTAGGTTTAATTTCACTCTTAGTTTATTTTTTTATTTTTCAAAATTTTCTTTTTTTAAAATTTTTTTTTGAGGCCTTCTGGCTTGTGTAGGACTCACGGCATCACGGGAATTCTGCCAAGATAACTCATCTCAGCCAAGGGCCGAGGCGAGTCTTGGTTGAGGCAAGTCCTTGCACATTGAAGACGAGCATAAACAATTATGAGAGGTGAAGAAGATGCGATTAACACAGATATATTAAAATGGTTTATTGGTTAGCTTTGATGATTAATCTTTTAAAATGGGTCAAAGTAAGAGAGAGAGAGAGGAGAGAGAGAGGGGCTAAAAAATAAACAGCAATTCAACTTAAAAACCGCTATAGGGCTATGCGAGTTAATGACTTGTAAGATTTTCTGTTTAATAGAATGGATGGCCCGAAAGCCCACTACATCGTAACATTGTGCATCTATAATAGACTGGATCATTCCCCTTATCTTAATGGAAAATTTAGACCACCTTTGATTCACCTTGTGAACTATAGCCTAAGTAAAATGAAAGACAATAAAAATTTTCAAGTGGACGGTTTAGAGTGGGTATGCTTATTGAAGCATTTCTCAGCACCAAATCAATTTTTTTTTTTATGAAATCGACCTTGTGGGGATTAAGGATGATTAGGAAATTTTCACACGAAGGAAGATCCCCCTCGTAATGTTTTTGGAGGCTCACCATATGCTGTAGGTGGTTAGCTCAATCCACCCAGGGCAATTATAAAAAAATATCATAAAAATAGAATTATAAATCATCACTATTATCATATACTTTTTTTTAACTACTTAGGATTGACTACATGAATCTTAATCAGTCATTCTGCTGTATCAAGGGTCATATCTTTCAGTGAGATCATAAGTCCCTATATCTTTTCGCACTACTTCCAACTATATCCTTTTGAACCTACCACTTATCATTTTTTAACTTTCTACTTTAAAAAAAAAAAAAAAAGAATTATAAATATAATAAAAAATATGAACTGAAAAGAAAAATTGCTCTATGCAATGTTGATTTATATATTTGTTTAATTCTCAATATAATGCTTCCTTTAGGGCTATTGAGAAATAAAAAATTTCTATAACATGCTAATGAAACAACAATCGGGGAACGATAAAATATTTACTTTGTTGGGGTTCCAATCCAAAGGTCCCACAACATTTGACTCTTATCAGGTTGTGTTTTGTTTTTTGGTGAGTTAGTGACATTGTGGACTATCGAAAGAGTGACTCGAGCAGTACCAGGCTTTTGTACTCCTCTGAGATCATCCCATTATTCTCATCCACTTCAATGTTCAGCACCACACGGTAATGTCTTTTTTTTTTTTGAAATTAGTATCATATGGTATTGTCAACACCCAATGTCTGATTTTGTTCGCATTAACATCCATTCAATCTCACTACCCACCTTATCTACTAGTCCTCTTACCAACATAGATGAGATTCATTTGTATGCCCTATTTTGCTCCAAACTATTGGTACACATGGTCTAGTATATACGGCTCGACAATGTCATCAAATATTAGGGTCGTTGTGCACATCGCAGTTTGGAATGCCTGTTGTCTATTATCATAAATGATAGCATTAGGCTTAAAATAGAGATTTCATATTACCTGTCATATGATTTGAAATCCCACATACGACAGACAGTTAACAAATAACTACAAATACTTAAAAACAATCAAAATCAAATCAAATAATAAAATACTTAAAAACATTCGAATTTAGTCTAACTTAATTAGATTTGAGGCTATCGAATTCGAATTTAGTCTAACTTCATTAGATTTGAGGCTATCGAATTCCTGCCTTATGGGAGACATAAGGTTATATAGATTGCCATAATAATTATTTGCCGACTCCCATCTTTTTGCTCTAGACAAATGAAGAGGGATACTATATTGTATGGGCCTCATATGCATAATATGCTCATAGGACCAGCATTGCATTATATCAAATATGATAAGCTGTAATTATTTTTGAAAACTAGCTTGAACTATTATGCTTATGTAAGATATGAAAAAATATGATTTACCTGCATAAGAGTGGCTGAACCACTAAAATGTCTTCATTTAAAAGTATAAAAATTTTCGAGGGAACGATACCGATAAGCAAGGGTTGCAACACCTCAAGCATATATGTCAACTTGCTCAATATCCTCAAGAATTGCAAATACCTAGTTGGTACCGTTGCCTGCGATGCATCTAAGAAAATGGTGCCGCTGATGAAGAAGAGTAGGTAGGCATGGATGTACTAAAGAACGTCTAGAGGGCCAATATCAGGTGGCAATCTACGAAATTTAACCTTCAACCATGAGTGCTTGATGACCGCAAAGCTATCGTCAGTGGGGACTTCACCCAACTGGTTTTCTATAAACTCTCGGTAGTCACTACAGCCAGACCCAGGATCTCGTGAGCATCAAATAATGTAGGTGTCATCTCACCAATTTGAATATTGTAATGAAAAGAATTGGTATTAAAACGCTACCTCTCTACATTTGTTGCAACCAAGGGATGGTCTATTTGATATGGCTGGATAATAGATAAAACAACCAATCCAGATGTATTCACTAGTTGAACTTGCTCATTGATTAGATGTCAATCGCCCAATTGATGTGTTTTCTCATCAATTCTTATTTTTAATTTTTCCTTAAATACAACAAATAAACAACACATGGGTCACAATACAAACACATATATTGCCCGTATGATGTTTAAACAGGCTACAATTTACTAAAAAATAACGAACTAATGGACAGAAAAGATGAATATATTCATATACATGTCCGTCCCCTAGATAATAAGATGCATGTTGCTTATGCAGGTGTAATAAACTGGGTTCCCCGGGACCTCCCAGGTATCCCCTATCTGGATGGATATGATCCATGAACACTAGAACCCCATATGGTCACCATGTCAATCACAAGGTTACATATGCAAAACTTAATCATAAAGTGCAGTGCCTAAGTTACAGTCAATTATTATAAAAAATATAAATACCTAATCTTTAAATGTATAAGAAATCACAATAAAACAATAATTTATTGTAAGACTGAGTAAAAAATAACAGAAAATACATGAACACATAAACTTGGCCACTAATATTTCTCAAACCATCTAACCCCTTGAAAGCAGAAAAATAATTAGTAATATAACTGTTGAATTGAGGAAAACACGCATGAACATATAAACTTTACCATTGTAATTGAGGAAAGATTAACATTAGAAGAACAAAAAGTTAATAACACAAAGGTCAAAAGAAATTACTATAACAACACTAGAGAAAAAGACATTGTGGAAAGTCATCAAAGCAATAAAGGTAAATTACATGGATGTATAAACTTGACCAATAACATTTTTCAGTAATTATTCGTTCTAGAAAGAAAGATAATTAACTGATAGAAATTTATGACAAATTTGAAATTACTACAAAATTACTTTACAAAAAAAATGATTATCTTTAAAATTTCTACAACGAGGTTTGCCAATTGATCATTCCAACATTTCTTTCAGGCTAAACTCTCCAAAGAAATAGAAGGTCAGAAATATCTAAAGGAGAGCACATATACATGCACAACAAAATTAAAAAACTAGAGAATGAGGAAAGTGCAGAGATAATGAGAGAGGAACACCATTAGATTCACATGGACACATAAATAGAGCTCATTATAAGCAATTGAGAGAAAGAACATGATGATGTAAGGGGCTTCAAGTAAAGATATACGCATGCATAGCCTAAATAATTGCGGACCACCCAAACACTGTTGAGAGATAGAGAAATAGGGATGACAACAGCTATAAGGTACAACTAAACTGAGTAGGATAATACTGACTTCAGTTTCTCATGTGCAACCCTAAATCTATTAAATCTGTCAAATAAATCCTAAATCGATATTTTGTACTAACTATGAAACTCTAAATCAACATCTTATACATTCTAGAAATCTAAAATTGAACCTCAAATCAACATTTTCAAAAAAAAAAAAAAAAAAAAAGCATATCTTCACTATAGATCTGAAATCCGTCAAAATCCATCAAATAAAGTCCAAAAATTGGAGTAGACTTTCTTGTGAGGTAATGGGGCTTGGGTCGTGGTGGTAACACCCCACACCATAGTCACCACATTGTGGTTTCCATTCTCGTCGCTAACATCACCCCACTAATACCTTCAAAAAGCTAAGTCCTAATCTACTTGAAAAAATGGGCTAACTCTTAATCTATTTGAAAAATGGGTAGGGGCCTGTCTTCCCCACTGAATTACCTAAAAAAAGCTAACTCCTAATCTACTTGAGCAACAGGGTTTTTAGGAACGAAAAAGGATTTCAGTTTTTGAAAAACCGAATTAAGTTGTTTTGCGATTTTTCAAAAACCGAATTTAGTTGAAGCACTGTTTTGAAAAAAAGACAACGCGTAGTTTTTGTGTCTTGAAAAAGTGAAAATTTTAAAGATTTTGGTTTTTAAAAAACCGAAAATGGGTAGTTCCATCTTTTTTAAAAGAAAAAAGTTAGGAAGTTGAAAAAATAAGTATAGATGTAATAACAGAAACTTGGATGTTATCCCATAATAACAGTAAATATAGCTGATATTTACGTTATTTTTCTCAAAAAACACTTACAAATAAAATAGTTTGGAAACATGACATTATGATTGTGGCCATCTCAGCCATCCATTCAGAATGGATCGTTGGATAGGAAGAAGTATATAAGTTTTATGCAGTAAGGGACGCATAGAAAGCTGCCCTAATTAATGATTATAGAACACAAGATTTCATGTCTTATTTAAAAAGAAAAAGTGGATCAACATGAAATGAAACCTTTGTCTTATTGACAGCTCTTTTGCAATAAACACCTAACACAATTGCTATTAATGTATTAAGATGAGATGAAATTTATATGGGTGTGATTGTATATAGCTGAGGCTCTAAACAATCACAGTAGAGCCCACCTTCAATGTTCAAAAAAACAAATTCAGGCGCCCGCCTAGGTGCCCTCACCAAAATGAAACCCCCCACCCCAAACATAAAAAAATATGGGAGTTCTTAGGGCATGGTTTATAGCCTTGGAGTTTTAAGGCAATTTTAGAGCCCCAAACTCCTTGTGATAATTAAATAAATGAAAACATATTAGTACAACAATACAATACTACAATGAGTACGATCACATAACATATTTACAGATGAGACAATCATACAAGTCTCTGGCATCGACCATCCACTCGCATGTGTCATCGATATCAAAAGCTTCAATAGCCTCCCTTTGATTGTGCTCCAGCAGATGATAGCTCTCTTGCAATTTCTGATTATATTGAACAAAGACTAGGTCGTTCAGTCATTTTTGCTCTAGTCTATTCCTCTTGTTTGTATGCACCTAATAGAAAAAACTCACTTAGTTACTAACTTACTAAGTTCTAACTAGTCTACTACTAAGTATGTATGACATTAACTTAATAAGTAATATTATCATTTCAAAGGTGCTGAAGTTGTGCTCACATCCAGAAAAACTGCAAGTCAAATTTAGTATTTTCATGGCCATCTGCCTCAAATGAGGGTGCCCATCCACCATGCACCTATTTCATGTGAATGTAAAATTGTGAATGTAGTAATTTAGTAAATTAGCAATCTGGACATCTGGTTAATTGAAATTAAATACTCAAATTGTAAATCAAATTGAAGAAGTTCTAAACTTACCAAGGGAGGTCTTGGACATTTTCCTGATTGCCAACTCCTTACCTAGAGATTCAGTAGCGAGCCCATACAAATCGAAGTCCATCATTGCCTTATCCTGCATGTCAGGATCAAGGTTGAGCTTCATATTGTACTGGTTGAAATCATCCATGAACTCAGGCATGTTGTGTACTTCAGCATTGGTGTCAAAGAGAGTAGATTTAAGGTAGTATCCTGCTAAGTGTTGGGGCTTCTCAAGATGAGTGTTCCATTTGTCTTCAATAATCTTAAAAAATGGCTCATATCTCTTTTCATCCCCCAAACATCTCTTGATTTCTTCCTTCGCATCAAGCATAGCTTTATAGATGTGCCCCATAGCAGGTTTCTTCTCAGCGTCAACCACTTTGAGAACCTTTACTAAAGGTTGAAAGACTAACAAGGCATAATTGACATGGTTCCAAAATCTTGAGTCTGTGACGATGTCACAAACAACTCTTCCATCAGCTTTCTTGCACCACTTGGACTTTGTCCAATCCTCAGACACAAACATAGACCTCAATTTGCCATTCTGCTCATATAAAGATTACAAAGACAAGTATAAGGTGGAAAATCTAGTCACCCTAGGCCTCACCAAGTCTATGTCCTCAATAAACTATCTCATCATGGCTAAGACCTGACCAACATAGAATTCTGTAAGTTAAGCAAATAACCCTCAATAAATCAATGCATTAAAAATACTCAAAACTAAAATGTAGACTTGAGTGTGGCTGTACAAATAAATTGTGACTTTCTGTGCCTTTTCGATGGTTGTCCTGAACATCATCCTCATACCAAAGCATGAGGTATATGCAATGTACTGCACAAGGGGATCATAAAATATGTGGCTTCTTATCCATAAATAATCTAACGGCCACCATATTAGCAAAATACCTATCGGTCACAACTTGGACCACTTTATCTTTCTCTATCTCCTCTATACACTGGCCCACCAAATTAAAAATGAAATGTGCCTCATGGGACTTGTCTGAAGCATCAATAGACCTCTTGAACATTATCCCTAATGGACAATTCACCATCAAATTCATGATGCTTCTGCGCCTCTTATTACTCCAGCCATCGGTCATTATTGTGCAACCATATACACCCCACTCATCATTGTGGGTCTTCAAGTAGTTGTTCATAATCTTCACTTCTTTCTTGAGTACTGGCCCTTTAAGCTTATAAGCAGTTGGAGGCCTCAACCTTGGCCCAAACTAGCTCACTGCTTCCAACATAGCCTGGAAGTTATTCAAGTTAGCGGCATTAAAAGAAATGCCTGCTTGGAACATCCACCTCCCTAGATATTGGATGACCCTTTCTCTTTGGTCCTTCTTTATATGGATCTCTAAGCTTGTCTGACCCCTTTCTCGTGGTAATCCCTCAGGATCAGGGTGAGGCAAGAAAGCATCCATAGGCCCTCTTGTTCTTGGCCTACTAGAAGTACCAACCTCAATGTAGATGTCTTCTTCCTCTCTTTGATCTCCACTTATATTTATAACCCCTACAAGTTGATCTCGTGTTAATCTCACCTCATGTTTTTTGGCTCTCACCCCCTCCAAGTTCTCTAGCATCTCTCTCTTGACCTCAGCAAGCACTAGAGTGCATGATGCCACATCCCCTTTAATTCCGGCTAAATGCTTCTTCAATCTATTGATGCCAGCATTATAACAATTTTTACAAAACTTGCACTCGATCCTATTCTTGTCAAGAGGATTTGGACAAGCTCCATACTTCCAACCTGGATCAGTTTGCCAACTTGATGCATTAGAAGCCATTATCCTCAATGAATCAGTTTACCTACTTGATGCATTAGATGCTATTATCCTCAATGAATCAGTTTGCCTACTTGATGCATTAGAAGCCATCAAGTTTGCCTACTTGATGCATTAGAAGCCATTATGCCTAAGATACTAACTACTACTTAACCATAAGACTTAAATGAATAATTGAATATATAAGACATTTTAAGACTTTAGTTTTACTTTCACATAAGACTTAATCTATTAAGATATCACATAATCAGTTATTTATCAAATAAACTAAAATATAAAAAAATAGAATATCAAAATAAGACACATTGTATAAAAAAAGAATCAATTATTCATAAAAGAATACGATATATGCTCAATTTTATGGTCCAAGTGAGAAAAAATCAATAAATCACCAAACAAATCAATCTTTTAACTACAAACATGTAAATATACCGTAAAAGAAAAAAAAAAAAAAAAAACATAAAAGAAAAAACACATGATTCATAGCATAATATGTTATAGCAAAATAAAATCAAAACCCTCTTTCAAATATGATAATACCTTAAAAATATTAAAATTAAATCGATGTCAGTGCAAACCTTGTCTATTGGATCGCCAAAAGTTATCAAAATCAACTATTTGAAGCTCCAAATCCACCCAAGAACTATTGACTTCGTTTTGGGAAGATGTGCGAAAGACTCCAAGTATTTTAATGTAACTTAAGTTGTTGATGACACCTATAGTCCATCACATAAAAACTAAAATTAGTACGTTTCAACTTTTAATAAAACATCATGTTTTGAATGCCTATTTAAGAATAACCATTTAGGAGTAAATCAAGGGTTTCAATTCTCATTACTTAAAAATAAGGGTGGACTAGGTCAGCCCTAGCTAGGTCCTTATCACCATAGGCCCGGCCCTGACCCTAAAAGGGTTGGACCGTGCCAAAAAAAATGAAGAAAAAACAAGAGCAAAAGCAGGCCAGCCCTGGCCAGACCAAATTGGGTTGGCACTAGCCTTTGTTTGGCTATTGAGCCAGGCTTTGTTGCCCAGGCCCTTTTTAGGTCAAGCTGCCCAGCCCATTGCCAACCCTACTCCTGAAGCAATGACTTTTTTTTAGTGTGTGAATAGTAACTAGATATCTAAAATGGCAACTAAAAGGGTAATTCGACCACAACTATGTAAGTTAATCATGAACCCCATGTTTACAAAATTAGACATTTGATAATGGCATTTCACTTATCGTATATGTGGCTAAATTTAAAATCGAAAAAGATAAAGATAATAAGTATGCGAGAAATAAAGCAGACTAGTGTAGGTTACGTGTCCCTCCAACCCCGTCTTGCAAGATTCTTGTTAAAGGGATGGTGCTTTAGAGGGTGTTGGTGAGTGGCTCGAGTCAAGGAGAGGAAATAAGAGAGTTTGATGTACGAGGAAGCTACTTTTTGTGGCCTTGTTGAGGTTATTAGCTAGCTGGTAATGGTGAATCCTTCGAGCATTAGGGTTGTCTGCGGTTTGGAAATCTAGGTCG